>NW_016804447.1:3260650-3296101 GCF_001698545.2 Rhinopithecus bieti | reverse complement strand
AAAAAAAAAAAAAAAAAAAAAAAAAAAAAAAAAAGATTAAAGAAGGTGATGTTGATGTGCAAATACAAGAGTAAATTGACAGACAGATAACCAAAAAAAAATACGGTAAAATAAAGTTAGAAGTTGTGATGAATACCTAGAAGTCCATTGCCAGATGAATGTGAAGACTGAATGTGGTTTATACATACAGTGGAATATTATTCAATTAAAAAGGAAATGCTAACACTTGCTAATATAAGTAAACCTTTAAGACATTATGCTAAGTGAAAGAAGCCAGATACCAAAGACACATATTGCACTGTTCCACGTATATGAAGTGAACTTCACATATTGCTGAAGTTCTCATCATCAGAAAGAGGCAGAGCTAAGATTTAAATCCAGACATGCCTGGTTCTGAATTCAATTGTCTCCCTACACCCAGGAGCTTATTAAATGCATTGTGCTAGTCTTCCTGTAAATCAGGCAAACTCAATCCACTGCACCTCATCTCCTTATGTAATAATCTGGAGAGCGGTGAGAGCCATCTGCTTCGAGAGCGACATATTTGAGTCCATAAGGTAATAGGTTGGCAGAGAACAGAAGGATTATGACATTGCCATTTGGCATTCTTGACTTACTCTGCATTTATAAAATGGAAATATATAGTCCATCATGTTCTCACAGAGCCTAGCATTATCAATCATTCTGAAATAAACGTGGTTAGGGACATCATGTACAAAATAAGTGATCCTTGTTTTCAGGAATGATGTCTGGCAGGAGGAGTTTTTAAATCCTGCTTTCTGAAGCACTAGCTTACAAATGACTTTGTGAAGTGTATTTTCATACCGTGGCCCAAGTAGGAAAAAAACAAGTAAGGGAGAAAAACATAGGATGGATCTTAAGATCACAAGATAACAGATGGATTAAAGGGTTGAAACCAGAGCAGAGACTCCAAAACAAGGTTGATGGTTCAAATTCATCTGAAGAACTTTAAATATATGTACTTACCTGAACCCAGCTTCAGGAATGAGCCTCAGACATCTGTGTAATTAAAATCTCTTGTGGTTATTCCGATAATTAGCCTCAGTTGTGAGTCATCTAACAAAGAAAAAGCAAAACATGTATCAATCAGTTTATCTTAATGTAATTTAACTTTAGTGGGAAACATAAGATGACCCCAAAGAAGTGGTTAAATATAGCTTAAGAGTTAGTTAAGCAAATGTACCAAAAGAGAATTTTAAACTCCAAATGAAAAGAAATTTTAGTTTATTCTCAGGGGCTTTCACAAAAGTCTGAAAAAATCTCAAAAATATCCAGGAAGCTCCCATTGAATAATCTGGCCACCTGAAGCACTGAATAAAATGAGCTCTCCCAAAAGAAGCTGTGAATTCTCTATCAGGCCTGTGTCCACTCTTCTAGTCATAGCCTCATTTCTTAAAGAGAGAAGCTCTAATCCAAATCCAAACATAGGACACATGGCGAAGATTATTCTGAGAGACACAGTCCCAGATTCTCCTCTGCTATACAGGTGTGACACAAAAGGAGCAAGAACAAAGACTCTCACATAATCTTTAGATGTTTACAATAGAAAAAAGAATGGAAAGAAATAAACTTTAGCATTTACACAGGTTGAGCAGACCTAATCTGAAAATCCCAAATCCAAACTGCTGAAAAACTGATTGAGCTCTGAAGCTTTGAGTACCAGAATGGGTCCACAAGTAGAAAACTCCACACCTGACCTCATGTGATAGGTGACGGTCAAAATGCAGTCAAAACTTTGTTTCATGCAAAACATTATTTAAAATATTGTATAAAACTACCTTTGGCTATACATTAATATGTGAAGGTATATATAAAACATTAATGAATTTTGTGTTTAGTCTTGGATCCTATCCCCATATTATCTCATTATATGTATGCAAATATTCCAACCCCCCTGCCCCCCAAAAAATCCAAAATCCTAAGCACTTCCACAATCTAACACTAAAACAGGTTGAGTATCCCAAGCATTTTGGATTACAGATGTTCGACCTGTATCACTTGGGGTCCATTCAGGGAAACAAACTCCACTAGGTATTTCAACAGAGATAATTTAATATAGGGAATTTGTTAATCAGATCATGGGGAGCTGAAAAGGAAAATGAGAACATTAGAAGAGATAATTACAAAAAGCTGCTACCTCCCCTCGGGCTGGAGGAATAAAAGGAAGCTGAGATCAGGAAGCTCATCAGGAAGCTGATCAAAACTTACAAGGTTCATACAAGGGCCCAAAGATTTAGGACTCAGAATTCCAAGGAGAGTGTTATCTACCTGGCTGCTACTGAAATCTCAGGAGCTTGGAGAGAGGGACTCACACAATGGGGGCCTAATCTCTGAAGTGAGGATGCTACCCAGCTAGTGCTGGTACCGCAGAAGTTGGGAAGAGGTCCTGTGTTGTTGAGATGCAGACACGTAACGAGTGGGCTCTGCAGCTGGTGCTTGTGAAGGGGCACGATGAATCTGTTAGTGGGAATGGCCCAATGATCTGAAAGCTGTAATTAACAGCTGCTGCCAGGGTAAAAGGCCAAAGTGGGATGATCTGATGGGAGAAAATAAACAAGCAGGAATGAACAAGTTCCTTCTCCCCTTCTCCTGCCATTTAGTCTTCCCCAGTTCTTCCTATTGATGGAAATTAATAGTAAGCCTTCTGACAAAGGAGGCATGTTGTCTTTAGAACCATCATCACAAAGTAGAGGCTAGGAAAGTAGATTTGGAACCTAATACCGGGCGCATCATTCATTGCACAGTTTGGAAAATAGCAACAGAATAGCCAAAAGCAAGCATAGGACGGAAATAACAAAGGGAAGGGCAGAAATAAAACAAGACATAAACATTTGATAGAGAGGACCAACAAAACAAAATCTTGATTCATTGGGAAAACAAAATAAAATTCGTACAAGTTTGAGTAAAAAAAAGGAGGAAAAAAGCCACAATGTTACGACTGAAAAAAGGTAACTAAAAATGCTGCAAGGATAAATTTAATGAAAATGTGAACAACTTTTTGTTAACACATTTGGAAACAGATAAAACAGGCATATTGGAGAGCAATACTATTATTGTGGCTGTAATCTTAGGGGTTATTTAGTTAATCCTTTAGAACATTCCATTTCTATATATTTATAAAAGTATAAATATATATTCAATATATGATCTGTATCTCTATATATTTATATGATGTATTTTAATACACATATTTCTATATATTTCTATTTCTATGTATGTCTAATTCTATAAATATATAGAAATTGAGTGTTCTAAAGAATTAATGGAATTAAAAAAGTAGTTAAAAAATTCCCATTCAAAAAAAGGATTAAAAACTGTGGGTTTAGGCTCTCAGAAAATTGAAAATCTTTGTTGCTTGATTACTTTGTTTTTTATGTCCTTAATTTCTTCAAATATTTCATACATACCTCTTCTATATTCTGTGCCTAATAATTTCAGTATCCACAGTCCTCCAAGGGTGCACTATCTCTAGCTATTATTTATCATTTTTGTTGATGTTCACCCGTGGTTGCTTGTGTATTCTTTGACTATATTTGCTGTTCTTTGAGTCTGAATTTACTGCCTGATTTTAATACATATGATCTCCATGTACCTAAGTTAAAATATCTTTTCTCCAGAGATAGTTTGCTTCTATTTCTGCCTCTGCTTTTATAAGTAGCCAGGAGATAGCACTGATTTAGGAGCATTTATGCCTGCTTTAAGGTTTTAGGCTCAGCATCAGAATACCAGACTTGGCTTCTCTGCCTATGCGCTGGCCCTATGCTCAGTATTCCAGTGCTATTAGGAATTGTAGTGGCGCTATTGGGATCCATGCTTGGGAAAAGCTGCCCCACCCACTTTCCTGTTGCTCCAGTCTAAACTCCTCTCCAGTTTTGCCCCAACGGACCTTCTTTTGGAAAAAAAATATAAAGGTCTTGCTTAATTTTGAAAATCAATAAAACCTCAAATAGTATGTCCTAGATGAGGTTTAGTTATAAACACTGGGAACAGAGGAAGGAGTTTAGGGCTGTAGAGGAGTCTAGAAAGCTACGGTGATGGTTTACTTCCTAAGCTGAATGGTAGGTACAAGTTGTTTATTTTATTTATTACAGGCATTATTACTCTTTTTAATGTATCATATATTTTATGAGAAGCTAAAAAACCCTAAACTAACAGCAGTTTCACCGAAATCTCTCTGACATTGAGACAGCAGTAAGGCATCAGCAACAATATTTGGTGACGGCACAGGCACTGGCTAAAGACAGGGCTTCGGCACAGACGTAGAGCTCTGGAGAGCGATGCTGGCCTAACAAGAGACATACCCAACTTGGGCTGGGTGGGAAAGGAGGAAAGTGGTGAACAACATACCGTAACCTTGCTGGTTTGTTCACAGAATACATACGAGATGACTTCTGGGGACTCCCACATGAATTTGACAGAAATTTGGGCTGGAGTTTTCATATATGGTGGAAATACCAGAGAAGTACCATATATGGTGAATCTATAAGCTACTGTGGCCCTGGAGACATGAAGTATGCACATTCCACAAAAAAAAAAAAATAGTAGCCCTGAATCCCCTTTTGGTCTTGAGATCATCTCTGGAATTTTTGCTTCTGAATCTAGTTGTCCTGGATCTTCATTCCAGATCCAGTTATCCTGAAATCCAGTCGTCCTTTCTCTTGTATTTCAATTCTATACGCTGGTCTTTGGCAGCGCAATAGAATACCATGGAGAAACAATTTATGCAATGGAGCCATGGTGCTTAGAACCATTAATTCCACTTTTATGGGGAACAATTTATTCCCAGGGTACGGCTTTTTCTCCGATCAGGACCATTGAGATAGTGGCATAGCAAAAAGATCTGTTAAATTCTTGTCTGTGGGTCAGGATATTAAAATGCCATGTAATTGGAGCTCCTATTTAGAAATATTAAAACTAGTGCATTGAAAACCAACCTAGTAGTAAATGAGAAATCAGCAAGCCAGGCAGGTTTGTGTAATTTCCCTCAATTCCATGTTCTACTCAATTCACCAAGAAAAAATAAGTTATGTTTGAAAATCAGTCACGCAATATTTCTGGACACTTTTCATAAAAATGGATTGTCTGTCATAGTTCTCGAAGACTTTAACCTCGTGTGACATAGCAACATTTTAGGACAGTGCTGTGAACCAGACTTACACAGGCACCAGCCAGCATGGCATGATCTTGAGGGCCTCAAAGGCCTGCCTTCCCCAAAATATTAATGCTACCTACAGTCTTCTTTTGTTTCCAAAAGGGCTGCTTTGACTTCATTGCTCAATTGTTTTCTGAAGATGAAATTGTTTTTGCCTTCGTCATTTGCATCTTACTCACCTGTTCATTTTTGTCATCAATGAGAAATACACAGTTTACAAACCCGAAGAGTTTATTTTGATTAAGTTTATTACTAGCTAGTATCACCCAGCAGACAACCCGATTCTGGATGACTTTGCTCCATGCAGGGTAAGAATAACAGTAATGGTAGCTGTTATTGTTGCTAGAATTGAGATACAACTTGCATGAACAGGGTAAGAATAACAGTAATGGATCTTTGTTATTGTTGCTAGGATTGAGATACAACTTGCATGAAGTAAACCTGTGTTAACTATTCAGCTCAATGAATTTTTACATGTCCTAAACCCAGTGACCACCACCCACAGGCTTTTTCCTACCCCTTTCCAGTCAATACACAACTCTATCTCCCTTCCCACATACACCAAGAGGTAAACACTATTCTGACTTCTATCACCACAAGTTGGTTTTTACCTATTTTAGAACTTTTTATAAATGCAATCATTCAGTAGTAGTCTTGTGTTTTTTTAACTTCATATAATATCAGTGAGATTCATTCATCTTGTTGCACTTATGAGTGACTTACTCTTTTTCATTGCTCTGTGATTTTCTATTCTATGAATATACTACAATGTATTCATTCTACTGTTGAGGTATATGTGGGTTATTTCCACTTTTAGACTATTTAAATAAAGCTCTTATTAACATTCTTGTGCATATGGTTTGGTCGTTATACACACTCATTTCTCTTTGATATATATTAAGGAGTTGAATTGATGGGAGGTAGATGGTGCCTCTCTGTTTTTCCCTCTAGATACATTTTCTTTCTGTCTTGCTTTCTGTCTTGCTTTGTGCCCTAAATCATCCTAGTTCCCTTGTACTTGAGCTCTTAGTTGGATTCAGCTAATGGAAGGCCCAGCATTTGACTGAAGAATGGGAAGAGAGAGATTATTTATTCCCTCTCTTCTCTTCCTGCTTCACCACCCTCGAGAGTGACTCCATTTTCCTTCAACCACTGCTCCTGTTGGATGACCCTGCTTCCAAGGCTCCAGCTCTCCATTAATGGCTCCATTAATACCGTCCTTCTTTCTTGCCTCTCTAGGTCCAGCAAGCTATTATAGATTCCCAGTTGTTGCTAATTCCTGGGCACTTGAGTCTTCTCTTTCTAGCATGATGCTCTTAGTCCTACCCACATCCCTGGGAAAGTGGTTATTCTATTAAAAAAATAAAAAATAAATCCAAAGCCTTATAATATGCTTCTTTATTCTTTTAGGGATTATGACTTGTTACAGAAGAAAATAAAGGGGATTTTGAGATCATGTTGAGATCAGAATGTTGGAGCACACTAGAAGGTCCTACTCAGTGTGAGAGAGCTGGCATAGGAAAGACGTTATACTGAAAGGAGTTATTTAGGGCAATTCAAGTGAAAAAATGTGTTGGGTGTGACTAGAACTCTAGATAATACAAAGGTAAGTTTCCCATTCTCAAGGAGTTTTGTTGACAAACAGACCTTGAGTTTGATCTTGACTATGCACAACTCCAGTAAGTTTCAATTTCCTCGCTATAAAAGGGAGATGATGATAATACCTGTTATAGGTTGATCAGTGACCCAACCACAATCACACTTCTGAAGCAGTCAGATCATGAAGAAAACCAAGGTAAACATACACACCAGAGGTTTTGTGATTCCATTAAAGGAATTAATGCAGCAGTGATAGAGTTACCAAGAGGGATTATTGAACTACGATGAGCCTTGGGAGTTAAGGTTCCATACATCTTGTAATTTCCAAAGAGCCTGCAAACATCAACCAAGGATAGAGAAGCTGGCTTCAGGGGTGGCAGGCTAGCATGTTGGTTAAGATGAAACAAAGGCTTGGGGGTCAGATCTGAGTAGGAATCTAGACTATCTGTTATTGACCATATGGTGTCATATTGTGTGTGTGTGTCTTACACACACAATCACATGTTCTCAGTAGCTGCATATGTCAAAGCAAAGTCTGACAGTAATGAGCTGAAATAGAAGCAAGGAAAAATAAAGGGATTTCTGAGAAAATAGATTCCAGTTTGTTTGTGAGCATGCACACTAAAGCAAAAACAGTTTTGAAGGCAGCTGAGGCTTTGGGCAAATTCTAACAGCATTGAAGGGTGAGGAACTAGGCAAGGAGGCAAACAATGTGATTCTGGCATCCTGCCGGTGATTCAGAAAATACTGATTCAAAAACAAGAACTGTTTTCAAAGGTCTTTTGACAGAGCCGACAGCTCCTCAGTCGTCAGCCACTCTCCAGAGACCCTAATGAGCTCTTCCTTGTCAGGTCTTTCTATCGAAACAAGAAATTGCTAGTCTGTCTATCTGCCACCCCATCGTGAGTGCACCTTCCTTTGCTTATGCATAATATAAATTATTATTGAATGCAAACACTTGTTCAGGTTGATCAGTTGGTTGTTTCTGTCAACCTACATCAATGCGCTCTTTAATGTGTAAATGACTCAGCAGCAGGAATTGTGTGTAAACGGGTGATCAGAAAGTGCTTTTCTATTGATAAACTAATAGGTTTTACTAAAGAAGTTGCATTCATGAAACTCCTGTAGATTGTTAAAATGCTTTACCTTATTTTCCACCATAGCTAATTATGTGGGGGGCAATAAAGATGACATCCCAAAGAAAGAACGCTTCTTTAAATATGTTTGATAATATTCAAGATACTTGCCCAATTCTGTATAAAGGGCCTGTCATTTTAATTTTAGATGTCAGAACTCTTTCTAAAATTAGCTTTTGTTATTAGGCAACACAAACAGTATCATTTTCTAAAATAACCCTTTTTGCTGATTATTTTTTCTTATTTCTTGCAAAAATTCTGCACTGGCTTCCCCTCTCTCTTCCATGTTCAGTGCTGTTTTGTAGCTTTAGTTTTAATATTCTTCCACAATATAGCATGGGTGATCAACATTATAGAAAAATGGAGTAATTCAAATCTGATTTGAGTTCCGATAAAATATTTTTCTTGATTTCCTTTCCCCAAATACATCACTTCTATCATCTGATGTGTCATCAGTGTTTTCAGAATTATCTTTTATTCTATTCTGTCATAAAGTTGCCTTTTCTTTGATTAAAATATCTCCAGACACCTCAATTTTCTTAGTGAATTTGCCTCATGTTTGAGGAGAGAAGCTACCCATTTTATATGAAATGAATAAATAAACTAAAATAACAAGTGTAGTGCATTCAAAAAGGACATATGGAAAGAAAACCACACCTATGCTCATCATAGTCAATCTGCTAGAAATCAAAGTTGAAAACAAAATCTTAAAAGCAGCTAAGGAAAAATGACACATACGGTTAAACGGCAATCAAATTCCTATCTGCAAAAACACTGAAGGCCAGAAGACAGTATAAGAAGAAGAGAAAACCAAACACCGCATGTTCTCACTCATAGGTGGGAACTGAACAATGAGATCACTTGGACTCGGGAAGGGGATCATCACACACTGGGGCCTATCATGGGGAGGGGGGAGGAGGGAGGGAGTGCATTGGGGAGTTATACATGATATAAATGATGAATTGATGGGTGCTGACGAGTTGATGGGTGCAGCACACCAACATGGCATAAGTATACATATGTAACAGACCTGCACGTTATGCACATGTACCCTAGAACTTAAAGTATAATTAAAAAAAAAAAAAGAACATGCTGAAAGAATAAAACTTCAACCCAGAGTTCTAGACCCAGAAAATATCTAAATATCCTTCAAGAAACAGAGCAAAATAACAACATTTTCTGATTTTAAAAAAATGAGAATTAATTATCAGCAGACCTGTGCTACAAAAAATGCTACAAGAAATCATTCAGTACTAGGCGAAATGATAGTGATGGAAACTCTGATCCTGAGGAATGAATAAAGAACAGAAAATTTACAGAAAATTGGATAAACACAAAATTAATTTTTATTCTTTATTTCTTCAAGATATATATTTTATATATATATATATGACTGCTTAAAGGAAAAGTTATAATATTATATATAAGATTTTTGCTGTATGGAAATGTAATGAATGCATATGACAATTACAGCATAAAGGACAGAAGATAAAGGTGAGGGGACTTATATAACGAAAAATTTATTTTATGTGAAGTGGCTCAATATTAATTCTAAGAAGACTGTGGGAAGGTAAAGATGTATGTTGTCATTCAAAAGCAATCACTAAAAATAATGCAAAGAATCAGGGCTAAAAAGCTAATAGATTCATTCAAATTCTCTTCAAATTTGGATTTCAAAATACTTGGAAATACTTGATATGGTACCACTTAACTATGTTTTCCAATTCTGAACCTATACATTAATCAAGAAAAAAATATGCATTTGAACAAGGTTATGATGTGTACTGTTTATTGAATTTTAAGATATAACAGAATATTCTTTTTTTTTTCTTCATGCTCCAAGGACTGGTTTATGGTCTTTTTATCCTTCAACTTTTATTTTAAAGCTCAGGGGTACATGTGCAGGACGTGCAGGTTTGTTGCATAGGTAATGTGTGCCATGGTGGTTTGCTGCACAGATCAACCCATCATCTTGGTATCAAGCCCAACATCCATTAGCTATTCTTCCTGATGCTCTCCCTCCTCCCACCCCTTTCCTTGGACAGGCCCCAGTGTGTGTTGTTTCTCACCATGTGTCCATGTCTCATAGTTCAACTCCCACTTATAAATAAAAACATGCAGTGTTTGGTTTTCTGTTCCTGTGTTAGTTTGCTGAGGGTAACAGCTTCCAGCTCTATCCATGTCCCTAGAAGGGATATAATCTCAATCCTTTTTATGGCTGCATAGTATTCCATAGTGTATATGTATCACATTTTCTTTACCTAGTCTATCATTAATGGACATTTGGGTTGATTCCATGTCTTTCCTATTGTGAAGAGTTGCAATAAACATATGCATGCATGTATCTTTATAATAGAATGGTTTACATTTCTTTGGGTATATACCAAGTAATGGGATTGCTGGGTCAAATGGTATTGCAATCCCCACACTGTCTTTCACAATGGTTGAACTAATTTACACTCCCACCAACAGTGTAAAAGTGTTTCTTTTTCTCTGCAACCTTGCCAGCATCTGTCATTTCTGGACATTTTAATAATTGTCATTTTGACTGATGTGAAATGGTATCTCATTGTAGTTTTGATTTGTATTTCTCTAATGATCCATGATGTTGAGCTTTTTTTCATATGTTTGTTGGCCACAAAAATGTTTCCTTTTGAAGAGTATCTGTTCGTGCCCTTCGTCCACTTGTTAATTTTTGTTGTTGCTGTTTTTTCTTATAAACTTAAAATAGAGTGTTCTTGATGAAGACTTCTGAGGTAAAGTTGAAATAATTTAGAGTTTAGGATTTTAGATATAACTGCTAATGTTGTATGAAGTAAGAAAATCATTTTCTCTTTCTCATGACAAACTCTTTGACCATGTTTTTCTTGTGCTATATTCAGTGGGTTCCTGAGAGGTTTCTGACTTCCCTTTATTTCCATCCACATTCTAGGAGCAAATCTAGAAGTTTGTAGTGGGAAATTGGTATGAATATCACTGGGAAAATAAACAAATAAGCCTGAAATTCCTGAAACACCAATGTGTTAATGTTTTCTTCTCATAATAATAGATGAAAATAATAAATTATAACTGTTGTTTTAAGCAAGCTATGACAATTAAGGTCACTGAGATCTCACCCTAGGATATCTGCCTATCTCACTTAGGAAAAAACAATATGGAAAAATTCCTTTCTTGTTTAGAATCTTTTCAATATATCCATATTTTTATGTATCCATATCCACTTTTATATAATATACTAAGGACAAATGTGCCCATTTCTATCCAAAATTAAGCAAAAGAAAAGTGGTAATATGATTTCACCATGGGTGGGGGGCACGCGTGGAGTTGGATTTTGCTATAAATATTTGGCGATGTATTGGTTTGATCTCACACTGCTAATAAAGACATACCTGAGACTGGGTGATTAAAAAAAGAGGTTTAATTGGTTCACAGTTCCACAGGCTGTGGAGGCCTCAAGAAACTTACAATCATGTTGAAAGCAGAAGCAAATGTGTCCTTGTTCACGTGGTGGCAGGAAGGAGAAGTGCCAAGCAAAGGGGGAAGCTCCTTGTAAAACCATCAGATCTTGTGAGAACTCACTCATTATAACGAGAACTCACTCGCTATAATGAGAATTATGTGGTAACCAGCCCCATAATTCAACAACCTTTCAACTAGTCCCTCTCATGACATGTGGGAATTATGGGTGCTACAGTTCAAGATGAGATTTGGGTGGGGACACAGCCAAACCATATCATAGGGTTATAACTAAACTTCCATCTGGGCTTACAAAGTACTTCAAAAGAAAGTAATTTGAAAGGTAGAACACTCTTTCCCTCTTAGGGAGTAGCTCCTTGGTGTTTCCTGAAAAAACTTAATTATAGCCTTGGTATAACCATTCTATCCACTTATCCTCATTCCTTCTTTTCCTATCTATGAATAAGAAATTCCAACTTTTGGCCTCAGAATAATTTGAAAAACTGACATACAAGTAATATTAGAAGTTTGTGTATTAAATTAACTAGGGTATAAATACATATAAAATCTTTTCACCTGTCTTGACTGCCCAGATATTTTCATCTCATCTTTAATGAATTCAGTTATATTTCAGGCGAGATTGGGTGCTTTCAGGTTGGTATGGCTGTAGACAAATCCAATTATATTTTAACCCGGAGAAAGGAGGACTTATTTTCATGACTAGTTTGTTGGCCTGGAATTTCATTCTCAACATGAAGAATGCAGCAAAATATAATATGTTAAGGTCTATAGGAAAATGATGATTCTAAAGTATATGGAATAAAATTTCAGTTCCACTCTATTTCTAGCTAATGTGAGCTTGAGTAGTTACTTAGATTCTTGAAGCCTTGATTTTCTCATCTAGAAAATAGCGGTAATCATGGTATCCATGCCATAGATTGATTGTAAGTATTAAATTAAATAAATCATTTAAAGTACTTAATACAATGCTTAGCATGTCATAAGCAGTCTATAAATATTAGTTGTTGTTACTGTATTGATGTTTATTTGGCTTTTCCCATCTCAAGAAATTTCCTTTTTTCAAAGAAACCAAAGTCATTGTTAGCTCATCCCATCTAGTATCCATTAATAATGCGGATAGACAGGTTCATGTTTCATAGCCAGAGGCCCAAATTGCCCACAGTCATCTTGTCCAAAAGAGAGGATAAAAGTTAGCAGGTTGAATTTTTTCCAAACTTCAGCTTGCAGCCTACAGCATCTTGGATCCTCAGCTACTTCAGCAGAAACTCAAGGTTAGTTGGTGTTTTTGTTCTCTCCCTTTTAAATATAAGCTACTTTTCATTCAAATGATGAAAGAATATCAAAATAATGTATTCTGAAATGAATTTTTGTGCTACTCTTGATTTACAAATGTAGAAGAAGTAACAGAAGTGGGAAAATATTCGTAGGTTGAGTCTCATACTGCCTAATCCTGATGCAAGTGTATGCTATAAATCGACACATCTGAAACATATATATCTGGCAATACTTACTCAATGTCCACTTGAGACCAAGAGTAGAGAGATTACCCACTAAATTATGGATGATTCTTCTGTGATTGTTGACTTCAAATCTCTCTTCCATTCTGATTCAAAGTCATCATTTTCTCATCTTTCCTTTGCATCTTGTCCCGATGTCCTTTTATTTATTCATTTTCCAGTAAAATTTTACTGCTTCTCCTCTCCCTCACAGTTATCAGACGACACCTTTTAGGTATCTGCCCAATATACAATATTCTTTCTCTAGCAACTGGCTTTTCATTCATGGGGACACATAGAGAATTTGTTCATGAGCCATGCTTGTCATGTGCAAATCTGTCCTCTTTGTGAAAACCAAGTGGACCAGGGTGGACCCTTACTTTAAGCAAACCAATCAGATGATCCCGGGGGTTTGAGAACAAAAGGCAGTCTGTGAGGGGTGGGTGAGTAATAACACATTAGCATATTACACATTTAAACTCAGAAGAAATGAGACAACCTTGGGAACAAAGTAGCAAAGAAAGCCAGTTAGTAGAGAGGGAGAAAAATGAAGCAGAAATAAAGGTAAAGCAAAGGTATGGCTTGAGTCCCTGACAACTTTCTAGGACATGGTTTCAGTCTCCTTTTGATAAGCTACATTTCTGCTCTAACTAGGATACATTCATTAACTCATTTAATAACTCATTCAGTACACATTTTTTGAATGTCCACCAAATACCAGGAATCGTGCTATTTTTCATACCTTCTCTCACTAAATTTTAATTAGAAGTCTAAATCACAACTGAACAAATAGCAAAACAATGGTAAACATTTAATATTTCTGACAACATCCCAAGAAAACTTGGCAACTCGATTCTGGCTATTACCGTACATTTTCAAGTGAAGTCCCAATTGTACTATGACTACTCTTAGCTAGGTGAGCTGAAATAAAAGTTCCTATTTAAGAAATGTAGTGTTATCTTCCAAGATTGCACTGGCAAGCAAATGATAATCTCTGAACATGATTATGACCTACTTAAGGTTTTATATAATCACTGCAGAATTTTTATGTGAGAAAGAAAATTCACAGGGCAGCACAAAGAGGATTTTTTAATGCTCACTTGTGAAATATCAATGATTAGGGGTATAAGGCCAATGATAGCTAATGCATTATGGCAAAATAAAAAAAATCTTCTGACTTGCTATTTATTTCCTAACTTTCTATCTCCATATAGTATAATGATGCAAGTCCATAAATATCAGTCTGCAGGGGAAAACATTTTTAGATTATCCTAAATATAAGATACAGAGAAATTACATTTTTTTTTCTTTGAGTAGTTGGTAATAGGTCTAAGTAATTCATTAGGAACCTGCTGGTTCTTTTTCCACTGAAGATGAAAAAAATATTAGATCAAGGCACTAAACTTGTATTTAATTCTTCATATTAAATACAAGTCAGAGTTACATGGGTTATTGTCAGAAAGAAGGCATAGGTACTTTGATCACCTCTACTCCCTGAATCTGTGCTCTTACTAAAACTTACCCAGTTTTTAATCCACTGTATGACTTACATCATTACTTCTCTCTTTAAACTGCTCAAATCTTACCTTTTCAAAGGGTTTTGTCCTTGCTATTGAATTCCACAGCCTTCTTTCATCTCATTTAGAATAAAATTCTAATTCTTTCCAATACCTTGAAGACCACACCTAATCTTACGCAAGACTTTCTCACCAGTCTTACCTTTTGCCAGTTTCCCTCAGACTCTCATAGGTGTTCAAAGTTGAGCTAGATAAAAATAATTGTATTAATTTTCAAGAGCTGCCGTAGGCAATTACCACAGACTGGGTGGTTTAAACAACAGAATTTTTGTTAAACAACAGAAATTAATTTTCGTACAGCTCTGGAGACTAGAAGTCCAAGATTAAGGTGTTGGTAGGGTTGATTCTTTCTGAGGTCTCTATTTTTGGCTCATAGATGCCTGGCTGCTGTGGTTTAAATGTTCCTTTCAAAACTCGTGTTAAAATTTAGTTGCTATTGTAACAGTGTTGGAAGGTGGGTCCTTTAAGAGGTGATTAGGTCAATGCCATTATTGTGGGATTGTGATTCTCTTTCTCTCTGTCTCACTCTCTCTTACCCTCTCCCATCAGGCCTTCTCCCTTCTGCCTTTCCAGTATGTGATAACACAGTAAGAAGGCCTTCACCAGATGCCAAACAGATATTGTCATCATGCTATTGGACTTCCCAGTCCCTAGAACTGTTAGCGAAATAAATCTCTCTCTTTTTTTTTTAAATAAATTTCCCAGTCCGTGGTATTCTGTCATAGCAATGGGAAATGGACTAATACACCATCTTCTCCCAGTGTCTTCATATGGTCTTCCCTCTGTGCATGTCTTTGTCCTAATCTTCTCTTCTTATAAAGACATCAGTCATATTGAGTTAGGGTATACACATATGACCCCATTTTACCTTAATTATCCCTTGAAAGGTCTAATCTCCAAATATAGTCACATTCTGAGGTACTGGGGATCAGGACTTTGACATATGAATTTTGGGGAACACTATTCAGGCCATAACAATGGAATTCTTTAGACAATTGATGAATATGCTCTGACAAGTTTGGACATGACCTGTTAAGATCATAAGGGACTTGGGTAGAGGTGACAAAAGAAGTGCAAATTCAATGACTTACAGACGCTTTGGGTGTGACAGAAACTTAAGTAGCTTGTTTTCTTGGCTGACTAAACTGAAATGTCCATTTTTTCCAGAAGACTGTCTTCACAGAGTCAAAGTGAAAAAAGAGTAGAGCAGACAGGGACAGCGGTCACTGCACAAAATCAGCAGACTGCCAGGGCAGCCCCATGTCTCTTCAGAACGTTGGGACAAATGAAAGTCAGTCTCAGGAAGAAACTGCTTCTCATGTTCTCATAAGAAAGTGAGTCTTGTGAAAATTGGCACTGTAAGAAAATACTTTCCCTTCCATTTATCATAAACTATCCAACGAAACGACTATGCAAATAGCAAGTAACATGATGGATTAGGATAGTATTATTAAGGATTTTAGAAACAAACTTTTTCAGGTAGTCCCTGAAAATTCTTCTGAATAAATAAATAAATGCGACATTGTCTAGCTCAGGCAAAATCCCACAGATTTATCATATTATTAAAAGGAAAATAAAAGGTGGAACATTTAATGTCCTAAAAGATTTAATGAGGCTGCCTCAAAGACATGAATGAAAGCTCATTTTTAAATTAACTATTCTCTCATGCAGGAAAATATAAACTGAAACAAACAATAATAAACAAAAAACAATGCATTTTTAAAACAAAACAACAGCATTAGAATGGATTCTCCCAGAGTAGTGACTAAAGTCTTCCCATTCAAAGAGGGGGAAACTATCAGTACTTATTGCTTACGGTATGTTTATTACTGCCCTTTGTCTTGCATTGAAACATGTTTATATTAGGATATATTTGATGGAATATGCTTCAAAGAGAAAGAGTTAGAATTCTAACCCTAGAATGCTACAGTTTTATTCTACGATTCTCTCAATAGTCCATTGGGAGTATGTTTTGACACAGGCTTCATGAAGCAGTTATCTAAGATATTGAAGTTGGAACCACTGCAAGGAAAATTTTAGAATTTTGCCTGAAAAGAGTCAGTAGCAGCCTCTTGCTCCCAAACTCTCTTAAAGGGAAAGCTGAGCAACTATGGTTTCTGTGCTGTATTAGTTCGTTTCACATTGCTATAAAGATACTACCTGGGACTATTAACAAATTACCTGGGATTATTAATACATTTATTAACAAAAGGGGTTTAATTGACTCACGGTTCTGCATGGCTGGAGAGACCTCAGGAAAATTAGAATCATGGTGGATGGTGAAGGGGAAGCAAGGCACCATGTCTTACATGACAGCAAGAGAGAGAGAGAGAGAGAGAGAGAGAGAGAGAGCAAAGGGGGAACTGCCAAACACTTTTAAAATCATCAGCTCTCATGAGAACTCACTTACTATCATGAGTACAGCATGGGGGAAACCATCCCCATGATCCAATCACCTCCCACCAGGTCCCACCCCTGACGCATGGGGGATTACAATTTGAGATGAGATTTGGGTGGGGTCAAAGAGCCAAACCATATTATTCCACCCCGGCCCCTTTCAAATCTCACATCCTTCTCACATTTCAAAACCAATCATGTCTTTCCAACAATCCCCCCAAGTCAACTCATTCCAGCAGTAACTCAAAAGTCCAAGTTCAAAGTCTCACCTGAGACAAGGCAAGTTCCTTCCACCTATGAGCCTGTGAAATAATAAAAAAGTTAGTTACATCCAAGATATCATGAAGGTGCAGGCATTGGATAAATGTTACTGTTACAAATGGGAGAAATTGGCCAAAACAAAAGGGCTACTGCTCCAATGCAAGTCCCAAACCCAGCAGGGCAGGTATTTAATCTTAAAACTCCCACATTTCCTGTGACTCCATGTCTCACATTCAGGATATGCTGATGCAAGGGATGGACTCCCAAGGCCTTGGGCAGCTCCGCTTCTATGGCTTTGCAGGGTACAGCCCACAGCTGCTTTCATGAGCTGGCAGTGAGTGTCTGTGGCTTTTCCAAGTGCATGGTGGAAGCTGTCAGTGGATCTACCACTCTGGGGTCTGGAGGATGGCAGCCCTCCTCTCACAGCTTCTCAAGGTAGTGCCCCAGTGGGGACTCCATATGGGGGAACCAGCCCCACATTTCCCCATTGTCTTGGCTATTAACATTTGGCTTCTCATTACTTAGGCAAATTTTTGCAGCCAGCTTGAATTTCTCCCCAGAAAATGAGTTTTTCTTTTCTACCACATGGTCAGGCTGCAAATTTTCCAAACCCTTATGCTCTGTTTCCCTTTTAAACAAGTTCCAATTTCAAACTGTCTTTTTGTGAATGCATATAACTGAACGCTTTCGGAATAAGCTAGGTCACCTCTTGAATTCTTTGATGCTTAGAAATTTCTTCCGCCAGATACGATATCCTAAATCATCTCTTGAGTTCAAACTTTTACAGATCTCTAGGGCAGGGGCAAAATGCCACCAGTATCTTTGCTAAAGTGTAGCATAAGTGACCTTTACTCCAGTTCCCAATAAATTTCTCATCTCCATCTGAGACCATAACAGCCTGGACTTCGTTGTCCATATCACTATCAGCATTTTGGTCAAAACCACTCAACAAGTCTCTCGGAAGTTTCAAACGTTTCCACTTCTCCCTGTCTTCTTCTGGGCCCTCCAAACTGTTCCAACCTCTGCCTGTTACCCAGTTCAAAATCATTTCCACATTTTCAGATTATCTTTATAGCAGTGCCTCACTCCCAGTACAAATTATCTGTATTAGTCCATTTTCACACTTCTATAAAGATACTGTCTGAGACTGGGTAATTTATAAACAAAAGAGGTTGAACTGACTCCCAGTTCCCCACAGCTGAAGAGGCCTCAAGAAACTTGGAATCATGGTAGAAAATGAAGGGGGAAGCAAAGCACCTCTTACATGTGGCAGGAGAGAGAGAGAGAGAGCAAAAGGGGAATGGCCAAATACTTTTAAAATCATCAGCTCTTGTGAGAACTTACTATTATCATGAGAATAGCATGGGGGAGACTGTCCCCATGATCCAATCCCTTTCCCACCAGGCCCTCTCCTGACACGTGGGGATTACAATTTGAGATGAGATTTGGGGACAGAGAGCCAAACCATATTTAATCGTGTGTGTATGCCTGTGGATGCGAGGGTTACTTTACCTTTATCATGAACACTTGAAGTGAATTCAAATTCTTCATTGACTAAAAGGTTGAGATGCAAATATAATATCTGAGATAAAAAAGTGGCTTTCTAGAAGTGTTCATAATAATTAGACATGCGCTGGGATTTATTTGCAGAACAATTTAAAACTTAAGCTTTGTATATTAATTCCTATGAGAATTTGACACATTTTAGATGGTTGCCTAGATTTAAACACAAGGAGATGATTTTGAAAATTACTTTTCTGTTCTAATTTATGCTGAGCTCTATCCAGAGATAATATAGTTGTTATATTCTTTTAAGACATTTAAATCTGCCATTGAGCCTCTTATTGATGTGTTTGATGGACTGATGAGTTATGATGCAAGCAATTAAAGTCTTCTAGACACTATGTTCTGAGAAACTATTTACTTACCATCAAGGCATCATGAGATCTATTTTTCTAATATTGGACTGACATGGAAAAGTGTCATCAGAAAGATTACTTTTCAGGCAAAATTTGTCTTAGAATATAAAAATATCCCTTCTGACTTTCTGATATTAATAACAAGTTTATGCTTTAATAACAAATTTATGCTTTAATAACAAGCTTCAATCATGTTTATGTTTAATTCCACTGCCTGGGTTGTTCATTACCAAGCAGTCTAGATCAGCAGTTAAGACCTTGTGAATAACACATATTCCAACCTGCACACGAATGACCTTTGTCAATTCGTTCACCTACTCTGGCACTCGTGTTTTTATCTTTTTGATAAGGGCTTAGACAAGGTTTACAGTCATTGCTGTGCATCCAAAATCAACTTGGTGTTAGTTAATCTGAGGACAGTCTGAGTATCTCTGCCTGCAAAGCTCCTGAGATAATTTATTTGTGCTGTGAGGGTTGAGAACTACCCAACTAGATAACGTCAGCCTTCTAGCTCCACTATTTTAAGGTTCAAATATTTTTTTCTTACACAATGATAGATCATCAGCCTTTATTATTTGAGATGAAATTGTAGAGTTTTGTCCTGGTGAGAGTTTGGAAGTGAGGGTTGAAATTTCACCTTGCTTTCTGTGTGAGAGCCCCTAAGAGCTTATCTTTGGACAAAGGTAGAGGTGCCTATGGTGGAGAAAAGGAGCAGGAATGGGAGAGCTGATTTGAGAATGTGCTCCACATTCCAAAGACTTTTAGGAGCCTGGAGTGACAATCACTAAAACAAAGTGGAAAAACCAGTACTGAGTGGTAAGCTTTTCAGATATGATGACACTTGGTCAGAGAAATGTGCAAATCCTAGGATTTCTGGGAAAAAATGTGAACTAAATTTTCTCAATAAATACAAAGATAGCTTTTGAATTAGGAAAGAACACAGGTCTGTAAAAAACAAAGGAAGAAATGCAGTGTAGTAGGAAGAAAAGAAAAAAAAAAAAAAAAAGGCTTCTATTTTTGCCAAACTCAACCTGCCGCTTTTCAGAAGTAGGCAGGGCTTATATTTTATTGTGACTCCTTCTAGATGTTTCCTTTGTTTAAACAATCCTATCAAATATTCATGGACTCTATCCATTGATATATTATTTAAAATAAAATTAGCATCGTCACATTATAATGATGATTCTATTTTTTTCTCCCATCTAATGTATTGAAACAATATGTGGTATATGCCACACCATGCAAATGTAGATCACTCCTTTAAGGAGCGTTTAACATTTTTGTTGAAAAATATGTACCGTAATTTAGTAAGCCAGTTCTTTACTGGTGAATATTTTAATCATTTCCAGTTCTTTGCCCCTTGGAAATATTCAGTAATGAGCATCCTTGTTCATATATATTTGATCAATTGCACAGGTATCTCTGTACAGTAGATCTAATGATATGAAATACTTGGGATGAAAGGATTTAAAGTGTAGATACATTTCCAAATTGCCCTTCTAACCTGTAATATCGATTTATAAGGACAGCAAGACTCTTTGAAGTTTGTTTTGTCACAACTATTCCAACCTGAGGAATGATCAGTATTTTGGATCTTCACCATTTTGATATGAAAATTCTTATTTTGTAGCTTTAATTAACATTGCTTTAATTATCAGTACAATTTTAAAAATAAGTAAATTTACAAAGAGACTTCCACTTACCTACCAACAATACAAAATTACGTAAGGTTTTAGTCAGATGGTAATAAAAAAAAAAACTAAAAGCATATATTGGAGGGACTTACGCAGAATGAAGGCATTAATTTGCATTTTCTAATCAGAAATGCATTTGTTTTTCTCTTTGTCCTCTGCAGTTCTCCAATTTGAATATTCAGCAGGAGAAGAAGGCTGACTGAATACTTAGATTTAACAACAATGGTTAAACATATTCCTGTCTTATGATTCTGCTCCATCTTTCTAAGGTGAAACATTTCAAGCAAAGTAAATCTTAATTTTGAATTCAGATGGCTTATTGCTGAAATCATTATGAACACAATGGAAACGGGAAACTTTTCAGAATGTTTTACCTCTGTAGACAAATTGGCACTTTCAAAGAACATTAGAATGACGTGGATCCCATGCATCCATGTTCATCACTCTTAATCCCCCGCCCCCAGCTTTGTCAATGCCAAGGAAGATGGATGCCCTACATTGAGGATGACCCTCACCATGAACTTCCTGTGCTGGCTGGCTGGCACCATGTTTTCCAAAATGATCTGTTCTAGCACATTTGCTCTCTCACCAGGCTGTCCTTTTCGCCTGTTCCTGTCCTCCCCCTCTCTTCCTGTTCCAAGCCTGTCATCACTCTTCTGGCAAAATTTTCCTTGCTGCAAGGAGCAACCTCTCTCAACCAGTGCAATCACACATTTCTTTCACGGGACACTCATCGAAGGGAGCATCCTCCACTCACTATAGCCTCATCCTTTAGTAGCCTCACTCCCTTTCTCTCTCTTTCATCTTAGCTACAGGGCCTGTGTTATCTGGCTCTTTTCCTTTGCCACACATTAGTTTATCAAAACTCTGGTCCCTTTAGTCAACATGAGTGTCCAAGAGCATGCACTTGGATCAGGCCACTGCTCTTAGAGCCAACAGAGTAGTATGCATGATGAATTATGAAACTCTTTTCCTGACAAGTTTAGAATCTCTGGTTCTGCCAGGGCACTGGACCAATGAATGGGAACGTGTGTGACAAATCAGAAAATTCTTTTCGGGAAATGCTAGGGAAGAGAAATCTGCAGTCAACTACAGTGACAAACCGAAGATCTGATGAAAACCCTTCATGGGTGACCTGGAAACAAGCCACTTTTCATTTACATTTGGAATTTAGAGACTGCTTAAAATTTAGCTAATATAGTCCAGGCTTGATTTTTTTTTTTTTTTTTTTTTTTTTGACTGACAACAACAAACTCTTTCTCTGTGTTTTGTTTTATACAGTGTGTGTGTGAGTTAAATATCTATTGATGCTGTAAACACAAGCATTTAGTTTGATGAGTAGGACTAATGCTTTCATCTATTTAGACAGCAAACGCCATGTCTTCTTTTGCACGCCTCTCTGTCTCTGAGGATTGGCTGTGCAGGACTTGTTAAAAGGGTTTCTATTCTGCTTATATGAATGCTCTGGATGCAGATTTTACACACAAGAGACAAGTTCAGTTGCTATCGAATTTTCTTTGTCCCATTCTCCTTTCTTATAATCACAAGACTAAGCACCTGGATGTGTAAAGCCAGGCATTTTTAGCATGTGATACATACTTGTAGCCATGAACAGTCATCACATTTCTCAACACCCATGAATTATTCACCTTGGATTTTTTCTCCGTGCAGTAGGTATAGATTCTCTTTTTATCCCTTGCACTTCCAACTTTCTCTTTTTTTCATACCTCCCTTTAAAAATTGTTAGTAAAGAAAGAATTGAAGTTTTATTAGGATTTTTTTTCTTGAGACAGAGTCTCACTCTGTCGCCCAGGTTGGAATGCAGTAGCACAATCTTGGCTCACAGCAACCTCTGCCTCCAGGGCTCAAGTGATCCTCCCACTTCAGCTTCCCCAGTAGCTGGGACTACAGCTGCACACCACCATGCCCAGCTAATTTTTGTATGTTTTGTAGAGATGGAGTTTCACCATGTTGCCAAGGCCGGTCTTGAATTCCTGGGCTCAAGCAATCCACCTGCCTCAACCTCCCAAAGTACTGGGATTACAGGTGTGAGCCACTGTGACCAGCCAGGATAATTTTTAATAGCTTGACACATATATCTCATAATAGGGATAGCCTTGTCCTGATACTGAACATCCATTGCCTGTATCATTCCTATCCTATGTTTCTTGACAACAAAATAAAAAATACTCTAAGTCCATTGAACACTTCTCTTTGTCCTTCTCTTGATGCATCAGTCAGGGAGAGAATAATTTCACTGTCTTTGACTCTATTCATAGTTGCTATTTACATTGAGTTCATATGTGCTCAATTTAATTGAATGTCTTATATTTTATCTGAAAATCCTGAATTATATCCTGTACTGCGGCTATTACTGTGTTACGATAGTTGCCTGTACCTTATAATAACCGTGGAGGAAAATAGTTGAGCAGGAACAATTGCAGTGAAACTATAAAAAAGTTTTTACTTCTCCGAGGCAAAGGACTCTATTGGATTTATTTCCTTCTATATCCTCAGAGCCTAGCACCCATAAGTACCTCACAAGTATTTGTCAAATGACTTAAAAGATGGTAAATATTGAGCAAATCAGTTCCTATGTCTGTCTCTGCTTTCCCTTTGATCCAGTCAAGCTTTTTCTCTAAACAGCCAGATAGCAAATATTCTAGGCTTTGTGGGCCACATAGTTTCTGTTGCAAGTATCCAGTGCCAGCAAGATGGCAGCCATAGACCATATGTAAACAAATGAATATGGCTGTGTTGCAATAAAAATTTATTTATGAAAACAGGCAACAGGTTAGATTTGGCCCATAGGTAAAAGTTTGCTGACATCTCCTACAGGTCCATGTCCACATTCCTACCCCCCAAAATGTGTATATAATGGTGATCTGTCCCAACTTTTTCTGCGTGGCAGTGGTGGTGGAGTGGAGAGTGGAGAGAAAACAGTTATGATGACAAATATAGGCCTTCTCTCTCTATGACTTTTTAACCACCAACCATCCCATGGAGAATATGAATACCTTCCTTTTTTTTTTTTTTTTTTAAATGGAGTCTCACTCTGTCGCCTAGGCTGGAGTACAGTTGTGCTATCTCAGCTCACTGCAACCTCTTCCTCCTGGGTTCAAGCAATTCTTGTGCCTTGGCCTCCTGAGTAGCTTGGATTACAGACACACATCACCATGCCTGGCTACTTTTTTTACTTTTAGTAGAGACAGGGTTTCACTATGCTGGCCAGGCTGGTCTCAAACTCCCAACTTCATGATCCACCCTGCTTGGCCTCCCAAAGTGCTGGGATTACAGGTGTAAACCACCACGCCAGTTCGAATATCTTCCTTTTAATCCACAAACCTGGTAATAGCCTCAGGGAGCCTTAACTTAAGTGTTGTTGAAGCGTCTAAGATGCCAATAGTGAATGATGTCACTAAAACTAATGTTTTTCAGTATTAAATTTTTTTAAATTTTGTGGGTGTATATATTTTTGGGGTACATGAGATGCTTTGATGCAGGCATGCGATGTGAGATAAGCCCATCATGCAAAATGGGGTATCCATCCCCTCACACATTTATCCCTTGACGTACAAACAATCCAATTATACTCTTTAAGTTATTTTAAAATTTACAGTTAAGTTATTATTGACTAGAGTCACCCTATTGTGTTATCAAATAGTATGTTATATTTATTCTTTGTCTTTTCCTTTTTTTTTTTTACCCATTAACCATCCTCATCTTAGTTTTTTTGTTGTTAATAAAACAAGGGCAGCTCTCCATGAAAGTACCTTCTCTGGTTCATGCTTCTGGAAACACAGTTCCCAAGGTAAATGGGCTCATGACTCACATGGTAACCTCTCTAGGGGCTACACAGTGGGTTGCTCTTCTCTAAATAGCACCCTGGGACACTGGGGTTCCAAATAAAAGATGCCTGGACATCAACAACTGAAGCCTCATTAGACACCTAGAATCAGAAAGTGGTGGGTGATGGTTTTGTAGATTTTGATTAGTGTTTAAATTCAGTAACAGCTTCTTTCTCTATAATATGGATTAACTGCACTAGACAGAAGCCAAACCCTGTCCAGTTTTCAGTGTCAAAGCAATGGGAGAAGGGTTTCCAGCTCTGGCTGAAGGTCATCCAATAGGCAAGCCACTGAAAGGCACTGATGTAGGGGAGTGTTGGCTGCTGCTGTGATCCCTGAGGCTCTGGGTCCCTGAGGAAGTTTACTTGCCAAGTATGTCTGTTATCTGGTACTCACTGGTGCAACCTGTCTGACCACAAAGGAGAGAGAGTTTGTATGAACACCACTGCTAAATTGTCTGTGCAAATGCACATAAACAGCAAAGGCAACAGCAGCACATAAAGAAAGAAAGGATATTCTTCATGGAAAAGGATTTATTTGAAGTGGTCTCTAGTCATTCTTCTTATTTTTCTTTCTTTTACAATCATTAAGTTTTCTCTACCTCTTTTAAATCTTTACCTGTTTAGGCATAGAATGTTTTCCTGATTTACATGTCTTTCTCCTTTTATACTGAGAAAGGACCTGTTTTTTTTTTTTTAAATATAAATCTGTGTATATGTATCTATTTCTATAGATCTAGATATGTATGTTTTTCTATATGTATAGATATAGATATCTACAGCTATAGACATGTATATGTTTTTCTCCGTTTTTTTTTTTTTAATTTTCCTTTCTTTTCTCCATGAACTACTTATTCCTTTCTCAACTGCTCCTCATCCTTAATGATTGAGCCCAGGTATCAGTTTCTCCACCAGAGTCTTTTCCTACCTTGGAAACCCCATCTCCCCAACCCCAACCAGGTATATACTTTCCTTGTGTGTATGTCGATCACTGCATTCACAGAATTATGTGATAATTATGTATTTGTGTGAGTTCTTTGTTATTTGATGTAATCATCTTTGTTACCCAACCTAAGCACCTTGGCTGTCACATGGTTAGCCTTCAGCAGAATGAGTATGGTTGTTTGGCATTGAGGCTTATAAAGGTTAAATGTGACCAAAGCTAGAGAGGTGGGAAATAGCAGATGGAGGATCCTGGCCGAGTGTGCCCTGGACCCCTAAACCACTGCCTGTTCAGATTAACCTACTTTCATAGTTCGGGAATGCCTGGTCATCTGCAGTAGATGGCTTGGTAAGAACAATATTCAGTTCTTTCTCCTGAGGTTTTTCATCTTTTCTTCTATTTTCACTCTCCTAACCAGGGCAGCCATCTGGCTCCTTAAAGAAAATCCCGAGGTGGAGCTGATGGGACATATTTCCTGGGTGCTTCCTGGGCCCTGCTGGCTTCTTGCATGGGCTTCTCTCATGGGAGGGATCTCTTTTCCTTATCCTTCCCCCAACTACCCTATCTCCAAATGCTGAGGCCTCCCATTGGATCTCCCTGTCCACAAATCCCCAGAAACTACAGATGCACTCTTCAGCCCTCTCCCTATCACACAGAGCTGTTAATAAAGCAGTGTATCACTGAAATGATCTTAGGGTTGTCTGATAGTCCCAGGGGGATTAGTGTTTCCTCCCACATCAACAGAAGCCACATACATAGCCCATGTTTATTTGTGACTTTCTGATTTCCTAATATTGTTTGGGAGAACAAAATCATAGTTTATTACCACATACACACACACACACCTCTGATGTTACTCACCCTAGAGGACAGCTTCATAGAGTACAATAGTCACTAGCCCCTTGTGGCTATAGAACCCTTGAAATGTGGTTAGTGTGACTGAGGAACTGCCATTTTTGTTTCACTTAATGTATTAAAATGAATTTAAATGTAATCACACATGATTAGTGGCTACTGCAGCTTACAAAACAGCTTTAGAGTATCTGCTCTCCTGACTTCAACATGGGGCTTTATATCAATCTTACTATTTGATAACAGACTGAAGATGTAAAATTAGTTGTTCGATTAGACTACTTCTCCATACATGTCCCACTAGAGAACCACCTTGGACAACAACTCTCGGGGTACCCTGGAAGTTTAATAAATGTGAAAAGGAAAATAACTTTTTGCTGAAAGGGAAAAGAAATTTTTAATTATAATCCATGTATTCTAAATAGTTTTTACAAACCTTCAAAAGTTATGTTGTATATATGAGGGGAGGGAATTTATACTTTATATGGAAGCTCACTGGAAGCTTAGATAAAGATGAATCCGGGGACAGTGTCCTGAATTCAGCTACCGGTTATAGCACATGTGACCTTGCATAAATCACTTCCCAAATGTCTGGTCCCTCATTTGTAAATTAGGAACCCACCTAAAGTATTCCACAGAGTTTCTGGGACTAAATGATATAATATAGAGGCAACCACTTCATAAAATGCTATAAGGATGACATTTACTATTAAAATTTAATTGATAGTATCATAATTCTGTAATCCTTCCAGAGTAATTCAGTGTGAACAGCAACGGTGGTGGAGAGGAGCCACACTTTCCTCACCTTTAATTGTAAAGTAATTCAGAAAAAGAAAGAAATTCTACTAGTCATTATGGTAAGTAAAGCGGGGTTGCTTTTATATTAATGCACGGAAATATTTGTGTGTGTTCATGGACTTTACAGTTATCCAAACCAATCTTGTTTTAAAAGCCAAATTTTAACTTATATGATTTTCTTTTCTGAGGTAGTCCCAACTTTAGGATTTTCTCCTGTTTTATAATAAAAGGATCTTTCAGAAAACATAATAAGCTTTTTCTTTCATTTATTATGATTCAGCCAGTATTTTGATTTGTAATCTCCTGTCCTTCAGCCAAAGCCTCCAGGGCAATGCTTACCTATGGTAAGCACCATTTTTCTCCCTCATGGGGACAACAATAATTTTAGACACTTAAATATACAAATGTGTCTGTGGAGTCATCCCCAAATGACAAAAAATTATTCCAAAAGACAGGAAAATATGCGCCCTTTTCTTATTTTGCACATCTGAGAATGCCCAACTGAATTTCAGTTTCTTTCAGACAATCCAGAGTATTTTTAATAAGAAAAATGTTTTTTTCTTATGGTCATCTATAAATGTTTTTTAAAATCTAAATGTCCCAGTCTTAGCTAGTACATTTTATTTATATTTTCCAATTTCTAGACTGAAATCTAAACACTCTTTTAATTGACAGATAAGTGTAATAGGTTTCAAAACAATCCATTTTGTTCTATTTACTTTAGTGCATTTGAAACAATTGATATATGGCTTATGTTCGTAAGCATTTAATAACGAAAGTGCTATTTTATCCTAAACAATGAATCAGGGAATGCCATGGCAATCTAATTTTTGGCTTTTGGGGCTTTATATTTTACACTTTAACACTCCAGCCAAGGCTAAAGTCTAGATACTTTATGAGTTTGTATAAAAATACATTTAAAAAATAAGTCATTCTATAACATGTAACATAAATATTTTTAGCCTAAAGCCATTCACATGTTATAAAGTTTTCTGGAATGTAACACCATGGATAAATATTCCAGTATGGGTTAATATCACTTAAAGTCATCTTCATGTTACATGAATCATGAAGACATGTTTTAATCTTTAAAATGTGTGTCAGTTGATCTAAGTTAGAACATGCATTCAAGACTTTGAGTGCACAGAACTAAACATAATGCTTCCCCTCAACTTCACAGAAAATCCAGAAGAGCTAAAAAATATGTACCATGGGAGTACAACTAAGCTGTATTCAGGAAAAAATAGTTGCTTTGATTATGTTCAGACATTCCCACAATTATTTTTTTTGGAAGCAAACTGGATCTTTTAAGCAATCTACAGCTGCTATTTCTGAAATTGTTACTATTATGGCAAACTGGGAATTTCATAGATGCCAGACTCTGTCATAGTGTAGTATCTCATTTAATGCTCAGACACCCTTTCATGATGTGAGTAGGATTCTTAGTTTACACATGAGGAAGTGGAACTCAGAGAGGCTTGGTCAAATCAGCAGACAAATTATCATTAGTTTTAACAACAATGTGTTTAGATTTTTATTTTTTTTAGTGGATGAAAGAAACATGGAACTTGTGAAGTGAAGCAGCAGTACTAGCTTACCATCATGTTTGGACACAGTGCCTCCAACATCCCTGCCACGTACATCTTCCCTCCACTTTATCTTTCCCTGTTAAGATTCTATTCACTCTTCAAGGCTCAGTCCAAATGCCACATCCTCCCTAATTTTCTGGTATGAATGTCCCATTCCTCTTATGTTTCCTTGGTGTGTTGTTAATATTTCTATTAGAACTCTGGCAGCAATGCATTCATTAAAAGAACACTTACGGAGTACCACTTTGTACTTGGTGCAAGAGTTAACTGTGATAAGGTCTATCTCTCCCTGAGAATAGAGTCTTTCTCTTACTCACTTTTATGCCATATATATATATATATATCATATATATATCATATAGGCAGAGAGAATACTTGCTCATAGGTTATGCAACAGAGATTTGAGGAGAGTTCCCATCAGGCCCACTCCACTGAGTCACATCTGAACAACCTCCTCAACATTTTTTTTAAATAAAATAGGAAGCAAATAGATGACACACTTAGGGTACTCTCTCACATATTGAAGAGTTCATAATCAGGAACTCCCACAATTGGAGAGTTAGGTGTGTACTTCAGTTGCTGTCACAAACTGCTTTAGAATGCCGTCGACATTTGCTGTGAAAGCTTTTCCTTCTCCCAGATTTTCCTTTCAATTCATTTAGGAGAAAAAAAAAACATTTATTAAATATTACTGAGTCTTTAACACCTTGCAGTTTCTATTTGCTCCTAGCGAGGGACAGCTTTTTAGAGCTCTTGTGGGATACAATGTCTAGAGAGGAGAATAATGGAGCTGGAGGATCTAGGAGAAATAAGCCCTAGGATGAATCAAAATTATACAAAAATAAAGGAATCTTGAGATTTTCCTGGATGCCGCTAACTCACTGACATATTTGGCTATAACCCAGCATCATTCTACGTAGTCTGTACATTAAAATATAAAGTGATTTATTTAGAAATATCAAGAATATCTCTCTCTACATAAGGTCCAATCAAAAAGCATAGTAAGGATCTTATGCAAGTCATCTCTAAAGATCAAATACTAACCATGGTCCACAGCAAGTCATGTTGCAATTTACAATTAGAGTTACGTTCACATGTCTATTTTTAAGATAATCATTTACTAAACTAAAATTTTAAAAAAGCTTGTTACAAAGGGAGCACATAATTCTGACATTTATGTTTTCTGAGGCTGATTTCTTGTTGAGAATTGCAAAAGAAGTGAAATTTTTATATTTTCTGATATGTAAACTAATGTGGAATGACTCATGACTCTTGTAATTAACATAGAACATCTCATAAAAAAATAGATAACTAAGCTTAGTGATAGATATTGAAACTGTATTCCTAGCCATAAAATTATGTAATACGTGGTGATGTGTTTTGGATTTGTGTCTCTGTTCAAATCTCATGGTGAATTGTGAACCCCAGTGTTAGAGGAAGAGCCTGGTGGGAGATGAATGGATCATGCGGGTTGACTTCCTCCTTGCTGCTCTTGTGATGTAATCTGGTTGTTTACAATTGTGTACCACCTCCTTCTTCATTCTCTCTCTCCTGTTGCCATTTGAAGATGTGCCTGCTTCCCCTTTGCCTTCTGCCATGATTGTAAATTTCCTGAGTCCTCCCTGGTCATGCTTCCTTTACAATCTGTGGAACCACGAATCCTTTAAACTTCTTATCTTTATGAACTACCCAGTCTCTGGTAGTTATTTATAGCAATTTGAGAGTGGACTAATACACTTGGTTAAGAACATTCTTTTGTGTTGGTATTAATTTCTAAGCATTAACCATAGGCTGTAAATAATAATGGCAATCTCTTACATTTGAATAGAGCTTATAAATTCTCAATTTTTTTTTTTAGATTTACTCAAGGATGAATTAATATTAGAGTGCTAGTTGTGTAAAGAACCTTATATGTTATCTCATTTCATGGTAAAATTAGGAAGCAAAAGATACATTTTGAACTTGTTAAAGTTTGCTCAGCTAATACAGGGCAGAGATTCAAATTTAGGTTTTTCTGATATTTGGAACTCTTCAAAGTCTTTGTAATATCCCCTTGAAAACTGATAAGGAATTCTAGTGATTTGCCCAAGGTCATAATTCATGGCAGATTAGAACCCAGAATGCCCATCTTTTAGTTATTTCCATATGCTCTATTACTCTATGCTTTATGCATAGATATCAGAAAGTCAAGATTAAATTTTAGTGTTTAAGATTTTTCTTTTCTTATAAAGGTTAAATGTGGTTTGAATAGGAAAATCTGCTGCCAAGGACTGCTTACCTAACTAGAAATACTGTATAAAGCCTGAAGCAAGTAATCTGACTAATTAACCTCAATGATGTAAATACTCTTTTTCATAGAGTCATACTATATACAATAAAAGTTATCTTAAGCATCATTTTACTAATCAGGAAGTATTCCTCTGAAAATCTCTTCCATCTGAAATCTCTTAAGATTGCATATAATGCAGTATTTGGGCTCCAGTGGTACACATATAAGAGCTCTCACTTAGAGTTAAATTGTTTCCAATTAAATTGACAACACTTTAGGAAACAGGGACCATGCATTTTTCAAAATTGCTTTCTTGAATCTCAGATATGATGCAAGTAAGACAGTATACATATTTGTAGAAATTTATTGGAAAAAACTTTAGAACCCAGCGTGCAGCCCACTCTCCGGAATAACAAATGTAATAGATTCAAGGACAATAGTCCCATACAAGCAAATATTAATAATTAGCTATTTTGTGACCAGAGGAAAGTGACAAATTTCCTTTCGCAAAATCGAGTTGCTTCTATACATATACTTAGCTCCAGGAGTATAGCCCTATGCATTTGCTCCTAAATAAAATGAGAAAATAATCTATTGAGTCCATTGAGGTAATGGGACTTAAAATTAAGTTGTAAGCACCTTTGGAAAATGTTGAGTTCCAACTCTTACACAAGACTGAATACAAATCTTTTTATTGTAAAGACCATGTATTGCCTTTCCTCCAGTTCAGTGAAATTGGAGATAGGAACTATGGATGTTTACTTGATGAGGCACAGACCCAGATGACATCTAGTAGATTACTGCTTCAATGGCCTAAATGGCATTTTAGAGCTTAAAGGAATCAGTGTGCCTCTGAAAATACCTTGCATCCAAGGACTGGTTGGCTCAGGCCAAGTAAATATTAGCAATATCAGTTGATTACAAAAAAATCCAAATTCTCAACAATCTCATCAGGAATCCAGGCCAAGAAATCTGAGACAGATTGGCTCACCAGGTCAATATTCATGATTCAGAAGTCAGTGTGTTGGCATAGGCTATGGACACTGAGGTAATTACTTATCTCATTTTTTAAAGATATGTAGTATTTTTTAAAGATATGTAGTATCTTTCTTTCTTTTCTTTTCTTTTTCTTTTTCTTTTTTTGATGGAGTCTAGCTCTGTTGCCGAGGCTGGGGTGTCCTGGCGTGATCTTGGCTCACTGCAAGCTCTGCGCCCCAGGTTCACGTCATTCTCTGCCTCAGCCTCCCAAGTAGCTGGGACTACAGATGCCCGCCACTGCACCTGGCTAATTTTTTGTATTTTAAGTAGAGACGGGGTTTCGCCCTGGTCTCCACCTCCTGACCTCATGATCGGCCCCGCTGGCCTTGGCCTCCCAAAGTGCTGAGATTATAGGCTTGAGCCACCACGCCCAGCCTGACATGTAGTATCTTTCTTAAGATATACAATAGACAGCAGCCTTTTTATGGCACGGATCCCTCCTAGGTGCCATCTGTAGAGTTTAAGCTAGGAAAGGTCACTCATTTGTATCTCTTGCTTGTTTATAGAATCTGGGCTGCCAGTTATTCAAAGGTCTTAGTTTCCGAATGGATTTTGATTGGCATATTTTCCTGTTTGCTTATTATCTGAGACGGTAGCGCACAACAAAAATGTAAAGCCTTACATTCAATCATGATGACTCAATGTTCCAAATGTTAGGAATGTGATTTGAAAAAAATGCGATATAAAATTAAGTAAAAGGAATTTGACTTTTATCAAGATGAGATTGTCAGATGAGACCCGTCCGTACAAAAATGTAAATATTCTTCTGAAGAGTGAAATGTTTTAATACAGGCATGACCAGTTTGACCAAAGCTCTCCTTCTGTCTGTCATTATGTGAATTTCAAAACATTTTTTTTTTTCCGTGAAACAATAGAGTGGTACTTGAAGTCTGTTCTGTACCAAGGTAAATTTCATTTTGATTCCAATAAAAATAGTTATGTGAGAATCTCAGAGTTTAAAGAGACCCTATCAGACAATTAAAACTAGTTTCCTGCAAATACATTGCTAAACTCTATGAAACTGTTTTTTGGGAATGGGTAGAATTTATTTGGCACTTCTAAGTCTTAGTGTATTTCTAAATAATTTCTCAACTATTGGCTAAAATTTAAATATTACAGCCTTTTTTCAGAATTTGAAACATTAAAACAGACATTCAGGTAGAAGACACTAAATAGAATATTCTCAAACTAGGTTTTGAATATATCCTAGAAGGAGAATGTAAATGTCTCTATTGTTTTTTTCTTTTGAGCAGATTTGTGTGTTTAAGTTATACTTTTCCAAAAAAAGTATAATTGCTCATTCCTAAGACTTAGAAAAGAAGGGCTTTAAAAAAACTTTTTTATAAAAAGCATTAGTTAAAATTACAAATAGTCTCCTGTCAGCCAATCTAACACTTAGCAGCAGACTCGGCATGGCTCTGTTTAAATTCTTTTTCATTTGCTTTTTGCACATATGTGTGTATGTGAACATCAATGATTTCAATTTTTTCAAAACATGTTTTCCCTTCACAGTGCTTTATTTAAATGGGAAAACAACAACTGCAAGCACCCAATGACTTCAGTGAGACTAGCATTGAACAGTGAGAGGTTTGACACAAAGGAAACAAAAGCTGTGAAAGAAAAGGAAGCGATGAATGGACCCAGGTACGTGGTAGATGGTGGTGTGCTTGTCATTAGCAAAGAAGCACGTGTGAGTTGTCACGTATTTCATGTCAAACTGGTCAAAGGCATTATTTTAAAATGACATGTGGTTCATTGGGAATCAGTTTACTTCCATTCTTATGTTCAAATTAGGTTAATTTTTTCTTTAGTTTTCTCAAAGGGTGAAAACATCCCATCTCTTTTACAGATCTCCAGGGAAAGGCATGGAGGTTTGAGGCATGAAGACTCTAAACAGCCAAATTATGTCTTGGGCACAGATTCTATTATTCAGTGGTAACCCATCAGTCTAACTCTCTGTGAAAAGTAAGTCCCTTCCTTTGTATTGCCTGGTCAGTCATTCAGTTCTGATTGTAAGACATGTTCAATTAGGAGGTTTCCCTTTTAGACGTGGTGAACAATGATCACTTATGAATGCAGAGGTTCATCGTTGAGGGCAGTCATTTATTTACATTTTGGATGGAAGTTTTTCTTTAAAGCATAGTTTTCAGGTTTACTATTCCCAGGAAACGTATCAAAGTATGTATTTGAAAGGCTCAATGTCAGGATCCCTGCTTCGTTTACCAGAGCTGTTTTTCGTCTTCTGTAAAATCACAGACAGGTGTTAACATTTCAGTGAATAAGATGTTCCATTGTGTGAAACAGTGGGCTCCTAACTTTCATGCCACAATACATTTCCAGGATCAAGCCATTTCACTTCTTAATAACAATGATCATAATTACTCTAGTAGTTATTGCATAGATACCACCATTAAGCAAGTTATGTAAGTTCTCAGTGCCTCAGTTTACCCATCTGTGCAATAACAATAATAATGTACTCCTAAAATATCATGAGGATTAAGTGATAGAATGTATATCATTACTGGACTATAGTAGGTGTTTAATAAATGGTAGCTATTCTCATTCGTTTTATGTGTTTACATCATATAAGACTTCTGTCACTTTGTTTGAGAGCGCTATAGATGCGATCAAGTGACACTCCTTCTCCAGGGAGTCAAGCCTGAAAAGAAGTAAACACCACCGCTCACTGAATGACTTGCCGTTAGGATGGTAACAAATACAGCTCTGCTGTCCACGGTGAAATAGTACTAATGATTACCACACTCTTATTTTCCTTTGTCAGACCATGTACGGTTATAGCCCTAGGTCAGTTTGACTTAAACTCAGCTTCTGGTCATCAGGGCCTAGTGCTAAATACCTTTTAAATATTAGAATTCTCCAAAAGAAGGGAACTTTTAATGTGGTAGCATTCTAATAAGCTCTTTTCCTGTAAATCTGTGAAATTGTTATTGACTGTTAGCATTTTAATTAATATATTTTTTCTTTTTGTACTTGTGCCTGGGGATAACACTGAGAAAGGCATTATTTTAAAGATTGAATGAATAAGTAACCCAAACACAAATGATTTATCTCTCCCTGGATTATGACACTTAGAAAAAAATAAAATACCTAGGTTTTTATACTATGTGATAGATTATTTCTTCTGCTTTTTTCTCATTATGTTTAACACATTATAACATAGTGTGTTGTATATAATATACACATATATAACACATTATGGTAGTCAAATTCCCCATCCTGTGAATTTTTTAAATGAAACCAATTGTGTATTTCTCTAGCTTTTTTTAGAGTTCTGTTTTAGTGACTTAGCTGTGAAATACAGAAATTCCCGAATGAATCGGCAAAAGTACAAAATACGTTATTTTAAATAAAAGCTTATATTCTAA
>NW_016804447.1:3225933-3259879 GCF_001698545.2 Rhinopithecus bieti | reverse complement strand
CTTAGTGTATTTCTAAATAATTTCTCAACTATTGGCTAAAATTTAAATATTACAGCCTTTTTTCAGAAATTGAAACATTAAAACAGACATTCAGGTAGAAGACACTAAATAGAATATTCTCAAACTAGGTTTTGAATATATCCTAGAAGGAGAATGTAAATGTCTCTATTGTTTTTTTCTTTTGAGCAGATTTGTGTGTTTAAGTTATACTTTTCCAAAAAAAGTATAATTGCTCATTCCTAAGACTTAGAAAAGAAGGGCTTTAAAAAAACTTTTTTATAAAAGCATTAGTTAAAATTACAAATAGTCTCCTGTCAGCCAATCTAACACTTAGCAGCAGACTCGGCATGGCTCTGTTTAAATTCTTTTCATTTGCTTTTGCACATATGTGTGTATGTGAACATCAATGATTTCAGTTTTTTCAAAACATGTTTTCCCTTCACAGTGCTTTATTTAAATGGGAAAACAACAACTGCAAGCACCCAATGACTTCAGTGAGACTAGCATTGAACAGTGAGAGGTTTGACACAAAGGAAACAAAAGCTGTGAAAGAAAAGGAAGCGATGAATGGACCCAGGTACGTGGTAGATGGTGGTGTGCTTGTCATTAGCAAAGAAGCACGTGTGAGTTGTCACGTATTTCATGTCAAACTGGTCAAAGGCATTATTTTAAAATGACATGTGGTTCATTGGGAATCAGTTTACTTCCATTCTTATGTTCAAATTAGGTTAATTTTTTCTTTAGTTTTCTCAAAGGGTGAAAACATCCCATCTCTTTTACAGATCTCCAGGGAAAGGCATGGAGGTTTGAGGCATGAAGACTCTAAACAGCCAAATTATGTCTTGGGCACAGATTCTATTATTCAGTGGTAACCCATCAGTCTAACTCTCTGTGAAAAGTAAGTCCCTTCCTTTGTATTGCCTGGTCAGTCATTCAGTTCTGATTGTAAGACATGTTCAATTAGGAGGTTTCCCTTTTAGACGTGGTGAACAATGATCACTTATGAATGCAGAGGTTCATCGTTGAGGGCAGTCATTTATTTACATTTTGGATGGAAGTTTTCTTTAAAGCATAGTTTTCAGGTTTACTATTCCCAGGAAACGTATCAAAGTATGTATTTGAAAGGCTCAATGTCAGGATCCCTGCTTCGTTTACCAGAGCTGTTTTCGTCTTCTGTAAAATCACAGACAGGTGTTAACATTTCAGTGAATAAGATGTTCCATTGTGTGAAACAGTGGGCTCCTAACTTTCATGCCACAATACATTTCCAGGATCAAGCCATTTCACTTCTTAATAACAATGATCATAATTACTCTAGTAGTTATTGCATAGATACCACCATTAAGCAAGTTATGTAAGTTCTCAGTGCCTCAGTTTACCCATCTGTGCAATAACAATAATAATGTACTCCTAAAATATCATGAGGATTAAGTGATAGAATGTATATCATTACTGGACTATAGTAGGTGTTTAATAAATGGTAGCTATTCTCATTCGTTTTATGTGTTTACATCATATAAGACTTCTGTCACTTTGTTTGAGAGCGCTATAGATGCGATCAAGTGACACTCCTTCTCCAGGGAGTCAAGCCTGAAAAGAAGTAAACACCACCGCTCACTGAATGACTTGCCGTTAGGATGGTAACAAATACAGCTCTGCTGTCCACGGTGAAATAGTACTAATGATTACCACACTCTTATTTTCCTTTGTCAGACCATGTACGGTTATAGCCCTAGGTCAGTTTGACTTAAACTCAGCTTCTGGTCATCAGGGCCTAGTGCTAAATACCTTTTAAATATTAGAATTCTCCAAAAGAAGGGAACTTTTAATGTGGTAGCATTCTAATAAGCTCTTTTCCTGTAAATCTGTGAAATTGTTATTGACTGTTAGCATTTTAATTAATATATTTTTTCTTTTGTACTTGTGCCTGGGGATAACACTGAGAAAGGCATTATTTTAAAGATTGAATGAATAAGTAACCCAAACACAAATGATTTATCTCTCCCTGGATTATGACACTTAGAAAAAAATAAAATACCTAGGTTTTATACTATGTGATAGATTATTTCTTCTGCTTTTTTCTCATTATGTTTAACACATTATAACATAGTGTGTTGTATATAATATACACATATATAACACATTATGGTAGTCAAATTCCCCATCCTGTGAATTTTTTAAATGAAACCAATTGTGTATTTCTCTAGCTTTTTTTAGAGTTCTGTTTTAGTGACTTAGCTGTGAAATACAGAAATTCCCGAATGAATCAGCAAAAGTACAAAATACGTTATTTTAAATAAAAGCTTATATTCTAAGTTCATTGCCAGTATGTGACATTCTCAGAAGTCATCAGTTGGTGGGACACTATAGCTGATGTTCACAATACACAAGGTTCAATCAGTTCACACTCTGCAGGGTTCAATAGTTCATTGGAGATAAGCATCTATCATAAGATGCTCTTTTGAAACTTGTCAGGAAAATCTTAAAAGCATTGTCGCATTAATTTTCTCAGTATTTTTCATTGTATCACTGGTGGCAGATAAGGATGAAAAGGGCTCAAAACGGTATGTCTAGAAAGAAAAAACCAGCCCATTGACTAATCTAAGCATGGAATAGATATTCTCCAAGTTGATTATGTCTTGCCTCGTTATCCATATAAACCAGGGATTTGAGGTAAGACCTGACTCCGGAACTCACATTGATCTTCCCAACTTCCTGCTATCCCTTCCAGAAGAACCCAGGGGAAAAGCAAACCCAGAAGTAAAATGTTCACCTCTCAAATATTCTAAATCCTTTTTCTTATCCTTCATGTTTTTTCCCTCATCAACCTCACAATCTCTCTTTGTAATCTACATATTTTGAGGCTTTACATCTTCCCAGCTGGGTTGACATTTGCTTATATATTGTTTTTTCTTGGCCATCATCTCCCTTCAGAGAAGAAGAAACCATTGATGTTGAAGATAGGAGAAATGTCTTGTGTCTTAAGTTTTACCATGTGAACTTTTTTCTTTTTTCTTTTTTTCTTTTTTGAGACAGAGTCTCTCTCTGTTGTCCAGGCTGCAGCATAGTGGCATGATCTTGACTCACTGCAGCCTCTGCCTCCCAGGTTCAAGTGATTCTCCTGCCTCAGCCTAGAGAGTAGCTGGGATTACAGGCACTCACCACCAAGCCCTGCCAATTTTTGAATTTTTTGTAGAGACGGGGTTTCACCATGTTGGCCAGGCTGGTCTCCGAGACCTCAAGTGATCTGCCTGTCTTTGCCTCCCAAAGTGCTGGGATTACAGGCGTGAGCCACCGCACACAGTCTACAGTGTGAAATTTACATTCACTTGGCTTCATTGTCATTTGCAAAAATGGAATGAGGGTGGGCTTGGGCTATCCAATGTTAGAAGCTTTTAAAGTTCTAACCTTGATTGTGGTAGAAATTAGTGTTCATGGACTCTTGCAGCCAGAATGCCTGGATTTGAAGCCTGTTCCTAGCACCTGTCACTGTGAGTCCATTCAGTTACCTGTTTCTAAGAGCCTCGATTTCTTCATCCATGATAGGGGCATAAGAATTTTTCTTTCAGAGTGTTGTCAATAAAATTAAGTTAGAAACACACATATGTATTATTAAGAGAGTATACATCTGATAGTCTTTTAGTCATATGTATATTATTCAATAGACATGAGCTGCGGTAGTCCTCCCTTATCCTTGGGGGCATTACCTTTCAAGACCCCCAGTGGATGCCTAAAACCATGAATAGTACTGAACCGCATATACTCTACGTTTTCTTCTATACAAACATGCCTATGATAAAGTTATTTATAAATTAGGCACAGTAAGAGATTAACAACAATAATAATATAATAGAACAATTATTTCAATATTCTGTAATAAAAGTTACGTAAATGTATTCTTTTTCTCTCTCAAAATATTGTAATATTTGTGGACCATGGTTGACTACAGGAACGGAAACCTAGAAACGTGAAAGTGGTGCCAAGGGGAACGGATTATACTAATCCTACCAATTCTACTAATTAATAGGTTAGATTTATAATGTACTTTCATTTACAATATTTCAATGAACAATTGCAAGAATCCTGATATTAGGATGAATAATGAAGCCCTGAAAGGTTAGTTGACTTATTTAAGGTAAACAGGTGGTGGTGGATCAAGAACTGGAACCCATATCTTGTCTAGGGTTTTATCAACTACACAAAACAATGATACATTTACAACTTAGTCTTTGATGACTAACACCCAAGATTTTTTATGTTTATAAGATCTTTTAGGAGACTCTGTTGTTGACATGAAATTGTTGTTATTTTATACTACATTGTAACTAAGAATAATCAAGATTTGTCTTCTGAGCTGCCTAATCTAGGAGCAATATCCATATTCATATAAAATTTGAGTATATTTGAGTAGCATCTAAAGTCAAACAGGTTATACTTACATCTTTGTTTTTCTGAGGATGTAGGTTGGGATGTGGAATGAATGGATCATTGCAGAATTTTTTTGAAGATTAGCATGCAAGTAAAAGCTGCTGCTTGATTTGTACAGAAACGTGTTACTCTTAGAATATTCTGCAATGTTAGGATGAATTGTGAATGTATGTGTGTGTGTATTTGTGGGTCTGATGATATGCATATGGAGAAAGTAGTCTTCTTTTGAAAGCTGCACTAATACATTTCTGTTCAAATAGAGTAATCGACATTCCCATTTCAACTATTTATTTGGGGAGAAAATGTTTAAGTGCAGGACTGACTTACCTGACCTGTTTACTGAAAGTGTGATTAATTTTCGTGCATACAAGGATAGAAGTGCAGAAAAGCTTTTCCTTTCCTTTATTCTCTCTGTGGCATCTTTTGACCTACACCTGGTAATTCTCTGTGATGAAAATGTGCAGAAGAAAACAGCTGTGTGTAAACAGGCAATAGGGAAAAGGCACAGGAAGAGAAACTGAATGAGAAGTGCATTTTACAAAGTATGAAAATAGAGTGTTTTATTTTATGTTAGCAATAACAAAAAAGGCACTATGTGAGAGTAATGTAATTTCACATGGGCCAGGAGCCCACCCAGGCAGAGCCATCAACTAATCTGGTCTCATCTTCTTTTAGCCAGACTTATTTTGTTTTTGCCAGAAAAAGTTGTCATTAGTTATTTAATACAAAGTGCATGCCAGTTACAATTCTAAATATCTCAACTGTATCATTGTTTAAATTTCTTTATACCTAACAATCCTAACAATCTTATGCTGTGGGTATATTGGTTTCTGTTTTTCAGGTAAAGTCTAGAAAGTTGACATATAATAGTTTTCAGAGAGCTGATACATCAAAGGGTCAGTATTTGAACACATTTCAGCCTTATTCTGAAGTTGAAATCTTAACCACAATGTTCATGAGCATCTATTCGGGATGGTGTTCATGGGATGTGTGATAATTAATTTTATGTGTCAACTTGGCTTGGCCATGGTATGCAGACATTTGGTCAAACATTATTTTAGATGTTTCTGTGAAGGTCTTTTTGATGAGACTAACATTGAAATCAGTATATATTGAGTAAAACAGATTACCCTTCAGCATGCGCATGGGCCTAATCTACAAAATTGAAGGCCTTGGTAGAAAAAGATCTACCCTCCTGGAAGATGAAGGACTTCTGCCAGTAGATGACCTTCTGATCTAAACTGCAATTTAGCCTTTCCCTGGGTCTCCAGGCTGCTAGCCCACTCCACAGATTTTGGATTGACCAGCCTCCATAATCATGCGAGCTAATTCCCTAAAATAATTCTCTCTTTCTATATATACACATCTGATTGGTTCTTTTGCTCTAGAGAACCCTGATTAATATAAGATGGGTTTTCATTCATTCACTTTATCTGGGGGGTTGGCTGAGGGAAGACCCAGATTATGGTTGCCTGTTGTGGCTTTCCAGGTCCTCAGATCCAGGTGGGCATGATGGGTCTCTGTGAGCTTTCTCAGGAGTGTTGGCATGGTGTACTTCCTGTTTCCTGGTTTACCAGCATGAGATGAAACACATTTAGTATTTAGTAAATACATTTCAGTTTATCTTAAGAATATATTTAGAAATCAGCCCACAGTTTGTAAATAAATGATATATAGCTTCTTATATAAATTTAGCATTTCATGAAAGCCTATTACATGCTGGATACCATGATAAGTCCTTTCCATATCCAGAAAATATGTTATCTTTTGCCCTCATAAGCAATTCTAAGAAAACAAATTTGATTATCTTAAGTTTTAAAATGAAAAAACTGACACCCCAAAATAATTAGTAAGTTGCATTAGGTAATATAGGAGCTGGGATTTCAATCCAGTTCCATCTGATTTCAAAGTTTGTCTTTTAAATGCCTACAGTTAATATCCTCTTTTTACATTATATGCAGCTGAAAATATGCACAACAATCTAAACTATAAAAATCACATAAAGGACATTCTATTTTCAGAGACTAAAATAAATTTATAATATTCCTAATTAATTCTCTGCTATTAGAATAATGTTTGGTGATCTACTTGTATGATTTTATGCTTTTTTTTAATTTTCTTTAATAGTTGAATGGTTGACCTGACTGAGTACAGTAACTATCCTATAACATTTTATTATATTTTATTTATTTCCACCATATTAAACTTACAAGGTTTACAACTCATATTATTACTTTTATTTGTTTATTTTCATTAATTTAATAAATTAATAGGAACAGAATGCAATAAAACAAACTCAGCTTTTACAAACACAAAAATAAGAAGTGTTTCTAAACCTGAACTCTGTGGCAAACAAACAAGTACCCCCATTGGAGAAAAAAAAACTGTCTCTTCATTCATCAGTTTATATACATACTTCCAAAAGAAATTTCGATATGTAGTGGATGAGAATGTGTCAGCTTTCTTTTTTAGAGATTAACTTGCAAAAGTTAAGGATTATCTGTTTTTTATAATATCTCTTTTACTTATCCTGTTTTCCATCATAAATGACCTTTCAGACTTTTGGAATTCAGTTTGGCCAATCCATGGTTCATTGCAGAAGCCAATTAAGAAAAAATAAAACTGGTTAATGTAAAGAAGTGAAAAGTGGAACCCTTTGTAAGAATTCCTTGATAACTTAGAAGTCATGAGCGTATTTTTACAAACTATGTTTCACATCACATTTAATGAGAAAACCAGTGGTAGCCTTGTAAGCATATACTAACTTTAATGGAGACCATTATGTTAGAAATTGATAGTGAAAGATAACATGGTCTCTAATATCTACCTCCAACTCTAGAAGGCAATATTATCTCTTTATCCTGAAAAATTGGTATGACTGGCCAAACTAAAGTTTGAAAAAAATTAGGCCAAGTTTAAAGACATCAGACTGTGGTGGGCAGACAGCTCTAGTAAAGCTTGAAATAGTATCAGAAACACTGGAGATGTTCTACTTCTGAGCACGGAGACATATTGCCAAGACATGTGTCATCATCATTACAATGAGTACGTTAGGGACCGGGCAAAGTGTTGGGAAGTCCCACAGTGAGGTGGCTGCTAAGGGAGGGGTTTCTCTGTGACCCGTACCCCAGGTAACTAGAATGCTATCAAATTTATTCCATATATGATTCAGAGCTATGCGAATTGAAGGGATATTCCAAACTAGAAAAAAATAGAGTAAGTTTCTCCAACATCTTATTTTATTTTCAATAAATCTTGACGTCTTTTTCTCTCCTCTCCTCCCATGCAGAGCTAAAAATACCCAATGCAAAGTAAAGAACTCCTGTGAGCACTTACATTGATCTAATAATCTGATTATTATTTTAGCCTGGTTAATTAAATCGGCCAAGTTCAAAAGCATAAAACCAAATCAAACATAACACCTTTATATCCACAGCATTTTGTAAGCTCAGAGAAATGGCCAGATCAAAATGTCTAATTGGCTTAAAGTGTAAGTGGACTTTAATACTACAAACACTCTACGGAATTTTCTGCAAGTTTATTTGAATGGTGCAAACTAAATGGATGAGATTTCTTTAAAGAAGGAAGTGTTCTATGATGCTGAATTAACACACAAATGATTAAATGTGTCGAATTACCATTTGTCCTGTGGCAAAAGCTTCAGAGCATCACTTGGGAAATAACCCTGGCCCACATTTGGTGTACTTCTGCAGAACTCATACACACATCTCCTTTCTGCTGAAAAATAACAGATTTCTGTATGAAAAAAATAAGGCATATCCTCTTTGATAAATCGCTTAAAGGGAGAACTTTAGTTAGAGGGTAAAGCAACAGGATGTGGGTGTCTGACTCACAGTGCAAGCTGGTCACATGCTGTACATGTTGACATCAGCTGTGGCAGAGACATTTTCCTTGGGTTTCACACTAAGAGTGGCTGAACCCACTCCTGTGAGTAGCACCACACACTTCATCAAGTAAGACTCTGTGTCACAGCATCCCTCATGGCCCTGCTGTCCACGGGGTCTTAGAGGGAAACTGGCATTGTCATCAGCCCTTTCCTCTCTGGGACCTGCCTTTGATCGTTTTCACAGCTGTCACACTCCAGTCTGTTCACAAAGAACAACAGATTGCTGGGAAAGGTGTGCTCACCATACAGCTACTTAAAAGAAAAGAACTGCCACTGCTGTTCCCCTTCCTTGTTCCGAACTTCCTGATAATGATGGAAAGATGTGCCCTCCTAAAATATACCCTGGAAGTGTCAGAGAGATGCCCTATCCTGTGGACCACAATCTCTCTGTCTCTGAGAAGCCCCTGACAGACCAGATTCTGTTTCTTATATGACCCAGGTCATATTTTGCCTTGTCGTTCTTTTTTCTGTGCAAATCCTATTCCACCTCTTTGAGATAGAAAACATGCCTTACTAATCTTTTTATTGTCCATTACAGCTTTCAGAGGTCCTGAAAAATAAATATTTGTTAACTTGAATAAATTCCAGAAGCATTCTAACGAAAAACAATATCTGTATTAACCCAGTAGCTATTTACTGAGTGGCTACTATTTTGTGAACATAATCATATCCTAATTCAAAGTGACATGAGCATGAACATTATGAGTCCCTGCTTTCAACTCAGTTATATGCTATTAAGAGAAATGAGAGAGGGAGGAAGGGAAAGAAAGAACAGGGTATGGTGGAAATCCAGAGCAGAGAGGAATAAACTTTGCCTGGGGCAATCGGTCAAGGCTTCCAGGAGAGGAAGAGTTGATCTGGGTTCTGAATGATAGGTAATACTCAACAGGCAGTTAATGGGAGTGTAAATTAGTTCAACCTTTGAAAAAAATTAGCATGGTGATTCCTCAAGGAGCTAAAAATAGAACTACTGTTTGACCCAGTAATCCCATTACTGGGTATATAGCCAGAGGAATATAAATCCTTCTGCCTTGAAGACCCATGAATGTGAATGTTCATTGCAGCACTATTGACAATAGCAGAGGCATGGGATCAGCCTAAATGCCCATCAGTGACAGATTGAATAAAGGAAATGTGATACATATACACCATGGAATTCTATGCAGCCATAAAAACGAATGAAGTCATGTCTTTTGCAGGAACATGAATGGAGCTGGAGGTCATTATCCTTAGCAAACTAATGCAGGAACAGAAAATCAAATACCATATGTTTCACTTACAAGTAGGAGCTAAAGGATGAGAACTCATGGGCATACAAAGAAGGAAACAACAGACACTGAGGCCTACTTGAGGGTTGAGGGTGAGAAGAGGGAGAGGAGCAGAAAAAATAACTATTGCATACTAGGTTTAGTATCTGGATGAGAAAATAATCTGCAAAACAAACTCCTGTGACACAAGTTTACCTATATAACAAATCTGCACATGTACTCCTGAACCCAAAATAAAAGTTAAAAAAGAATCAAATGGCAGAAAAGAGAATAAGGACATTACAGGCAAAGTGAATAGTTCTTGCAGAACAATATTTAGGAAAGTAATATTTTAATTAGGAAACTGCGAAAAGTTCAGGGTGACTGGAACATTGAGAGAAATAGGGAGAGAAGGGGCATATTCATTTTTGACTGCTGCATAATGAGTGACCACAAATTTAGTAGCTTAAAACAATACTGTATTAGTTAGGGTTCTCTAGAGGGACAGAACTAATAAGAGATTGATAGATAGATAGATAGATAGATAGATAGATAGATAGATAAAGGGGAGTTTATTAAGTATTAATTCACACTATCACAAGGTCCTACAATAGTCCATCTGTAAGCTGAGGAGCAAGGAGAGCCAGTCCAAGTCCCAAAACTGAAGAACTTGGAGGCCAATGTTTGAAGGCAGGTAGCATCCAGCATGGGAGAAAGATGTAGACTGGGAGGCTAGGTCAGTCTGGTCTTCACAATTTTCTGCCTGTTTTATATTCTAGCTGCACTGGTGGCTGCTTAGATGATGCCCACTCAGATTAAGGGTGGGTCTGCCTTTCACAGTCCACTGACTCAAATGTTAATCTCCTTTGGCAACACCCTCATAGACACACCCGGGATCGATACTTCGCATCCTTCAATCCAATCCAGTTGACACTCAGTATTAATCATCACAAACACATAGGTATTATCTGAAGACTTTTATGGGTCTGGGTATGGGTTAACTGGGTCCTCTGTTCAGGATCTTACTGGGCTGAAATCATGGAGTTGGCTGGGGTTATAATCTCGTTTGAGGCTGAGGGACCTCTTTCAAGTTCACATGGTGGTTGGCAGAATTCAGTTATTCGAAGCTGTGTGATAGGGAAAATTCCTTCTAACTAGCTGTTAACTGGACACCCCTCTAAGTGCTAGAAGTCACCCACATGGCCTCTCCATAGGCCCTGTCAGAACATGCTAGTTTACTTCATTTTGAGGCCAACAGAAGAGCTTCCCTATGATATTTCCCCTTCCCTTAAAGCACTCATCTGATTAGGTCAGGTCCACCAGGATCATCCCCCTTTGGATGAGCTCAAAGTCACATGATTACTAGTCAGTGATATCCCACTGTATTCACTGACTCTGCCCACATTCAAGGGGAGGACGTTATAACAGGTTGGGGACTCCAGGAGTCAGAATCTTAGAGCTCTTACTATTACAACTGAAGTAGAAAAAAGCTGAAGGTATCCAACATTTGAACTTTCTGTAGGCCCTGTCACTGTCACTATCCATCTAGTTCTGGGTCCCCTCATTGATATACACTTTTATCTATAAAATGGATAGTAACCTTTATAGAAATGGTCTCAGTCTACATAAATAATATAACTAACAGAATTCTGTGCACTGCTTTGGGCATGTATCTATGGTATGACGTCTCTTCATACCAAAGCCACTCTGAGGAACTCACACTATTCTTTATGGTGAAGAATGGCAAATTTGTTAACATCGTTAAGAAGGGAGGGAACACGATCAGATTTGCTTTTTGCACTGGGCCGAGATGATGAGCAGTTTGGCCTCAAACTCATGACTAATTTGTATTTTAATTACCTAAACACAACACATGACTAAAAATTGGATAATTACTTTATAGAAGTTTTTATGATGGAAAGTTTTAAACACATCAAAATAAACAGAATGATATATTTCCCCATGTTCTTATCACTTGGCTTTGGTAGTTATCAACTATCAATGTCATGTTTGTTTCACCTTTCCTCTCTTCCCATCTTCTCCTATTTTATTAATACCTCTTTCTTTAGTTCTTTTTGAGTCAAGATTTATATATATTCAAATACACTAACTCTACAATTTTGACCAACGTATACACCCATGTTACCCACACACCTATCAAGATAAAAAGTATTTTTTATTCCTTTTATTACTCAGAAAGTTTCCCCATATCTCTTCCAAGTCAACCCCTCCCACTCTGCTAAGAGGCAGCCACTATTTTTTGTTTTGTTTTGGTGTTTTTTTTTTTTTTTGCCACCCTTAGGACTTTATATAAATCAAGTCATACAGCATATGGTCTTTAGTGTCTGGCTTTTCTTCACAGCATAATGTCTGGGAGAAGCATTGATGCCATTGGGTGTATTCACAGTTTGTTCCTTTGTATTGTCACGTAGTAGTCCATTAAAAGAATATGTCACTATTTGTTTTTTCATTATTTTCATACCTGGGCTGTTTCCAGTTTTAGGCTATTACAAACAAAGCTGCTATTTCCATTCTTATAGATGTCTTTCTGTGGACATCTATTTTTATTTTTCTTGAGTAAATATATAGGAGTTTGCTGAGTCAAAGGGCACACAAATTTAAATTTATTAGGAACTGTCAAACTTTCTTTCAAAGTGTTTGTAGCGTTTTACACTCCCATCAGCAATGTATGAGAGTTAAAGTTGCTCTGCATCCTCACCAACACTTGTTGCCAGTTTTAATTGCAGCCATTCTGATGGGTGTATATTAGTGTCACATTGTGGTTTTAATTTGCATTTCCATTATGACTGATTACATTGAATAATTACATTTAGATGTGGAATAATACTGCTGAAGAGACTCAGTTTTCATACTAGACCAACCCTGGTTCAAATCCCTGCTTTGCTTCCCACCCATCAAGATTCTTGACTTCTTTCTAAAATGTATATCCATATAGCAGCTACCCGAATTTTATACACACACACTCAGACGCATACACATTAGAAGAGCAATCCCCAACCTTTCTGGCACCAGGGACTGGTTTACATGGAAGACAATTTTTCCATGAATGGGGCAGAGGGAAGCATGGTTTCGGAATGAAACTATTCCAACTCCGGTCATCAGGCATTAGATTCTCTTAATGAGTGCAATCTAAATCCCTTGCATGTGCACTTCGCAATAGGGTTCACACTCCTATGAGAGTCTAATGCCCCTGCTGATCTGACAGGAGGCCAGGTTCATGTGGTAATGTTCACTTGCCAGTCGCTCACCTCCTGCTATGCAGCCTGGTTCCTAACAGGCCATAGACCGGTAAGTGTCCATTGCACTAAAATATATAAATATTATATATATTTTAGTGTACATATGAATAGAATATATATTTATAAGTGTATATATAATTCTTTTAATTTTTTTTTTTTTTTTTTTAGACAGAGTCTCGCTCTTGTTGCCCAAGCTGGAGTGCAGTGGTGCAATCTCGGCTCACTGCAACCTCTGCCTTCTGGGTTCAAGTTATTCTCCTGCCTCAGCCTCTCAAGTAGCTGGAATTACAGGTGTACACTTGAAGCAAATTTTTGTATTTTTAGTAGAGATGGGTGTGGGGGAGCAAGTTTCACCAAGTTGGCTAGGCTGGTCTCAAACTCCTGACCTCAAGTGATCTGCCCACCTCGGCCTCTCGAAGTGCTGGGATTACAGGCATGGGCCATCAGGCCTGGCTTATAGATAATTATAGTGTCTGCTACATGGATTGTGGTAAATGTTAAGCAAGAAAATACACATAAAGTTCTTAGCAAAGTATGTGACCCAACAAATAGTAGTTTTACTACTCATTGAAGACTTTCATAAATTATACTTATATGATTAAATACTGGTACTTAAATTATTATGAATTATTATAAATAATTATACTTAAATTATTATGATTATTAATTGTTATTTTCTGATGAAGGGAATTAAACGGGAGAACCTCTTGTACTCAAAGAGGTCACAATCCTAAGCACTTCTTACTCACCTCAAGATATAGCATAACCAAGCCTGTCTCTACCCTTGACGACTTCTTGTCACAGCAAATCTGAATGCCCTTGACTGCTTGGACTTGGCTATTCAGTTCAGCCTGTTTCCCCTACGATGAACTGACATGGATTCCAAGGCTACAGCTTCCTTTATATCTTTTCCCCAATATTGATTCACAGAAACATACACTGCCTGTGCCATCCACTTCTGTTTTTTCTCTTCCCCATCCTCCAGTTCCCGCTTTTCATGATTTGTAATACATACATGCCCTTTAAAAGAGTTTTTAAAAGGTCAGGCAAAGGCAGGCAAATGTGATTCTTAGAAGCAGTGTCCGTTTTGGAAGTGGGAGTGAGGGAGGCAGAACCCTTTGTTGGGGTGGGTGTGTGTGAATGGGAGAATGAGTCTTTCTTCCTCAAACAGTTTTGGCTAAATTCACTAGGCATTAAGGAGGGGCAAGGGTACGTGCTTCTCCCTGCCTCTATCACCAACAAAGTGTGGGGGTATAGCAGAACAAGCCAGGGTCTCGGAAGGGGCCATCAATAATCTTAAAAATCTCCCCAGTTATTGGTCTCCTCCTGCCTATGCCTCCTATATTGCACTGAGTCTCACTTTTTAGGTCCAGAACCAAAAGAGAAGAAAATGAAGGAAAGAGCCTTGAGCTGTCCAGAAATGTAACAAGTGGCTGAAATAAAGAAATTGAAGGCAAGTGGCTAGCAAAATAGAAGCAAAGTTAGAAGTAGGTGATGTACACAGGTATTCAAAGAGAAGGGGAGTGTCAACATAATGAAACACTTCAGAGAAGTGAAGTAGAATGAGGAATAAAAGTAGGTCACCGGAATTTAAGTGTTGTTGTTTCTGAAAGATATGTTTGCATGTATGTTTGGAGAGGCAGAGGCAAGGAAGTCAGATTAAAAAATATACACATAGCAAGGTACCTCATACATACATATAGATATAGATATAGATATAGATAAAGGTATATGGGGTGTGTGTGTGTATATATGTGTGTGTGTATATATGTATGTGTGTGTGTGTATATATATGTGTGTGTATATATATATACCCCGTGTGTGTATATATATCTATATATATATATATCTATATCTACATATATGTGTGTGCGTATATATATATGTGTGTATGTGCGGTACCCTGCTAGATATATATCTTTTAATTTGACTTCCTTCCCTATATTTTATCCTATAGGATTACATTTAAAAAGTCAAAAAGTCAATATCTCATCTACCCCAAAATATGTATAATTATCATATATTAGTTATTATATAAATATGATAGTTGTGCATATTTGTGGGTGAATGTGCTGTTTTGATACCTGTGTACAATGTGTAATGAGCAAAGTAGAGTCGTTGGGATATCCATCACCTCAAACATTTATTATCTTTTTTTGTGTGTTGGGAACATTGCAACTCTTCTATTTTGAAATCTACAATAAATTATTGTTAACTATAATAGTTGTATTATTAAATACTAGAACTTATTCTTTCTATCAAACTGTATTTTTTTTACCCATTAACCAACTTTTCTTCATTCTTGGAAGTTAAATTTTACTGTATTAGAGTTAAGTGGAAGAGAAGTAAACTCAGATCTCGGCCTTAAGAAATGGTTTAAGAAGTAAAACAAATAAGAGAGGGAAAATGATGGCTCATATAACCATAGGCAAGTTACTTCTCTGGGCCTCAATTTCTCTCTCTGTAAAATGGGATAGTCATAGTACATATCCCATAGGATTTTGTGGGGATTTTCTTAGCAGATATGACATGCTTAAAACAGTTTTGCAAACATGGAAAATACCCACAAATGTCAAGTATTATTATATTACTGAAGGAGAAATTGAGCAATTCTCTTTTTATTGAAAGTCTTAGGGATCATTAGTTTGGCCTTTTCCATTGCTACTACCTGCTATTCCATTTAGAGGCCTTCTCTAGGAGCCAGATTCGCTATACTCCTCATTCGGTTTCCAATTGCTCCTCAGCTCTGCAGTGCCACAGAAAAATTCTTTAATCTTCGAAAAGATATTTTTTTTTCTTTTTTCTTTTTTTCCCCCTTCTAGAAAATACAAGATGAGGATAACAAAAAAACACAACCAGTGGGGAAGTTACACGAAATCTGGAAAGGAATGGTATTCTCATTGAATTTCATTTCGAAGTAAATTGAAATCAGCCCTGAGTGTTCATAACATAACCATTATCCTTCCTCTTCATTCCTCCTCTCCCCAGCTATCTCTCTTTTTCTGTTTACAAGGTTTCCTGGCTCAGTACATATTGTTGTTGTTGTTTAATTTCAGAGCCTTGCTTCTTATTCAACTCCCCTTCCTTGCTCTCCATGTGCTTTTTTGAAATACTGCCTCTGCTGCCTAGGTAACCGCATGTTTCATGTAGGATATTGAGAGGGTAAGAGAAAAATAGATGCAAACAGGTGTTTTTTGGTGGGAGGGTCTTTTTGTTTATTTATTTATTTTTTTGAGACAGGATCTCACTCTGTCATCCAGGCTGGAGTGCACTGGTGTGATTACAGCTCACTGCAGCCTTTAACTTCTGAACCCTTGGGATCCTCCAGTGTTAGCCTGGCGTGCACCACCTTGCCTGGCTTATTTGTTTTTTGTTTTTAGTAGAGATAGGGTTTCGTTATGTTGCCCAGGCTGGTCCCAAACATCTGGCCTCAAGTGATTCTGCTGCCTTGGCCTCCCAAATTACTGGGATTGCACGCATGAGCCACCATACCTAGCCTCATACAGGTGTTACAATGCAAAAAATCCCAATTTGGTAACATGAAGGGAACAGTGGTTCTAGAATCAAGAGGGGGGTTGAAACCTCAAATCCAAGACTTACTGGATAATAACATTACTTTGTTTCATGTTTGATTATTAAATATTGTTGAAATGGGATGAATAACATGACCAATATCACAGAGTTTAGGGAGGAATAAATGGAATATTGCAAAACAGCGCCTAGTAGTACAAGACCTGGTGCTTACGCATCAGCTACGTTTCTTTCCTGGGCTTTCAGAAAGGATCAAATGCATGTAATTTATATGTTGGAGCAGAACTTGTCTACATCTACCTCAAAGTGGTTCCTGCTTTATGACGGAAAAAAGTAGCTCCTTTCCTGATGGGAGTCATTGAAGGTGAATAAACCTATTTCAAATAATGGCGAATGGAAACTTTGAGACTGCCATAGCACCCTGCTGTAAAGTACACACTTCTATAAATGAAAATAGAGTTTGCTGATGCTGAAACATAAACGAGACATAAGGGGAGCACATACCCTGGCCAGCAAAGGAGTGTCGAGCCCTAAATAGTTATCCCCTTATGTTTGTATATTTTGTGAATTCTAAATAATGGATGAATGAAGTGTGAATTTTTCTGTATTTCTTAGAGGGCCATAACACAGAATAGTTAACTGATTTTATTTTTTGCTTCACCTTGAGCATACAAGAACCTTCATGTGTACAATAAACAGTGTTTTTAATGTACTGCTAATGTTGCTTCAACACCTCTTCTTTGACACCTGCTCCCTGCCTGTTTGCCTCAGAGGCTGGGCAGACGGCCCCCATTTGGAAACTAGGCAGAAGGAAGATGAGCTTCCTCAACAGAGCTGACAGAATTTACCCCTTACATTTGCCCCAGTTGGACTTCCAACCAGAACATGGATCTATGTGAAGAATTGCTTGCTAGCTGTGTCTTTCTAGAAGTGGAATTTTAAAAATGGGGAGTGGCAGGATCGGATATGGAGGTTGACATCAGCTTCCTCAGACCTTTGTAGTCACTGTTTTGAAAAGGTCATGGCCATATCCATTGTGGGTGAACACCTGTGCCAGGCTTTGTCGGGAAAGCTTTTGTCCCAAAGGGACATGCCTATCCCTGCCTTGAAATGACTTCCTGCTCAACACCGGGAACAACGGCAGCTTTGTGCTTAATGAATACCTATCAGACACATTTTTGTCATTGTTTTTGGCTTTGTTTGCTTGTTTTTGTATACCTTCATGGAGTTCTAAGTCATGGGGAAAACATATAGACGTTTTTGCTTTGGGGTTCTGTGGTATAGGAGCAACAAATGTCAGCTTGAATCCACTAAGGGCAGTTTTCGCATATCTCCTGAGTCACTTCCTTCAGTGAGGCAAAAGTCATATTGCAAATTTTTCTGTCCACAGCACTTCCAAAGTCCTTATGAGACAGGTGAGTTTCAGTGAGGACTTGATTAAGCTTGAGTCTAGGTCGCCTAAGACAGCTAGCTCCTGTGGAGAAGAATTTTTAGCGGGAAGGAGTCCTTAGCTCAGGATGGCAACTCCGAGTGATTCCACTGTTTGTTTGAAATGGGTGTGTAAATATACTATGATCAGCTAACTTCTACCCATGTGATGATTTGCACTTACAAATTTTTGAATTTCCCTGAAAATTGAAGTTTTTCTCCCTCTGCACAAAAGCACCAAGGTCCCGCTTGCACAGAGTGCCTGATGTTTGACTGGTGGTCAGTGGAATGTGAACAATAAATGTTGGTTCAGGATATCAATATAGAAGCAGCAATATTCCTAACAGTTTTGAAATTATGCTAAATTAGTCACTTTTTCCTAGACCAACAATAAAAAAACTATAATATTCATCTATACTTGCAGATGTGTGCTGAGAACTCCAACTGGCAAATATCCTAATATGAATGATCTTAAGTAGCTTCGCACTTTCCCAATTGCAAGTTCTTTCTAGAATTTCTTCAGGACAAACTCTTTGACTCTTTTTCTCCCTCTCTGTCTGTCTGTCTCTGTCTCTCTCTCTCCCTCTCTCTCTCTCTCTATATATATGCATGTGTGTGTGTATGTATATATACACATATATATACACAAGTGTGTGTGTGCGTGTGTGTGTATAAAATAAATTTATTTATTGGTTTGTTTGTTTACTTATAGAGGCAGATTTTTAGGTCTCAGAATGTGTTAGCATGTAGGTTCTCCATCAACTTTCAGTTTAGTACCAACCCATGAGTCGTAGGGCAAGGTAGTGAGCTGATTCCAGAAATTAACCGCATATTTTACAATGTTCCCCCACCCCACCCTTTTCCCTGTGCTTACCTCTCTCCATCTAAGCTTTAGTTGATCCTTTCCTGGGCCTCCTGGACTTTTAGACTAGAACTAGCACTTACAAAGGGAACTTGTACTAGGGTGATATTTAGGATGCTGCAAATCCAGTTACAGAGCCAGTGGGAGGCTGGGGTCTGGGCCACCACCCCTCCCAAACCAAGACAGCAGCTTCCCCTAAAGTGGTAGCTCCAAGGAGCAGTGGGATTTCTCGGGGGATTGGAGGGAGCTTGGTTCCAGATCCCCTGGAACACTTTTGGGCCTGGTAATTTGAAGGCACTGAACTCCTTCTGGTATGTGAGTAATTTTTAGTGTGATTTTTATGCCTTTTACCTTTCTTTTAAATATTTGGTCATCATTGTTCTGTACTTGGAGCAGAAAAGCTATACCAAACTGCCTTTCAGGCTGGGCATGGTGGCTCATACCTTTAATTCTAGCACTTTGGGAGGCTGACGAAGGTGGATCACTTGAGCCCAGGAGTTCAAGACCAGCCTGGGCAATGTGGTGAAACTCTGTCTCTACCAGAAAAAAAAAATTAGCCAGACATGATGGCGCGTGCTGTAGTCCCAACTACTTGGAAGGCTAAGGTGCAAGAGTCACCTGAGCCAGAGAGGTCGAAGCTGCAGTGAGCCAAGATCATGCCACCGCACTCCAGCCTGGGTGACAGAGTGAGACCCTGTCTCAGAAACAAAAACAAAAAAATCCTGCTTTTCAGTATTTATCTCCTCTTTCAGTTGGAGTGCCAGGACACATCTGTCTTCAGGGCAAGCTCCAGTGGTGGAAAGGGCATATAATTGAGCTTAAATCTTGGATTTGGCACTTGTTGAGTATGAGATCTCAAGAATGATATTTAACCTTGCTGCTTCTTTTGTTCAATTAATAATACCTTTCGACTAGGGTTATCTTGAGTTGTTGATGAAGTCAAGTATTAGAAAGTGCCCAGCACAGTATTTGGCTTAGAATTAGTTCCATTTTTCTCCCTACCCTAGTTTCCATCCTGGTTTTAGTTTCTTTCCTGATGCTCCTCTTAATCTGGAAATGTTGGGTGATGGGAAGAAGTCATTCTCCACATCAAAACTTTTGGGAGATGGTTCTGAAGCTGGCCACAATTGTGATACATTTGTTGTGGTATTTTGTGATTACTTTTTATATCATGATTTGTTTATCACTTTCCCTGTGATATCATGGTTGGTAATAAACTAAAATTTGATTAAGAATCTAACCACCAGCTCCGGAGAGGTGAGGAGGGTGGTAGAAGAAATGACAAAGCCTCTAGTGCAGACTCCAGCAAATATTAGGGTAGGAGACCCAAAGCAATAAAGCCAGAGTGAGGCTGGGACGGTGGCACCACCCTTCACTATCAAAGACAACAGCTTTCCATCAAGTGTAGTCCCAAGGACCAGTGGGCACCCGTTTTCCCATGGGCCAGTGAACCAAACGGGTGGAATGAGCCTCATTCCAGCCCTTGGATTCAAGCAGTGGGCTGTGAGCCTGGCTACAGGACCAAATGAGAGCCAGGAGCCTAATGGGAGCAGGAAGCCCCACTTGCAGCCCAAGTCTTCTTGCCTCTGCTCTTTGCTAAAGGAACCTTCACTCAAGTGAGTTGTGAGAAACTTGTTTTCTACTTCCCAGCTTCCGCCTCCTTTGTGGCTGAGATCAGACATGTGACATACTTCTAACTAATCCTATATAGGAGCAGGAGAAGAGAATCTCCTATGGCTGTTCTCAAAAGGCTGCTTCTGTATATAGGAGCTTGGGTACAGCTACATCAATATTTTATGTAGAGTATTAAGAGCTTGATAAACCTGCATTCAACACCAGGCTTTATTGATTTCTTATTGTCAGAACTTGGGCAAGTGTCTGATACTCTTTAAATCTCATAATGCCTTCTGCTTCCTGTGCTGGAGCATTACTGAATGCATATTGCTTTCTAACTGTGTGGTTACTTTCTTTCATTTTCTCTGTTAGACTAAAACCATCTTACGAGAACGGGCTGTGTTGATAGTAAATAGCACAGTACAAGAACATGATAGGCATGGAAAAAATAATTCAAATAGATAAATAAATTTTCTACTTCTGCTGAGGTGACCAGCAGTGAAGATATGCTATTGAGCTGCAACATGAACTGCTCATTAGTGAGGAGAGTGTAAAAAACTTAACACAAAGGATTCTGATGCATATACTAACCATTTCATTGAGACAAGGGACAAAGATGATAGTAAGATGCCCCCAATTCTAGCATCAGAAGTGGAAAGGATCTAGGGAATTAATTGTAGGTGTATAGGAATTAATTGTTGGTCTACACCACACTCTAGAGCACCTCTTCTATTTATTTATGGAACTTTAAGGAAGATATTCTTATGAAAGGTTGAATTTTCGAAATACTATCCAAGGAAATATTAGTAATTATTTTAAATACTGACACTATAGTTTAAATACTGAAATAATTTCGTTTTGAGAGCGGTACCACTTCATCCTTGCCAGCTACAGCTACAGTCCGTATTTCTGGAACCTTGACATATCCAACAACATACTTCCTCCTCAACAAGTTATCATATTCAATCTCTGTCTCACAACACCAAGAGCTAAAATCTTTTCATATTTTATACTAGTTTACACTTAGGTTTTGAGGCAATATATTGCATAGTCTACTGAGAGGTGCAACCTAACTTTGCAAACTCAAATTCAGACACAGGTAGGTACCCTTATGAAAACATGTAGAGAGAATGATCTCAAATATATTTTCATTTTATCATAATGGTCTTAAAAATCACATCTCTTGTAGTGGAACAACAGCAAATGACAAAAGAAAGAAAGGGGAAGTTTAACATTTCTTGACCTCTCAGCCTCAAACGATTCTCCTGCCTTGGCCTCTCAAAGTGCTGGGATTACAGGTGTGAGTCACCACACCTGGCCTAAGTTTGACATTTCTGATAGAGTCAGAATTATTTTTTTTGTAACCCTAAAGGAAGGCTGGGAGCTGACCAAAAAAAAAAAAAAAAAAAAAAAAAAACACAAAAACAAACAAAAAAAAAAAAACACCACACACACACACACAAAACAAAAAAGAGAGAGGGGATTAAGAGATCCTGTCTGCAAAACTGAAGGGCTTCTTTGCATGCAAGTTATAAGTTAGATTATTTTACTATTAAGTTTTTATTTTTAACAGACTTTGTGTAGTACCCTAAAACCTTATAATGATGCCTTTCTTGTTTAGCAAAAGGTATATTTCCTCACTGTTTCTATAATATTCTTGCTTCCCTCTTGGAGAAATTAATGGAGCAAACAACACTTTTATTAAACAATATGTCAATTTTCGGAAGCACATACCATCCTCCAAACCTTACTGAAAAACAAAGGCTTCCGTAGTTTGCACCATCATTCTTTTGCTTCCAGGCTGCACAGAACACTCTGATTGAGGGCATGACAACCAGATGCTGATGATCACCTGAAAGTGCTATTCAATGTATGCAAATTCCTGTTCCAATATTCTTAGGAAAGCCCTTTGGGGTGGCATTGGTGCTGTGACAAAACATATTTGAAAGAGGAGGGTCAACCATGGATATTATAGTGCACATATGGCTACACAAGGCTTGAATGTAAAATGCTTTTCCTGAAAAATAAATTGGCAGCCATATAAAATCTGCCATTAATATTTGGTTCTGCTATCCAATATCTGGAACAAGTGGGGAGTGATTCTGGGCACATTTTGTGTGTTTTTTTTTTTTTTTTTTTTTTTTTTTTTTCATGGCTATTGTCTTGTCTATAATCACTGCAAAACTGACATTCAGGAGATGCAGCAGTAGAGACCCAGCCGTTGGAGCCAGGGAAAACTTGGTCCATTCTTTACTGACTGCACAACAAACACTATTAAAGCAGGGGAAGCCATTTGTTCATGAATATACATTTGATACATATAAATGCTTTGTGCCATGAATATTTATCTCTTTCATGGATTGCAGCTGTTGTGTATTGAAAACTATTAACAGGTTGGAAACCGTCCTTTAGAAACCTATGCCTGTCATTGGTGTGCAAAACTATCCCTGGAAATTTATCTTTTTCCCCCTTTCTCTTTTGTGGGAAAGATAGCATACTCCTGGGGTTTATAATGAAGTTAGGCCCTTAGAAGATAGAGAAATGAATTTGGTAAAAATGAAAGGCAGCTTTCAAGGGAGAATTTACAAACAGACACACACACATGATTTATTTGAAGTTTTCTAACTTAAATTATTTAGGTAATATGACTAAGGCAGAGTTTTATCTACCAACTGGGCTTCAGATTTTGATGAATCATTGAAAACAGAGGTGAAAATATTAGTCATTCAATATTATGTATTTGTGAGGGTGGAGAGTGTCACATGATTTCTATTTTTACCCAAGATGAAAACCTAAAGCTTATGGATATTCTTCAGGTTTTTTTTGCACAGAATGAGTAGTTTTTCAGACGTCAATCTTGTACTCCTTCATGTTCTATATAATTTAGCCACTCTTAATTCTTGTTTCCCAAACAAACAATGTTCTCTTATGCCTCAGGACATCTGTTAATTCTGTTCCCATTGTCTGAAAGGGTTTTCTCTCCGATTCTGAGCATTCCTGCAGGTTTTCCCCTTAATCCACTTCTCTTCAAGAGCAGATTCAAACATTTGTGTCTTGGGATATCTTTTATGCTTTTGTTATCTATCCCCCATCCATCTCCAGAAACCACTCCTGCCAATGTCCCTTCTCATGGTAAATTCCTTTTCTGGATCCTTCTGCTGTGCCTCCCTGAGCTCTAGTACGGGCACTTATTGTTTTACAGTTATTTGTTTTGGGGTGCATCTCTTTTAGTAAAGGAAAGTTACTTGAATATAAGAAAAGATCCAGCACACCTCTTGACTTTCATACAGTGAATGCCATGTTTGATGTTGATTCTTTGTTTAACATATGTTTATGCAATGAGTAAAATTGAGGGGGGGGCAATGGTATTTAATTTTTATGTTTAATCTTTATGGGTGCATAACAGGTGTATATATTTATGGGGTACATGAGATATTTTGATACAGGCATACAATGTATAATTATTACAGGAGGGTAAATGGAATATCTCTCACCTCAAGTAGTTACTATTTCTTTGTGTTATAAACATTCCAATTACACTTTTTTGAGTTACTTTAAAATGCACAATAAATTATTGGTATTTAAGGGTAGATGTCCATGAAAAATATTTTACTATTTCTGTAACAATATACAAAGCCAAATGACAGCTACTCTTTCCCTCCCTTTTTCTGATTTTCTCTTTTCTTCTCTTACCATTCTAGTTAGCTCTTCTTGGCCAACTCTGAATTCTCCATTGGAAAAAGACAACTGTGGTTTACACTGTCACTCAGGTTTATACCCAGGCTTTCCTGTGTGCTATCCCTTTTCTCCCCTAACGCACCTCCACCCAAAGATGCAAACAATAGGAAAATTCATCATTCTTTACTCTTTCCGATCCTACCCTAAGTAACAGAAAATATGAACTGCTGTGACATATTTAGGCACTTTTGACTAATGAGTTTTTAAGGTATGCTAATATAAATACTTTCTTGTGTATGCTATGTTATTTTGGTAGAATGAAATTTGAGGATGTAGTCGTAGTTATGGGATGTCTGATATCTATCCGTGAAGATGCTATGTGTGTTTGTTGCTCCCTTTCATCAGTGCTCATCATACAGCTTTCTCTAGCATGGAAAACCTGCCTTTGACTTCTTTTAATTTGGATCCACTCATTGGCTGTAATAGATGGCAAAAATGTCTCCAAATACATCCCTTCTCTGACTCCATGCCTCTTTGCAATGTGACCTGGCAACTCCTCTAACAAAGAAGTAAAATTTATTTTTTTCCCCTTGAATTTGAGCTGGTCAGTAAAATATGCTAGAAAAGGTGCTGTGGATGTTCTGAGCCTTGATCTGCCCTTACTGCCATTGGGACTCTGCCACCACCATGTGATAAAAACTGAAGGTAGGCTGATGGAGAATGAAAAGTAATGTCAAGAGAAGCTCCAGTCATCTGAGCTGTGTTAGAAATGGTCATCATAAACCAGTCAGCCTCAGCAAACTAGCCAGGTGATCACAGATGTCTGAGCAAATCCAGTCACGATCAGCCAAGCTCAGATCTGATTAGACCAGATTGTTAATCAGTAGATTCAGGAGCTAAATAAATGGTTGAAATCACTAAATTTTGGGATAGTTTGTTACATAGGAAAAGCTGACTGATACAATGATAGGGCACAAGAGGTTCCGATAATTCAAGCAAAATCCTGTACTAGGCTGGGTGCAGTGGCTCACACCTGTAATCCCAGCACGTTGGGAGGCTAAGGCAGGTGGATCACCTGAGGTCAGGGGTTCAAGACCAGCCTGGCCAACATGGTGAAACCCAATTTCTACTAAAACTACAAAAATACAAAAATACAAAAAACTAGCCAGGCATGGTGGTGGGCATCTGTAATCCCAGCTGCTCGGGATTGTAAGTCCAGCTGCCAGGCTGAGACAGGAGAATTGCTTGAACCTGGGAGATGGAGGTTGCAGTGAGCAGAGATAGTGCCATTGCACTCCAGCCTGGGTAACAAGAGTGAAATTGTCTCAAAAAAAAAAAAAAAAAAAAAAAATCCTGTACTTGGAGTCAGTGCAATAATAAATACATAACAGAGGAACATATGGGATAGAGATTATTAATGTGAGACAACTTACATCATTTCTGACCGTACCTACTACCTCTGATCTTGCCTTTCTTGAAGATGGCTTCCACAAACTTCTCATTGACTTCAGCATGATGTTTCTGGCAGTGACTCTACCTCCACTTGCTTATAAATCAATCCCCTTTTTTTTTTTCACCGATTAAGTCTTTAAGGTTTGTGTCACAGGCCAGTTAGCTCTTTCGTCTCTCCTATCTTGGTCTTTCCCCGAAGCCAGCTTTTTAGAAAAGTAGGCTTAGCTTAAGTTTTGGAGGAGAGGCAACACAACCAGCATCAACTATTACTGGCTGAGGACTTCCTATGTTCAAAATCTCATTTAATCCTTATTACAATGTAGGTCGTAAGAACCAGGAGTCTTAGCTATAAGCTGGGAAACATGAAGCCATAAAACTGGAAAGAAAAGATTGGGAAGATCTTGACCCAGAAAGGGGGCTGGTTACCAGAGGCCTTCAAATCTGAATCAGACTGTAAAGGAAAGTAGGCTGGAAGCAATGATTCAAAGAGAGGCACACACCTGCTGTTAGTAGGCTGGCAGCTAGGTGCACTCTGCTGTATTTTCATGTGATTGGTTCTGCCTTTGTTAGCATGAGCAGATAATGGATGGCAGCCAGAGAGACTAAGTTCTCAAATGCCTATTGCTCAGTAGAGGTGAAAGGCTCAGGCTTCCGGTACATTGGAACATCATGTGTGATAAATGCAATCTCTCAAGAATGTCTACACAAAGTTGCGTGAGAGTCATTCTTTTTTATCAACAAATGTCCTTTTTAACTTTGAAAAGTCCTTAAATCAACCTCACCTTAAACAAAACAGTGTGTCACTTAAATGGATAGACGAATATGTCACACATTAGGTATGAAGCTCCTTTTACTTATCCAGTACATTGCCCAGGTAACATTGGGTTGCATCTCAGGAATGTAGTCTGCATCAATGTTTAATTTTGTTTAAAATGTGTTCAATGTTAACATACTGCTTCAGAAAACTCTTTTATTGACTAGTGATTCAGATCTCTACATGTTCTGAACTTACTTCTCATTATCTGGGCTAAAGATAAAGACTTTTTGGAGAACTCATTTGTACTAGATTAACTAATCCTATTTTCTTTGAGGCCTAAAATTAAATTAGGCCTAGGCTCGCATGTTTCCTTAGTTACTTGTATTTAGCCTTGAAATTTCTTCATTTAGTTACTGAGTGAAGGTTATTGCTCTTGTCTGAATGTTACTCAAGACTGTTAAAACTCTGTAACCATAAAACCCACATTTGAATGTGGAATTTTAAATGACGTTTTAGGAAAGACTTTAATGTCACCCAATTGATTTCAATCAGTGAAATAAAAGCTATTATTTACTTATCGTAAATGTATTAAAAGCTGCTAATAAAATTTGTTTCACATTTGTGTCTTTGCATATAGGTCTGAATAAAGATCTATAAGAATAGATGTGCCATGTATATCTTTGTACAGATCTATAGATCTTTATGTACGTTTGCATGACGTTTATGTCTGTCATCCATCATCGTCATTCTCTCTCTTGATCTCTCTTCAGTGTATGTGTATAAACAGATCTTTTAATACATTTAAATGGCTTGTGATTATTGGTGTTAAGAAGGCATAGGAAAAGTCCAGGCAACTTTTTACTTAAGGACAAGTTATTAATTCCTTTTATTTCTCTTGCCTTTCCACTTTCATGTCTAGATGTTCGCTATTTCATTGTTCATTAAAATATCCTCCAGGGAAAGAAGATGAGCTCTTGGTATCTAGTGCAATGTGCAGCACTCTAGGGATACCCACTAAGTGTCTGTTGACAATGACAATGATGATGATAAAATTCAAATCAGTTAATTGGTTCTGCACCTGTTAGTAATGCCAGTGAAACTTTGCATCAGACACAGGTTAAAACAATCAGTGAATTTTCTGTGAAGACATGCTCCTCTTATGGGGAGGAATACTCATGTCGAGGGCTCCTATCTCACAGTTTCTATCGGCGTGAAATGGAGTAATAGAGTAAGGCAAACCCAGGGGAAGGCAGAGCGTGCAATGTGTCTGTAGTGATTGTGGGGTTATGACAAGGGCCTATCGTCTCTGACTTTTCCTACATCTGCGATTTATCCTTTGGGCTGAGACATCTCTTCTATTCCTCCTTGTTTATGTATACACAGGCAATTGTAAAAGCAGAAGGAAGGACATTCCAGAGAAGGAAAATGTTCTCACTCAGAGAAGGGAGCATTTCAGCTCATTCTTGACAGATATGTGAAAGTAAGTCAAATACACTTGAATGTTTGGGGAAAAAAAATAAAATAACAGGTTGGGATGCTATCTTCCTCTTGCCTCAGTCAAAATAGGCCAAATTCGAAGCTTAAAAGGGCAGCAGAAGATTAGAAAATGCCTAAGGATGAGAACTCAGAAAAAGAGAACCCTGAAAGACAAACTTCACCGACATTATAATCTCCTAGGAGGCCATTCAGTGTAGCACTCTTCATTTTCATATTTCAGAGAGTTTTTTGTTTGTCAAGATTTTTAAAAAATTCTTTTCTACATTTAATTGCAGTAACAGTTTTTGGTGCTTATCGATGTTAATGGTAAATACAAGCATAAATAGAAAGGTACATTTACTTTCCTTATAGAGTATTTTCTATTACATGATTGAATAAATACAGTAGGATTTGGGAATACAGAAAAAAACTACCAATCTGTTTGCAAAGTAATAACATTACCAACAATGCCAATTTTATTTAAAAGGCGAGCTTCATGAGATTCAGAACCCATTTTCCAAATCTAAGATCAATTCCATAAAAAATGAGTATACTCTGAGACTTTAAGAGAAAATTTATTCAAGAGACTGTTGCATATTTTACATCACCCCCAGATTACATGTTAAAACGTCATATTTGTTTCAAATGTCCTTTCTACACAAAATGAGCCTGTTCCTGATAAACATGTCTCCCCGTCCTACCTCTCTCAACTTCTTTTCATTGTTTGGATCTCTATTTTTTTTTTTTTCCCTTAGAATTGTATGTCTTCTAGATGTAAATAAGCCTTATGGCTTTTAAATTCTACAAGATCTCCAAAATGCTATCTGCATCCCAAATTCTTACTTTTATTTCCTTTGCCTAAAATACGGAGAAAACAAACAAATACAACACAAACACACACACTAACTATAAACAAAACCTCACAGGCTTCATTTTCCATGACAGGAAATAGCTGAAAAGGGAGAAGAAGGCAAATTGGGATTTATATTGGAACTTAAGAAGTAAATAATTAATCTCCCACTTTTCCCTGCCTCAGTTTGGAACCACTGAGAAAGAGGAGTCAGGATGACCATCAAAATATGACCTTTGTCTGTTGGGGAACATGACTTGCGCATGGAGAAAAATGGGCTTAATGGTTCCATACCCCCTGGGATGACAAAGATTTATCCATCTGTTCACCAGGCAGAGACAGAAAAAAATCATAGCGTTTCTGAGATAGAAACAGTGGCAGGGGAGGGGAGTGTACCCCCGTCCACTTTATAGCAATTTCCTGCAGCAATAGCATCTTTCTTGAAGGCAGACTGGCTCCCAAAGACAGTTAGAAGGGGCTAAGAAGAGTATTAGCAGTTCCTTCTTTCAAATTACCAATCCTATAAAGAGGGTTGAGGGAGGAGAATGGGCAAGAGATCCGAGTTTTTCTCTAGAGGTGGTCCCTCCATAACGAAATCTTAGGACAGGGAATAGAAAGAGTCCCTCATCTTACTATTTAAGGACTTCTCTTAGCCCCACTGTCTAAATTTAATTAAGCCACTTCGAGCTTCTTTAGGCCTTTGGCAAGCTTCATGGTCATTCTGAACTATTCCTGATGTACTTATGTTTTTAAAAATTATGCTTTGGATAGTTCTGAGAAAGTGACTCTTGGGAAAGAGTACATTTTGTTCCAAATATCTAAACTAGAATGAAGCCAGATCCGGGTGCTTTCAAAACAGAACCTCTATATTAGTCACAAAAATTAGAAGCAACAAAATCTATTAGATCATCTGCTGCCTCCTCATGCCAAGCCTGGGGAATATGGACTGCTTATTCTTTTGAACTTACACTGTTTATCAGAAGGGCAACTAAATAAAGCTTCCTCAGAAATAGACACAGAGGGGCTCATTATGTGTCAGCATACACAAATTCAGAAATGTCTCCAGAGCACATGGAGCAAAATGTATGTGAAAAAAAGAAATTTGTTCTGGGAAGTTTTTTTTCTTATTAAGCCGGTTTAATTCCTTTACCAACTTTCTATCTAGCATACTTAAATCATACCCAGTTTTTTAAATGTTTATTTTTATTTTGCTGAAATTATTCTCATCAGAATCATTTTCCATGTAAAATTTTCAGTGAAAGTGATGTACTGCTAATCAAGTTTTAAAATTTATATTAATAAATTTATAGCATCTGCAATTGGAAATTTTGTTGTATGACATTATATCTATTCTAAATCTAATGCTGCAGATAGAGATTTTATTAAAAGTTTTGCTTCTGTCTATTTTAGTCAACAACAAAGTTTACTATATGCAATTTGTTTTATTTTGTGTCATTATTTTTACTGTTAATACTCATTGTAAATTGAATAAAAGAAAATCGTTTATTTATTTCTTAGCTAACTTATGAGAAAATAGCAAGAAGTTTTCCTTTGCTCTTCCAGAATTGCTGCAATGTAAAGGACTAGACAGCTTTATCACTAAACCATTTTTATCACTTTGAATATTGCATTATAAAGTACATCATCTTAGTCTGGTCTGGGGTTGTTATAAAACCTTTATCATATACATAGGTATGTCACCTATGGATATACCATAAGTGGCTTAAGCAACATTTATTTATTTTTCACAGTTCTGGAGTCTGAGAAGTCCAAGATGAAGCTGCCTGCAGATCCAGTGTCTGGTGTGGGTCCACTTTTTGGTTTGCAGATGACAATGACCACGTGGCAGAGAGCAGAGAGGGAATGGCTCTCTTTCCCTTGTTATGTGGACACTAATCTCATCAAAGGGGTTCCACCCTCACGAGCAATTTAATTCTAAAAGATCCCCCTTCCCAGTGCTATCACATTAGAACCTCAGCATGTAAATTCGGAGGAAATGCAGGCATTCATTCCATAGTACACCCCTTCTGCTTGTGGAAACAAGGGTAAGTGGTGGGTCCAAAATGATTTACTTTGCTTTATCTTTGTCAACATTTGGGAGACAAAAAAAAAAAGATAAAAAAAACTAACATATTCTTTGTTCTCTTTGTTTCTTCTGATTTCTTTTTCCTATTTTTTCCTCTTTCATCTCTAAACTTTCAGTTGTATGAAAGTTTCCCTGACTCATCTTTTTCTTCTTCTGTAACTATTCTTTCCTATTTGTCTCTTGCCTCAGTCCTCTTCCGGCCTGCTGTTGGCTTGCCCTCTCTCTCCCACTCCGTCTGGGACCCCTGCACTGTCCCTGACAGTTCTCCTCTGGGTATTTAGGTGCACTATCTCCTCTGTTGCCCTACCACCATCTCTAACCAAGAGCTGCTTATTCAATGTCATGATTATAAAGGTTCAGGGAAGAAACTCTTGCCCCTGACACTCAGCATCCCATTCAGATCAAGTCACCATAACTGAAAGAGTTTATTAAACTATTTATTGTATGGGTTTAAATACAGTGCTGAAAATAGTCCACTTATCTGAACTTGAGCAGAGGGATGGATGATAGGATCTCAGGAGGACCTTGCCAGATGAAGAAATTCGGAATCATCAACTTAGATTTATTAGACATCCTTGTGGGTTTTGGAGTTGTATTACATTAATTCAGATTTCAAGCCCTAAAATCCAAATCCAGTTGTTGTTTTTTTTTTTTTTTTTTTTTTTTTTTCCATAAAGCTTAAAATGTTGTGGTATTGAGCTGATTTTTCTGCAAGCTTTTGTTATTGTTTCTGTCATTATTTACTTAAAACAAGGCTTGTTTGTCTTATCATTTAGTAGTATTCTAGTATGTTCAGAGTTGTCCAACCATCACAACGATCTAATTTTAGAACATATTCAAAACCCATAAAAAGAAACCCCAACCCATATCCATTAGCAGTTATTCCCCATTACTGTTCTCCAGCTCACCACTGCAGCCCCAGGCAACCACTATTCTATTTTCTGTTCCCATGGATTTGCCTGTTCATGGCTCTTCAAATAAATGCAATTATACAATATGTGGTCTCCTGTGACTGGTTTCTTTCACTTAACATAATGCATTCAGGGTTCTCAAGTAGTAGCATGTATCAGTGTGTCATTATTTTTTATTGCTAAATGATGTTAGATTGTATAGATATAAATATTTACTAGTTGATAGACATTTGTTTCCACTTTTTGTCTGTTATAAATAATGCTGCTATGAACATTCACATATGAGTTTTTGTGTGAAGATACATTTGCACTTCTTTTGGGTATACCTAGGACTGGTGTTGATATGTCTTATGATGACTCCATGCCTAATATTTTGAGGAACAGATAAACTGTTTTCCAAAATGTCTGCCCTATTTTACACTTTCACGAGAAATTTATGAGGGTTTCCATTTCTCCTCATCCTCTTTGACCTTTGTTACTCCCTGTCTTTTTAGTCATGTTTGTGGGTGTGAAATTGTGTCTCATTGTGGTTTTGATTTGCATTTTCCTAGTAACTAATGATGTGGAGAATCTCTTCATGTGATTGTTGGTCATTTATATATCTTATTTGAAGAAGTGTATACTCAAATCCTTTACCCATTTAAAAATTGGGTTGTTTATCATTTTATTGTTGTGTTGTTTAGAATTATTTATAAATTCTGCATAAAAATCCTATGTCATATATGCTTTACAAATAATTTATCTCATTTTGTGATTGACTTTTCATATTCTAGATGGTGTTCTTTTTAAATTTGTTGAGGGCTAATTGATCTCTCTATCTATCTATGTATCTATCTATCTGTATTGTTGCTTGTGCTTTTCATATCATATCTAAGAAATCAGCGCTTAACTTAAGGTCACAAAGATTTACTACTAAGTTGCCTTTTAGTTTGGTAGTATTAGCTCTTCTATTTAGGTTTGTCATGTATTTGAGCTAATTTTTGTATATAGTATAAGATAAAGGTTCAACTTCATTGTTTTGCATGTAGATACCCAGTTTTCTCAACACTGTTGGTTAAAAAGACTATCCTTTGCACATTGAATTGTCTTGGCACCCTTGTTGCAGAACAAAAGGCCACAAGTGTAAGAACTTTCTTTTGGAACTATCAACTTAATTCCTTTCATTCATAGATATATATATATAATCTTATATCAGTAGCATGCTGTCTTAATTACTATAGATTTATAGTAAGTTTTGAAAATGAGAAATGTGAGTCCACCAACTTTGTCCTTTATTCCCAAGATTGTTTAACTATGCTGAGTCTCTTGAATTTCTATGTGAATTTTAGGATCATCTTTTCAATTTCTGCAAGAAAATGAGCTGAAATTCTGATAATGATCGCATTGAATTTGTAGAACAATTTGGGTAATGTATCTTAACAATGTTAAGTTTTCTCACTCATGAATATGGGATATTGCTTCATTTTTTAAAATCTTCTTTAATTTATTTTAAAATATTTTTATATTTTTCAAAGTGCAAGTTGCACTTAAACATTTATTCCTAGGTATTCTATATAATTATCAGTTCTTACTATAAGTCATTTCTTAATTTCATTTTGGAATATTCATGGCTAGTATATACAAATACAATTGATTTTATATATTGAACTTGTACTCAGTAACAATGTTGAACTTGTTTATTTGTTCTAATAGTTTTTATAGTGGATTTTCTATATATAAGATCATATTACCTACAAACAAAATAGTTTTACTTCTTTATTTTCAATCTTATGCTCTTTATTTCTTTCTCTTACCTTATTAATCTGCCCGGAAATTCAGTACAATGATGAACAGAAATAGTAAGCTTGGACGTGCTTGTCTTATTGTTGATCTTAGAGGGAAATGATTTGGTGATTTTCCATTAAGTATGTTAGCTACGGAATTTTTAATAAAATGTCATTTATCAGGTTGAGGAAGTTCTCTGTATTTGTAGTTTTCAAAATGTTTTTAGCAGAACAAGAGTGTTGGATTTTGTCAGATGCTTTTGCTGCCTCTATTGAGATGATTTATGTGGGTTTTGTCCTTAATTTTTCTAGCATGGTATGTTACACGGATTGATTTTCAGATGTTGAACCAGCCTTGCATTCCTGAGATAAATCTCTTTTGATCATGGAATTAAATATTTTTAATTTTGGGGGGGATCTGGTTTGCTAATATTTTGTTGAGGATTTTTGCATCCATATTCATAAAGAATATTGGTCTGTACTTTTCTTATAATATCTTTGTCTGATCTTTGTATCAGGGTAATACTGGAATCATAGAAATAAATGGGATTCTTTTGTTCCTCTTCTGTTTTTTGAAAGAGTTTTTGAAGAATTGGTTATCAGTTCTTTAAATGTTTAGTTGAATTCATCTGAGAAACCATCTGCTCCTGGGCTTTAATTTATACAAATTTTTTTTTTTTTTTTTTTTTTTTTTTT
>NW_016804447.1:3207545-3223413 GCF_001698545.2 Rhinopithecus bieti | reverse complement strand
CTCTATTTACTTTTTTTTTTTTTTTGAGATAGAGTTTTGCTCTTGTTGCCCAGTCTGGAGTACAATGGTGCAACCTTGGCTCACTGCATCCTCTGCCTCCCAGGTTCAACTGATTCTCCTGCCTCAGCCTCTGGAGTAGCTGGGATTACAGGTGCCTGCCACTACCTCTAGCTAATTTTTTGTATTTTTAGTAGAGATGGGGTTTCACCACGTTGGCCAGGCTGGTCTTGAACTCTTGACGTTAGGTGATCTACCTGCCTTGACCTCCCAAAGTGCTGAGATTACAGGCATGAGCCACCATGCCCGGACAATTTTATTGATTAATAATTAAATCTCCTAATTTGTTATAGGTCTACTTAGATTTCTTTATCTTCTTAAATCAATATTTGGGTATTTCTAGGAATTTGTTCATTTGACCTAGACAATCTAACTTTATAATTCATTTCTTTAAAGTTGATAGTGGATGTCCTTATTTTATTTGTAGCTTAGTAATTTGAGTAATTTTTAATTTTTTTTCTTGATCAGTCTAGCTAAAGATTTGCCTATTTTGTTTATTTTTTCAAAGAACTAACTTTTGTTTTCCAGTTTTCCCTATTGATTTTCTATTCTCTTTTCATTTGCTTCTGCTCTAAATTTTATTATTTTCTTCCTTTTGCTTGTTTTGAGTTTAGTTTTTTCTGCTTTTTCTAGTTTCTTAAGGTGGAAAATTTGGTTATTTATTTGAGATCACTCTTCTTTTTAATGTAAACATTTATAGCAATAAATTTCCTGAAAGCAATGCTTTAACTGCATTTCCTAAATTTTAGTATGTTGTGTTTTCTTTTCACTCATCTCAAAGTCTTTTCTGATTTTGCTTATGAATTATATTTGACTTATTGGTTATATAGGGTGTGTATTTTAAATTTAAATATTTGTACATTTCCCAAATTTTCTTCTGTGGTTGTTTTGTAACTAAATTTTTCATGGTCAAAGAACAGACTTTGTATTATTTAAATTAAAAAAAATTGTTGAGGTTTGTTTTATGACCTACCATATTGTCTATCCTGGAGAATGTTCCATATACTCCAGAGAATAATGTGTATTCTACAGTTGTTGGATTGGGGACTTGATAGGTTTTGTTATATCTAGTTGGCTTAAGTTCTTTTCAACTCCGTTCTGTTTGTTTGTTTTGTATTTTTGCTGATATTCTGGCTATTAAATTTATTGTTTCTTGAAAGTAAAGTATTGAATTCTCTATTATTTTGAACTGTCTATTTCTCCATTTAATTTAGTCAGTTTTGCTTTATATATTTTGATGCAATGTTGATATATACGTACACATTAATAATTGTATTCTTCATGATTTACCTTGTTATAAAATAGTCCTCATTATTTCTAGTAAAATGCATTCATTTTAAAGTATGTTTTTTTTAATTACTATAGCCACTCACACTGTCATTTGGTTATTCCCTAAATGGTATTTATTTTTACATTCTTTATTTTCAATATATTTGTATTTTTTAATCTAAAGTATATCTCTTTCAGACATCATATAGCCATATTATGTTGTTGTTGTGGTTTTTTTTTTTTTTGGTATTTATCCCTTCTTCCATTCTCTGCTTTTTGAGAGGGAAGCTTAATCCACTCACGTTTAACATAATTTCTGACAAGACAGAATTTAAGTCTGTCATTTTACTACTTGTTTTCTACAGATCTTACAACTTTCCTGTTCAATAATTGTTCAATTCCTGCATTCTTGTGTGCCAAATAGATATTTCCTAGTGAACCTTTGTAATTCCCTAGTCATTTCTTTTATTATGTTTGTTTTAAATGATCTTTTAGTGGTTGCATATGAACTTAACCTAGTTTTGACTAACACTCATTTTATTTCAGTAAAATATAAACATTTTATTTCCATTTACCCTTGTTTTCTTTGCAGTATTTTTGCCATACCAATGGCATTTCTTAAATTTATAAGTCCATTAATATGGTTTTATAATATTGTTTAGGCAGTTATCTTTTCAAACAGGAGAAGAAAATAATTGCAAACCAAAAATAAACTATATTGTCTTTCATACTACTGACACAATTACTTTTACTAGTGTTCTATTCCTTTAGGTAGATTTACTCAGCATGTAGTGCCCTTTACTTTAGATTTAAGGATTTATATAGTATTACTTGAAAAGTAGGAATGCTAGCAGTGCTCTCTCTAAATTTTTCTTTATCTGAAAGGGACTTAATTTATTCATTTTGAAAGTTAACTGAATGCAAAATTTTGGTTGACAGTCTTTTCTTTCAACACTTTGAAGATATTATCTCACTGTCTTCCAGGATCCATGGTTTCTGATGAGAGATTATTGATTTTTCTCTTGCTACTGTCAAGGCTTTCATTTTGCCTTTGACTTTTGTCAGTTTTATTAAAATGTATCTCAGTATAGATCTCTTAAGTTTATTGTATTAGGGTTCATTGAGCTTCTTGGATGGGTAGATCCATATATTTCTTCAAATTTTGGAAGTTTTGGCTATTATTTTCTCAAATATATTTCTATCCTTTTCTCTCTTTTCTTTTTCTGGGATTCTTATTACACATGTATTGGAATACTGTGTCCCACAAGTCTTTTAGGCTTTATTTTTTATAAGTCTTTACTCTTTCTTCTCCTTACACTGGATAATCTGTATTAACCTATCTTAAACTGTGTTGATTTTTTTTTCCACCAGTGCAAATCTGTTGTTGAGGCTTTGTGGAGGATTTGTCATTTTAGTTCTAACTCCAGAATTTGTATTTCAACTCCAGAGTTTTCAACTCCATAATATTTTGACTCCAGATTTTTCATATCTACAATTCATATTTGGCTACTTTTATAATTTTCAGCTCTATTCTAGCTGATACTGTCTACTTAGGAATAGCTGATACTATCTACTTGGGAAGACAATGCTGTCATATTTTTCTTTAATTCTTTAGACATAGTTTCCTCTAGCTCTAATTTTAGTATATGTGTTGCCGAAGTGAGCATGTTTTCCTCTAGTTGTTAAACATTTTGTTATCACCTATTAAAAGTCTCTGTCCAAAGTCTGAACCCTATCAGGGACATTTTATGTCGACTACTTTTTCCCCCTTTAATGTGACATACTTTCCTATTCATTTTATTTTATTTTTGGAATGTCTTCTAATTTGTTTGTTGAAAACTGAACAATTTATAAAATCTAGTATCAGATTTTTTTTTGTTGCTTATTTGTTTAGTGAGTTTTCTGAACTAATTATATAGTTATGTATTTCTTCTAGTAAATGGCCACTAAGTTCTCTTTTAGCTGAAAATACATTTTTTAAAGTTATTGTTTTATTTTAAGTCTTGTTTCCTAGGGGTCATACCCAAATCAGGATAATTTAGTGGTTAGTAAATTTTCTGAATGGTCAAAAGTTTTCCTTAAATATTTTGCATGCATGTCTTTTACCTTTGCACAGAGATCTGTGTGAAAAGGGGCCCTTTCATACTTCATGGAATTTACAAGACAGACTTCACTTTCAACTCCTGCTTGTGTAGGACCTCAAGGACAGCTGCAGGTGGGTGATTGGCATCTTATCCTTTCCCACATGTTTCCCGGTCATGGACACAGTCTTGTGCAGAAAATGGCTTTTTATATGCTCCGGAATATGTCATAGGTTTTCAGACTCCTCCTACAGTCATCTAGTTCTCTGGCATTTCCTTTTAAATTCCTGGCCATACAGTCGTTTGTCATAATTAAAAGCACAGCCTTAGATAGCTACTGCCAGAAGTTTGCTATTGTTTTGGTGATGCCCTAGGGATGGGCCATTTTTCCCCCCCACTAAATTAAGCTCTGAGTCAAATCAAATAGTCAACACATTCTGAGAATAGAGCTTTTCCAGAGAACTTCAATTTTAGATGAATATTGACTGTTTTCTGGGGATGGAGGTTTTAATAAAACTTTGAAAAAGCGGTTCAATGTCTCCATTTTCAACAAGGCTGTCAACTTTTGCTTGCCATACTACTGAGCAGGGAACAAAGAGGAGTGGGAATAATAAGTTAAAATGCCAGATAGTTCATTTTGTCAACTAGGTTCAGTAATTAGTATTTTTCAGCTAACTCTTTAATTGTTAGGGTTATATAAGAGTTTTAGTTGTTTTGTCTGTATTTTCATTGTTTTGGAGAGGCAGCAAGTTCACCGATGTCTTCACCATTGCATATGTGACATTTTACATATGTCCATTCCCTGAGCATATGTAAAATTAAATAAATATTTTTTCTTCACTCATAATGAAGGAAACAAGTAGATTTTATATACTGGTTCAAAGGAGAATCCAATAAAAATATAAATTTGTAGATCAGGGATATTGGATTAAATGTGCAAATTGAAGCAAAACTTTCTTTCTGAGGAAGGAGGATGGCTGTTCCTCTTGGGACATAATTCATTTGCATGTGTATAGATGAAAATTATTTTTGCATTGCTGTAAGTTATCTACAACTCACAAAGTTGTAAAATAGCTTTTATTGAATCAGAATCTGATAAGGCAGAAGAGTGAGTTATAGAAATGCATGGCCTTCCATTGAATCACAAATTACTTCCTACAAAACTAAGTTAAAAAGACTTTCAGAATAAATAATTCTTATGTTATTAGAAAATAGAAAATGGTTTAAAAAAAGTAGGTCTTTAAAGTTTATTCTTATTTGTCCAAATTTGAATCCCACCAGAGTAACAAGAAAAATGTGAAAAACATAATAGCACTCACAGGCATTTGGTATTTATACCTCCCCTACCACCACCTTGTAATCACCAGGGGAGTTCCATTTGGAGATTCTCTCTGCCTTATACACATCAAAGTTAAAGTATTGGGAGATTTTTCATAGGTTTGGGGCCTGAAAACCACTGCTTACATTTTTCTTTATGAAATGGATATAGTTATGAAGGCAATTTCAAGTAGGGAGATAATACTAATGTTAAAACGCCTTCCAAATTACCTAAAATGGCTTCCTGAGTGACTGATTAGCATTCTGAGTCTTGTCACACACACACACTTCATGACTTTCATTATAAAGCAGGAATCCACTTTTCAACTTCCTATTTCCTCTTTTAAAAGTCTCTCTACAAGAAGCAAATAAAAAGCTTAAAAGAAAATTTGAATCTGCTAACCTTTTAGCTTAGTCACTATCCCGTCTGAAGTGTTAAAAGAAAGCTATCCTGGATAAAGTGTTTATAAAAGGTAGGCCCTCAGGTAGAGAAGAGTTGCTTCCTTTTCTGATCTATCCTTGCTGAATCCATGCACAGATATTCCTGAACTCAGAAATTTTAGCTAAGAAACAGCTAAGTTAAAAAGACCACCTATGGAAATAAAATACACCTTTCTGGCATAGATCTAGCTACCTTGACATGCTTTTGTCACTTATAAGGTTGTCTGAGAGGGAGGACTAGGTCACTAACAACTCTCACCTTTTGTTTAAGGTACTGTTTCTGGCCATATTGTCTTTAATGGGCCTTTTAACTGGACCTTTACATACATTTTATTCTTGGTTTGAATAAATGATGGTACAATAATTAGGCCTCAAGTCATATCCCTATCCTTTTGAGGTATAAATTTTCTACTTGGTTTTACCTAAGAGTCTTTTTTTATTTTATTTTTTATTTTTTATTTATTTTTACGGCAAACTGATGCCGAGTGTATTGGTTCGTTTTCACATTGCTGTAAAGGTATTACCTGAGATTGGGTAATTTATAAACAAAAGAGGTTTAGCTGAATAGCTGGGAAGGCCTCAGAAAACTTACTATCATGGTGGATGGTGAAGGGAAAGTCAGGCATGTCTTACATGGCAGGAGAGAGAGAAAGAGCAAAAAAGTGCCATTCTTAAAACCATCAGCTCTCATCTCGTAAGAACTCCCTGTCACAGGAACAGCATGGTGGAAACTGCCTCCATGATTCAGTCGCCTTTCACCGGGGCCCTCCTTCAACACGTGTGGATTACATGAGGTGAGATTTGGATGGAGACACAGAGCCAAACCATATCATTCCACCCCTGGCCCCTCTCAAATCTCATGCCCTTTTCACATTCAAAACCAATCATGCCTTCCCAACAGTCCCCCAAAGTCTTAACTCATTCCAGCATTAACTCAAAAATGCAAGTCTGGAGTCTCATCTGAGACAAGGCAAGTCCCTTCTGCCTATGAGCCTGTAAAAATCAAAAACAAGTTAGTTACTTCCAAGGACAATTGGGACATAGGCATTGGGTAAATATTTCTATTCCAAATCGGAGAAATTGGTCAAAACAAAGGGGCCCCAGGCTCCAGGCAAGTTCGAAATACAACAGGGCAGTCATTGAATCTTAAAGCCCAAAATGACCTCCTTTGACCCCATGTCTCACATCTAGGACATGCTGATGCAAGGGATGGGCTCCCAAAGCCTTGAGCAGCTCCACCCTTGTAGCTTTGTGGGCTACAGCCTCCATGGCTGCTTTCATGTTCTGATGGTGAGTGCCTGTGGCTTTTCCAATCACATGGTACAAACTGTTGATGGATCTTTCATTGCAGGGTCAGTAGGATGGCGGCCCTATTCTCACAGCTCCACTAGGCAGTGCCCCAGTGGGGACTCTGTGTGGGACTCTGACCATACATTTTCCTTCCTTGCCCTAGCAGAGGTCCTCCATGAGGGCACTGCCCCTGCAGCAGACTCCTGCCTGGATATTCAGGTGTTTCTATACATCCTCTGAAATCTAGGTAGAGGTCACCAAAGCTCAACTCTCATCCTCTGTGTACCCACAGGTCCAACACCATGTGGAAGCCCCAAAGCTTGAGGCAGCCCCAAAGCTTGAGGCTTGCATACTCTGAAGCAATGGCCCAAGCTGTACCTTGGCCCCTTTTAGCTATGACTGGAGCTGGAGCAGCTGGGACACAGGGCACCAAGTTCCAAGGCTGCATAGAGCATCAGGGGCCTGGGCCTGGCCCACAAAACCATTGCTTTCTCCTAGGCCTCTGGGCCAGTTATGGGAGGGGCTGCCACGAAGGTCAGTGACATGCCCTGGAGACATTTTCCCCATTGTCTTGGCTATTAACATTCAGCTCATTGTGACTTGTGCAAATTTCTGTAGCTGGCTTGAACTCCTCCCCAGAAAATGGGTTTTTCCTTTCTACCACATGGTCAGGCTGCAAATTTTCCAAATCTTTATTTTCTGCTTCTCTTTTAAATATAAGTTCCAATTTCAAATCATATATGTGTTCAAAACTCTTTGTGAACACATATAACTGTATGCTTTTGGGAAAATCCAGGTCACCTCTTGAATGCTTTGCTTCTTAGAAATTTCTTCTGCAAATACCCTAAATCATCTCTCTCAAGAACAAAGTTCCACAGATTTCCAGGGCAGGGACGAAATGCTGCCAGTCTCTTTGCTAAAGCATAACCAGAGTGACTTTTGCTTCATTTCTCAATCAGTTCCTTATCTCCATCTGAGACCACATCAGCCTGGATTTCATTTTCCATATCACTATCAACATTTTGGTCAAAACCATTCAAAAAGTTTCTAGGAAGTTTCATCAGCTCTCATGAGAACTCCCTCACTATCACAAGAACAGCATAGTGGAAACAGTCCCCCATGATCTAATCATCTCCCACCAGGTCCCTCCCTCGACACATGGGGATTTCAATTTGAGATGAAATTTGGGTGGGGAAAGAAAGCCAAACCGTATCACCTAGCTAACAATTGCCTAAGACAATAAAACAGCTAATTGGAAAATTAAGAGTCTAAATGGAAAAAAAATATATTTTATTTTTTCTAACTTTTCAATTCAGGGTTATGTGTGTAGGTTTGTTACACAGGTAAACTTGTGTCCTGGGGGTTTGTTGTACAGATTGTTTTGTCATCGAGGTATTAAGCCAAGTACGCATTAGTTACTTTCCCTGATTCTTTCCCTACTCCCACTCTCCTCCCTCCAATAGGCCCCAGTGTGTGTTGTTCCCCTCTATGTATCCATGTGTTCTTATTATTTAGCTCCCACTTGTAAGTGAGAACATGTGATATTTGGTTTACTTTTCCTGCATTAGTTTGCTAAGAAAAATAGCCTCTAGTTCCATCCATGTGCCTACAAAGGACATGATCTCATTCATTTTATGACTTCATAGTATTCCACAGTGTATATATACCACATTTTGCTTAACCCAGTCTATCATTGATGGTCATTTAGGTTGATTTCATGTCTTTACTATTGTGAATAGTGCTGTAATTAACACATGTGTGCATATGTCTCTATAACAGAATGATTTATATCCCTTTGAGGATATACCCAGTAATGGGATTGCTGAGTCAAATGGGGTTTCTCCATTTAGGTCTTTGAGAAATTGCCACATTGGCTTCCACAATGGTTGAACTAATTTACCCTCTCACCAGTTTAAAAACATTCCTTTTTCTCAACAACCTCTCTAGCATCTGTTATTTTTTGACTTTTTAATAATAGCCATTCTGACTGGTATGGTATCTCATTGTGGTTTTGCTTTGCATTTCTTTAATGATCAGTAATATTGAGCTTTTTCCATATGATTGTTGCCTGCATGTATGTCTTTTGAAAAGTGTCTGTTCATGTCCTTTTCCCACGCTTTAATGGGGTTGTTTTTCTCTTGTAAATTTGTCTAAGTTTCTATGGATGTTAGCTATTAGACCTTTGTCAGATACATAGTTTGCAAAAATTTTCTCCCATTCTTTGGGTTGTCTCTTTACACTGTTGATAGTTTCTTTTGCTGTGCAGAAACTCTTTAATTTTAATTAGATTCAATTTGTCAATTTTTGCTTCAAAAAAATGCCTTAAAACTGGCAAATAAAATTTTTTACGGAACCTATAAGATCTGCTTCTGTGTCAGTATGTCCACATGTCTTCGTTGCTAAGTGTAAGTGACAATATTTGATAAATAAAGCTAGTTTTTAAGTTGTTGAAAAAATAGGAATGGCTTCAAAATTGTAAGTTAAACATAATTCAGGCTATTTCACCTGAAATTACTGGTGAGACAGGTTTATGCTGCCTCTGCTACATGTTTTAAGGTCATAAAACTTCTGTTTCTGTAGTATTTTTGAGACTTCTTGATTTGACTGTGAGTTTATGCTTTTGATGTGGAGCCTCTGCACTCTGGGGTCTGGATAGGTTACCATGGTGAGACCTGAGGACGTATTCTCCATGCCTGAACCAGCAGCTACAAGGCAGAATAAAGACCAATATGGCCCTTCCTCCTGGCTCAGCTTTGCCTTTTGGCTATTCTGCAAGTGGTTCTGTCCTCCATACATCATCTTCACAGATCTGTCTTTTATCTTGAACTCCATACCTGGTATGTAAATTCAGGACTCAGGCCCTACCTCTCATAGCCATCCTAAGTGCAGTGTGGTTATTTGGCATCCAGGATGATTGGGGAAAGTATTTCAAAATTCTTTTGAGTAATTTAAAATCTTAAAATCATGTTATATTAAATTAAATAAGTGATCATCATAAAATGTCTGAGTCATTTGAAGTTAAAATACTAGAATATTAATTATTAAACAGAAGTTTAAGTTTATGTACTTTGGCACCTTATTGTTACATGGCATACATAGAAAATCTATAGATATTCAGATCTGTTAATAAACAGATCTGCCTGTGTCTGTTTGACAGGCCAGGAGTTTGAGTCCAACCTGGGCAACATAGTGAGACACTTTCTCTAAAACAAAAAAAAAAAAAAAAACCAAAAAAAAAAAAGGAAATTAACAAGGCATAGTGGCAAGTGCCTGTAGTCCGCAGCTACCTGGAGGCCACCTGAATAGGAAGATCACCTTCAGCTCAGGAGTTCAAGGTTGCACTGCTGAGCTATGGCCATGCCAATGTATTCCAGCTTAGGTGACAGAGCAAGGCCCTATCTTTAAAACAATAATAAAATACTTATAAGAAATTATAAATAGTTTATGGAACTCTAGTATGATCAAAAGCTGACTGAAATTGGATAGATTTGTTTACAAAGTGTTATTAAAATTAGCTTTAGTGTTTATTGATAATACACATAAAAAAGAAATGTTTGGTTTTATCTTTTGAACAAAAATTTTATAGTATTAATACGACACAGTAAATATTTTGTTTACCTTTTGAGTAAACCACACAAAACAAAAAAGAGAAGAATTAAGGAGAGACAAATTCTGTCTCGTGCTGTCTTTCTCAGGTCTGCTGACTGCTTGGAAAACCGAGTTTCTTCTCCACTAAAGAATAAAACTTTTGCTTTTTTAATTAATTAATTAATTACTTTATTTATTTATTTATTTTTGAGACAGAGTCTTGCTCTGTTGCCCTGGCGGGAGTGCAGTGGTGCGATCTCGCCTCACTGCAAGCTCCACCTCCCAGGTTCATGCCATTCTCCTGCCTCAGCCTCCCGAGTAGCTGGTAAAATTTTTAATTATCATTTTGGCTAAATGAATAACTATGATTTTACACTGTGTGTGATCTTGTTTTGGTCAAATGTTTTAAACATATTTGGTCCAGCGTTTTGACATGCTTGACAGATTCCCCAAAATCAAATTATAAATTCAACATTCTTTTTATTGACCTCTAGCTTTGGAATGCTATGGAGGGCTCTGCTCTTGTGGCATACAAAAGAGAGATGATAGGCAGGCTTAACTGATGTGTTAAATTACACAGAAAGCATTCTCAAATAAAAAATAATGTTTAACCTTCTTCATTATATTTTTATGAATATGTTATTAATGTATATTCCAACAGTGTACAGGACCCCTAGAATTCTGATATGTCTGGGTATATGTTATCACTTATAATTATGGTTATTATGTTTAGTTATTATAGGCCACAGAAATAACCAAACTTATTTGTTGATTGTGTCTTTAAGTATAATCATTTAAAGTCATTTCCACAGTTAATTGCTTAATTCTAGTGGAGTTTTGAAAACTTTACAAGCATATAAAATTCTAGCGTATTGTGTTTTCAAAAAGATTCATGAAAATAATGAAATCTGAAATGTAAGTTTCTGATAACTTTAGGATCATTTGGTCTGGGAAAGAATTCCCAGAACTTTAATAAAGAGACTGACTGGTTTTTAAAATGTTAACCTAAGCAGGGCAAAAATTAATTAAATATCAAGAAAACACTTTGCCAGATTTTCATGCTAAATCAGCCAGTACTGAAATTGTTTAGATAGGCAATTTGAATAAACTCCATGGTCCAAGTGAAATTACCTATGATAACCCATCTAATAGACAGTGTTATCTACCTTAATTGGAGAAACAAAATTCATATTTAGGAGGATATAAACCCAGTGTTAAGTCTGGACTCATGGAGAGTTTGTTCTGCTGCTTGGTTCTTGTGAGTTCTTAAAGCTTTTATTATTTAAAGCTTTACATACCATGAATCATGGAAGAGATAAAAGAATCAAAATTGAATGTTTGGTTTGTCAAGCCCATAATCCTGGGAAAACAATCAAAACTTCAGGTGCATCTCTGCTACCTGATGGGCCATTCAAACATTTATAGAGGGATTTCATTCAATTGTCATTTTCAGTGTATGTTTTCTGGTTGTATAGAAGCTTTCCAGCGTAAGAATGCAGATGTTATAATTGTAGTTAAAAGGTTATTGGAAAATGTGTTTTTAGCATGAGAAATTTGTAACAAAATCTCCCGTGATAAAGGCATTTATTTCACTAGTCAAGGTGTAAAATTATTAAACGATGTATTACAGATAGAATAACATTAGGCAAAGGCAACTGAATTAATTGGATTGCCATGATCAAAGTTATTGCAGACTGATGACAATAAGATCTATTTCCAGGGGAAAATATAAGCTGACCAACCCCTTATGAAATAGTCACTAGAGAACCTATGCCCTTAAGGATAAAATCTCATGTGTCTTCTGCTCCTAAACTCTAATATGACTAAATGCTGGAAGGCTTTAATGCATTATGCCACAGTGTATTTTCCCAAGTAAAGAAAGTATTTTATTGTCCGCTAACTGAAGACAACCAAATCCTTTACATTCCAGAACCCACCCAGAGATTGAGTCTTCTGAGAATGACATCAGAGAAAGACTGCCCTTGCCACCCACACTGCAACAAAATTTTGGGACCTTGAATCTTGAGTTCATAATCTCGCAATTCAGAAGGACTTCTCCAGACTCTTGGATTTGAACCTTCATTGGAGACCTTAAGGTAAAGCTAACTGGAGAAATTTCTCCCCAGAAGTAGACAATATCCTAGACATGGATAGCTTTAACCCACAATCACAAGTCAAGACTTCCCTGCTATCATGAAATTCTTATCTCTCAATTTTTCCTAGCTTATATCTGTATAAACAATAGAACTTAAAAATGGATATTTTGTGTGTACTCATGGGGTATACTTTCATTTGTGGAGGATTTTGCAACCCACCTTATACATGGACAATCTTATGTATTGACAGATGGATGATAAAGGGCTAATGTGGGTGAGAAATTTTAGTAAAATCTTCGTTCCTTCTTAATCACTGAGAAACAGAACATTGGGCCACTCCTCTTGACCTATATCAGAGATTAAAAAGAACATTGCCAAGAGTCCTTCACTCTTCTGGATGGGCATCATTTATTAGGCCTCTTTTTCCATGGTTTGGGGTAAATGAAGCAATGACTAGAAATGTATCCCTTATAATAGGCTCTATAGCAGATTCTACTACAAAGGCTATGATTACACAACATACTTTAATTTCTCTTACTAAAATTGTGCTATATAATAGAATTGCCCTAGATTACTTATTGGCTAAACAGAGAAAATATCTGTTCAGTTGCTGATGCTTCTAGTTGCACATGAGGAATACATTGTGTATTATAGAGAGTCAGTTGAGGAGATTAATGAACAGACTGTCTGGTTAAAACTAGTAGACTCTTTATCTAGCTCATTATTTGATCTATTTGATTTGAGTTGATTTGGCTTATGGGGAACCTGACTAAGCAGCATACTCCAAACTCTTGGTATCGTTCTCCTGATAGTTATAACAGTTGTCTTCATGGTGCATCACATTCCCTCAAAAATTGTAAATGTTTGTACGAAGCCATTTGTAAAATGTCGAATGGTCTCTCTTTGACTGAAACAATAAAAAGTCAAAGAACTGTGTGATTATGAAAACACCATAACCTATAAATGAGGTGATGAGACCAGAAACCCAGAAAGATGGTAACTGAGAGTGGTGCTAAAGCCCTAAGTTTTTGTCACACTCTCACTTAAACGAGAAACCTGACCCAAAGGAGAAAATTTTTAAACATCTAAGTTTTATGAAAGGCCATTGTTTCAGCCTGTCCACAACAGACCAAACAAAACCAAAATGGAATCCCTCATGCTAAATGTAACATCATCAAACTGAAACTTTAAGGAAGTGGATAGGTCCTAAAACACACCAGGTTTTGTTGTTCTTCTATAAACAGGAGATTCCAGGGCAAGGAGGTCCCCATCTACTCTAATCATTATCAACCTTATAAAAATATGCTGTTCTACTATTTCCCAGTGAGATTTGAGACTAAATAAGTACATTTACTATAGTGACAGGGTGTTGTCAATGCCTAAACTTTGGTTCAACCTCCCAGTTTTGAGAGGTTGACCAAAAGGGGGAATTGTTAAATTAAGTTTAGTCTATACCTGCCTTCCTATATATTTTAAGTTAGGCCTAAAGCCTTCTTTGTACATAGTGATCTGTAACCTTACTGGATGTACTAATAAACTGTAACCTACTCTTGTCCCAATCATGGCGTTTCTGCCAATCAAAGGTGGCCAGCTCTTCAAACCATGTTCAAATAAGGCAAACACAGAGCTGTAACCAGTCTGGCTGCTTCTGTACTCCAGTTTCATTTTCTGTACATCACTTTTCTTTTTCTGTCCATAAATCTTTTTCAACCATGAGGTAGCACTGGAATCTCTCTGAACCTAGTTTGTGGCTGCCACATTCACAAATTGTTATTTGCTCAATTGAACACTGTTAAATGTGATTTGTCTAAGGTTTTTCTTTTTAACATTCCTACATCCCAGTGTAGCACTTTCTTATCACTTACAATAACAGTAATAATAGTAATAATGCAAATATAAATATGGACATAAGAACCATCCAAATAAAATATTGTCTTGCTAGATTTTAGTTCAGGCTGTTTGTAGACATTTGAGACAGGATTTTTTGTTTGAAGCATTATTCTATTGTGAAAATGTAGAAAGCCTAATGTCTATTTTCAAACATAGAATGATATGTTGAGTAATTTAAAAAATCTTGTATATTTCTTCCAATAACAGCAATCAGGGTAACCTTAATAGACTGCACTGTCTTGATGGGCTCATTATTTGCTGGAGGTTAAAGAGCATATTGGGTAATAGTTTGACTTATTGGCGCATAAAACTTTAGCTAAGGGAAGCACATCCACTAACAGAAATGCATTTTAATTTGGGGTAATTAGAGAAGAGTTTTGACTGTTACATTAGAGAGCTGAGATTGAAATAGAATCACATCAATATGCTTTAAGAAGCAGTCCTCAAAATGAAGAAATTTCACCCTAAGATCATTTGTGTTAGATTAAATAATGGTCCCTCAAATGTATCAGATTCTAATTTCCAAGTCCTTACATATGTTACCTTACATGGAAACAGGTTGTTTGTAGATTTGATTAAGTTGAGGATCTTGAGATGGAGAGATTATCCTGGAAGATCAGGGTGGGCTCTAAATGCAAATGTATGAATCCTTATAAGACGGCAAGAGAGGCTGCAAAGGGAGATTTGACAATACACAACAGAGGAGAAGGCAAAGTGAAGACAGATTCCAACATGCTGGCCTTGAAGATTGAAGTGACGCAGCCACAAACCAAGGGTTGCCAGCAACCATCAGAAGATGCAAGATTCAAAGAAGGAATTCTCTCCTAGAGCCTCCAGAGGGAATGCAGCCCTACAACACCTTGATTTTAGTCCAGTGATGCTGATAACACATTTCTGGTCTTCAGAATGATGAGAGCATACATTTCGGCTGTTTTAAACCAACACATTTATAGTAACTTATTGTAGCAGCCCCAATAAACTAATAGAATGGCGATAAAATATACTTACCAAATCCTTGAAGTGGTTTCAGTGTTTTCTGAGATCTCCAGTTTTCTCTTTCACCCTCTAAATCTCCTTGGGTTATCACACCCATTTCTTCATTTAGAGCTATCCACTGCCTTCTCAGTTCTGTCAGAACACTCTGCACCAACTTTTATGCCAGCATATATCATATCATTCCAGCCTGCAAAACACCACCCTAATCTTACTATCTAAGCAATCACCATTTTATTATACTCATTAATTCTGCAGGACAAAAATTTGGTCAGGGTACAGACAGATGGCTTGGTCTGTTCCACAGTGCCTGGGGCAATGCTGAGATGACCAAAATGTCTAAGGGAGTGGAATCATATGAAGACTTCTTCAGTTGAATAACTGGTATTTGGACTCTAATAACTCAGAAGTTGAACTTACCCTCAATGGTGGACCACAACTCCTCTACATGTAATTTCTTAACTTTCTCACAACATGGTAGCCAGGTTCCAAGAGAAAGCATTCTGAGGGAAAATGTCAGGAGGGGAGCATTCCAAGCCACATAAAAACATTTCCACCATAATCTACTGCTCAAAGTGATCAAAAGTTCACCCAGATTCTAGGAGAGGGTCCATGGAGTCAACTCCTTAATGGGATGTAGCAGGGTCTTACTGCAGAAGGACTTGTGAAGACATAGATATTGTGCGATTATCTAGTGAAAAATACAAGAGTCCACATTTATTCAAATATAGTTGCTTTTTTCACCTGTCATCTGGCCTAACCTAAAACTCAAGCTCAAGGAAGTCCACTTGGTTTCTTTATATCCCCAACGCCAAACACTCAAAAAAAAAAAAAAAAAAAAAAAAA
>NW_016804447.1:3193132-3205666 GCF_001698545.2 Rhinopithecus bieti | reverse complement strand
AAAAAAAAAAAAAAAAAAAAAAAAAATGCTTGAATTGAGAATATAGAGGTTGCAAAGAAGAAAATAAGTAATGTGAGAAGAAAGGAACTGGAAATTAATCGTGTTGGCTTTATAATGAGTGAAGATTTCTTCTGCAGTGAAAACAGTGTGGCGTGAGGCTCTATGTTAACCTATAATTCCCTTCTACTTTCACTTCCTTTTCTCTTCAGCCAAGACTGAAACATTCATCATTATCAATGGCTCTTTGCCATGGCCCTCAATTTCCATTTTTCTTTCAGCTTTGCCCTGGAAAAACTCTGTCCCTGGATCAAGTTAGCTATTCGCCTTGTCCTCTACTGAATTACTGATCACTGCCAGACAAAATTCACACAGGCTTCTGGGCCATTACTGCAAGTTCACAATTGATACTTGTATTGGTCAGTTTGGAAAGGTCTGTGGGTTGGCTGACTCGGCTCTAGGCTTTGGTTCATTTTCCATTTTTTCTTCTAAGGCCCAGGCTGAAGGAGCAGGAACTACCTGAGGCAAGTTCTTCTTATGGTGGGATCAGAAACTCCCAGAGACATGAAATAGAAATATATCATAACTTTCAGATCTACAAAGAAAACTGACACACTGTCTCTTCTGCCTATATTCCATTGTCCAAAGCATGTCACCGGGCCAAGCCAAACATTATAAAGCAAAGACAAATATTTCTCACATAGAGGCTATGCAATAATATATAATATTTTCCAATATTTCACTAGACTCTCTTAGCTGTCTTTTATTCATGTGTCTCCAGTTAATGTTTTCTATAATTTTCCCAAAAAGCCATTTATAATTTTTTTCAAGATCCCAGTCTTTTCATTAACCCACCTTAAATTGGCCAAACAGAGTAGTCTCCAACTTCAAAAAAAAATTAGAGATCTTTTAGCAAGTATCCTTTTATCTTTGCTGTGGGTCTTTCACAAAATTCATTTGTCTGCTCTCTTCTCTACCATTTTGGTCGAAATCATATTCAACATTCAGTTTAATGCTAATTTTGTCACCTCTTCTCTGGGTCCTATCCACTATGATCTTCTTTGAGTTTGACACCATTATTTATGTCTTCCTATTTTATAACTTTAAATTAGCCCTCTTCTTAGCAGAATGACCCAAAGTAGTATAAACTATAAAAACTATTCACAATCCAATATTCAGCCAGATGTGATGATGTAAAATTAGGCAATAGTACTTTAATATAAGAAAAAAATTAGATGGGACAAGGAGAGTGGATTACTTGAGGCCAGGAGTTTAAGAGCAGCCTGGCCAACATGGTGAAACCCTGTCTCTACTAAAAATACAAAAATTAGCCAGGTGTGGTGGCACATGCCTGTAATCCCAGCTACTCAGGAGGTTAAGGCAGGAGAACTGCTTGAGCCTGGGAGGCAGAGATGCAGTGAGCCGAGATCACACCCCTGCACTCCAGCCTGGACAACAGAGTGAGACTCCATGTCGAAAAAAAGAAAAGAAAAAAGAAAAAAGAAAAGGAATTCAAGAAGGATGGAATGAAGCAGTAGATTAATTGAATGAAACAAGTAGTGTGGATACATATGTGGAGTGACTCAAACTGATAGAAGACATGAATTCTTTAAATTTTATTTTCTGCAATATAGAAATCATAGGAGACTCAAGATTGTGCTTCTAATAGTAAGAGGATTTGTCTCAAATACCTTCATTCCTAGATCTTAAGGCAGTGAAATCTCTGGTTGCTAGGCCAACTCAATCAGCTGAAATGATGAATTAGTTTTCTCTTGGCTCAATTAACAGATCATCCTAAACTTAGGGGCTTAAAAAGATGTATATTTATTACTTCAGCATTTCTGTGAGTCTGGAGTCTCGTTATGGCTTTACTGAGTTGTCTGCTCAGGGTCTGAGCAGAATATAGGTTGGAACTACGATCTTGTTTGAGGCTTGGGATCATCTTTTTAATTATTGGTTGTTGGCAGAGTTCAATTCCTTGTAGTTGTAGGACTGAAGTCCTGTTTTATTTCTGGCTGTGGGTTGGAGACTGCCCTCAGGTGCTAGAGGCTGACTGTAGAGCCTTGCTATGTGCTTCGTTTGAAAGGTATTTCACAGACCATCCAGAGTGAACAGGCAACCTACAGAATGGAAGAAAATTTTTGCAATCTACTCATCCAACAAAGGGCTAATATCCAGAACCTACAAAAAACTCAAACAAATTTACAAGAAAAAAAACAAACAACCCCATCAAAAAGTGGGCCAAGGATATGAACAGACTCTTCTCAAAAGAAGACATTAATGCAGCCAACAGACACATGAAAAAATGCTCATCATCACTAGCCATCAGAGAAATGCAAATCAAAACCACAATGAGATACCATCTCTCACCAGTTAGAATGGCGATCATTAAAAAGTCAGGAAACAACAAGTGCTGGAGAAGATGTGGAGAAATAGGAACACTTTAAGACTATTGGTGAGACTGTAAACTAGTTCAACCATTGTGGAAGACAGTGTGGTGATTCCTCAAGGATCTAGAATTCGAAATACCATTTCATCCAGCCATCTTATATACCGCAAACCGGATTATAAAATCGATCGCTGCTCATAAGAACACAGCCACACACCATATGCTCTATTGTGGCCACTATTCAACAATAAGCAAAAGAACTTGGAAACCAAACCGACCTCCATCAATGACACGACTCGGCATTAAGAATGGGTTGGCGGCAACATGCAGTACACTATGGAATACTATGCCAGAAAAAGAAGCATGAGCTTCATGGGTCCCTTTGCTAGGCGGGATGGGTAGACTGCAGGCTGCGAAACCAATCCAATTCCCTCAGCAAAAGCCCCACTATTGCAAGAACAGAAAACGAAGCCACGTGCCTCGTTCCACTGCACTAGGAAGGGGGGAATTCCGAAACCATGGCAACCCTCTGGCAGCATCACTTGGACATAGGAAGGGGAACATCACACACCGGGGCCTGTTGTGGGGTGGAGGGAGTGGGGAGTGATAGCATTAGGAGATATACCTAATTAAATGACAAGTTAATGGGTGCAGCACACCAACATGGCACATGTATACATATGTAACAAACCTGCACGTTGTGCACATGTACCCTAGAACTTAAAGTATAATAAAAAAGAAACAAAAGAAAAAAAAAAAGAAAGAAAGAAAGGTAGTTCACAATATGGTTGTTTGTTTCTCTATAGACTCCAGGAGAATCTGTGTTTCTTTGAATCTCTTTCTTAAGGGAGTGCCTGGACTGTATTTTAGATGGCCCACCTGATTAGATTTGAGCCACCTAGGCAAATGTCTTTTCTGATTGATTAACTCCAAGTTAGTCACCTTATTTACACTTGTAAAATTCATTGATCTTTGCTATATAATGTAATCACAAGAGTGAAATCTCATTTTGTTCACATGTCTTGCTTACACTCATGGGGAGAGGATTATAGAAGGTATGTACACCATGGAGAGTTCTTGGGGACCAATTTAGAATTGTTCCTACCATACATCAGAACCCCAGAAGTACCTTGAAATTGCAATCCAAAATTTTTGAGATAATATAATTATTTTCTTAGTGGGCATTTATTTTTAATTCTGGTGAGAGTTCAAATGAGTGTTAGAGGTAATATAAATACAAGCTTTAAAGTTTTATTTTGTGCTTAATAATTTGTAATTTTAAATTAGAAAATCTGGTTTTCTCTTTATCTATCATTCTGGGAAATTCCCATGCCTCTCCTGTGTAGGATTTTTTTTTTTCCTTGCACTATCTCTCCCTTCTTTATTTTTTAATTTCTTCATTTTGACATTGTATATCTTTTTATAGCCTCCTACAAGTAAGTTCAAGGAAGATAAACATTTTGAATTCATGTTTATTTGAAAATATCTTTATCCTATATTTATACTTCACATAGTTTGGCTGGATTTAAAATTCCAGGCTGAAAATACTTTTTCTTAGAAATTTGAAGACATTGTTCCTTTTCCTTTCTTCTTTATTTTATTTCATTTTTTTCTTTTTTCAGAGACAGGGTCCCACTCTGTTGCATAGGCTGGAGCGCAATGGTACCATTATAGTTCACTGAAGCCTTGAAATCCTGGACTCTGCCTCAGTCTCCTCGGTAGCTAGGACTGTGTGTGCATACCACCACACTGATCTAATTTTTTTCTTTTTTTGAGATGGTGTCTTGCTATACTGCTCAGGTTGGTCATGAACTCCTGGTCTCAAGCACCCTCCCACCTTGGACTCCCAAAGAATTAGGATTATAAGCATGAGCCACTGTAGCTAGCCACATTCTTCTCCAGATTTCAGTGTTGCTACTTAGAAGCCCAATGTCATTTCAGATTTCAGTGTTGCTATTTAGAAGTCCATGAGGAAAACATGTTACAAACTAACTCTGGATGCTTTCATAATCTCATCTTTGTCCTTGGTATTCTAAATTTTTATGATGACCTGCCTTGGTGGAGATCTTTTAATTTGATTTTCTTCTAATGGGTGGGTACTTTTAGCCTTGATACTACAAACTTCTAATCTGGAAAGTTTTCTGGTGTTATTTCTTGATAACTTCTTTTCTTCCATTTTTCTCCATTGTCGTCTTATAGAATTCTATTAATCAATTTTTAGACTTCCTAAATTAATCCTGATTATTTTTTCTCCTATTTTATATTTTGTCTTTTCATTTGTTCCCTGACTTTATCTTCAATTATTTTATAACAGTTTTAATTTTATCTATGTAATTTAATTTCTAAAACATTTTTCTTATTCTCCAAAATTTTCTTTTTATGGTTCAATAATTTTTTTAATGATATGTTTTAAGAATGTGGTGTTTTAAGAATGCAGTTGTCTTCTTTTATCTCCTTGGGTATGTCAGTCATAGTTTTTTAACAATATTTCTTCCTCTTTTATAGCTGATTTTTTCATGTTGTATACTCTCTTCTTATGTTTGTTGTTCCTTAGATATCTAACAATATTGGAATAATAAACACTTTCTGTATTGGGCCATGGGCTTGTTGAACACTGGGCTTCACTCTGTGTTGATCAATTGAGGACGATACCACTTCATTATATAATCCTTAAAACTCAGTACCTACAAGTCTTTTCAGATATGTTAATCTGGTTGTATTTGGGTGTTGAGCCGACAAAGGCAGCTGGTATTTTCTAGTTAAACCTGTAGACTTATTAGTTTCCCTTTGGTTCAGCTTGCATACTTACACTTGCTTTCTGCTATAGCTTTTGTCCCATGACCCATAATGTCTCTGGCTCCGTTGTTTTAAAGACTAAAAACTGTTCTGGTCTGGGCGTGGTAGCTCATACCTGTAATGCTGGAACTTTGGAAGGCCAAAGAGGGCACATCACTTGACTTGAGGTCAGGAGTTCAAGACTAGCCTGGCCAACATGGTGAAACCCCATCTCTACTAAAAACCACAAAAATTAGCTGGACATGGTGGTGCACGCCTGTAATCCTAGCTACCTGGGTGGCTGAGGCTGGAGAATTGATTGAACTGGAGAGGCAGAGGTTTCTGTGAGCCGAAATTGTACCACTGTATCCCAGCCTGGGCAGCAGAGTGACACTGTCTCAAAAATACATACATACATACATACATACATACATGCATACATACTGTTCTCTTACCTAGGCCAAGGAGATTTATCTGGTTATGAGTCTGAGAACCTTAAAATTTTAGCTAACAATCTGGTTTCCAGCTCTACACTTTATCTTTGTCTTCCACATAATTTTTTAAAAACTTTTGGAGGCTCAATTGATTTGTATCTCATTGGCAAATTTGACTTTATTACTTAAAATTATTTATTATGCCTCAATATGTCTGTAAATTTTGTTGGCATCTTTTGTCACTGTTGTATTCCTTTGTCTTATTTTTGTCTGAGTGTGTTTACTTTTTAAAAAGCTTACATCTTCATAGGTTTCTAGAAGGTATTTCTTGATAACATTATAATTTTATCTACTGTTCCTAAACACTGTTCTCTTTCCCTAAGAAATATTTTATTCTCTCTCATTGCTCCCAGTGGCATTCATACTTAGAAAACTTCCAATCCATCCTGATGTGTATCTAAATGCCAACCAGGCATCTTTGCTTATACGTATCACAGGGACTTCCACTCAACACGTCTGAAACCATTCTCATCCGCTTATCTCAAAATTCTCTTCTTTTTGTATGCCATTGACCTTATTAATAGCATCACAGTTCTCTTTGTTCACACTATAAACCTGGAAGTCATTTTGGCTCCTTTCTCTCATTATAAAACCATATTAAATTGCTCATCAAGCCCTGTTCACAATATCTTCTAACCATCTTTAAAATCTGTCATTTCTTTCCCATTTCCGTGGAAATTTTTCTGATTCAACTTCTCTTTATATCTTGCTCAGATTGCTACAGTAGTTTCTTAAAATCCTCCCCTCACTAGGAGTGTTTCCCTTCTCTATTCCATTCTCTTCAATGTCACTACCTGGATCCCTTGAAATTTATGTCTTATCATGGCAATTAGCTTAACACCTCTGAATGTCTATCTCATATGTGTTGGTAATTACTGTATGTTAAATCCTGTGCTATGCTGAGGGTAGGATATAAACAAATGAGATATTTGGTTCTCTGGTCTCATGAGGCATATAGTATGATGAGAGAAAGACCTATTAAACAACCACAGAAATTAATGTTTAGCAATAAGCTGCAATAAGAAGCACAAAGAAAAAGCAATGAGTGTATTGAGAGATTACAATTAGGCCCTTACATAGCAAGGAGAGTCAAGACAAAACACCTTGCAGACATGGTAACATTTAAACTGTGTCCTGAAGCAGGAATCGAGGTTAATAATGCAAAACATGAGGAGAAGGTTGGAGGGGCAGTATGAAGATAGGCGAGGCAGGCAGAACTTTTCAGATAGAAGGAGTAGCCTCCATGTGAAGATCCTAAAGTGGTAAAGAATGTGGCATGTTTAAGGAGCAGGGAAAAACATCTGTGCAGCTGTTGTATAGCAAATGACAGGAAAAATGGAATGCAATGAGACTAGAGAGGGAGATGTAGTCTAGATGATACGGGGTAATAGGCCATATAAAAGATGTTGTATTTCATCTCCAGTGCTATGGGAAGCTGTCATAGAATTTTAAGTAGGAATGTGACAGAATCCAATTGTAGCTTATAAGAATCACTTTGGCTGAGTTTTAAAATAGTAGATCTGGATAGGAAGTGGGGGGATTTCATGGCGCAGTATTCCAGCCAAGACAAGATGGTGGCTTAGACTGTAAGGTGACTGCGGTATCACAGGGAGGTGGATATATTTAAGACACATTTAGGTATTAAGATAGGCATAAGCTGGTAAATAAAGTGGCGTTAGGGCTTTTCAGACATCCTGGCTTCTGCATCATGAAGCAAAGTGGGTAAAGAACATGCTGAAAAGATAAGCAAGAAGAGTTAGGTTTGAGATTGCAGTTATAGATATAAGTCTGAATTTACAATAAAGAATGAGAATAAAGAATGTCCTGGATGGAGCTATCAGGGATTCTAACAATTAGAGGTTAAGCAGGGAAGGATGAACCAAAAGAGCATATTGAGAAGGAGAAACTAAAGAAGTAAGAGGAAAACTAGCAAAAGGTGGAATCATATATGCCAAAAATAAAGAGTTTCTTTCAAAGAGAGAATCATGGTAAGTTATGTTGAATACTTCTGAGATGTCCAAACTGTCTAAGAAGTATCTATTATGCTTAGTCATAGATTGATCATTGTGATCTTAGCAAGAGAAGTTGTGTTAGCAAAATAAGAGTAGTCAGAATGGACGCAGTAAGAGAGTTAATAGGAGACAGGAAGTAGGCATCTTTTCCAGGCATTTGGCTGGGAAAGATAGGCAAGAGAAAGGATGGTAACTGAAGAGAGTTACCAGGTCGTGAAAGTTTTGTTTATTTTTAAAGGTTACTAGGGTTGCTAGGCCTTTGAATGCTGATAAGAAAGATCTCATAGAAAAACAAGAGATAATTTGAAGAACCTTCCATAAGAAGTTATTACCAAAGAAAAGAGGTCTCTGAAGGAGGAAGAAGGAATGGCATGCACACACAGGCAGAGGGATGAGTCTTAGGAAAGGGACACTGATTCTATAGCTACATGAGGGGAAATAGAAAGGGATGGATCCAGGTAAGATAGGTTGTGATTCTGGTTGAGGGGAAATTAAAGAGTCTCTGTTTGATGGTGGCAACTTGTAGAGAGTGGAGATAGAAACTATGTGGAAAGAAGTGGCCAGATTGCATCACAAGTTTTTAATTATGTCAATTATCTAGTTATATAATTTCCCCTCAAATCCAAACTTCTTAGTATAATGGTTCTCAAATGGTGGTTTTCTTTAGAAGTATGGGAAAGCTTTTCTCTGACCTGAATCTCAGAACTAATAATATAAAACCTCTGAGTATGATATATGCCATATGTCTTTTACAACTTCCATATTTTCTTTGCCTTTAATGAACAGAACACATTGTCATAACATACAAGGCTCTTCATGGTTAGACTTTCTACCTGTCCAACTTCACTTCTCACCACGCCTTGCTTTTAACCTTGTATACCAACAATAACAAGCACATGTTATTAGCCACCCTCCATCCCACCCAATGCACCATATTAATCATCATTTTCCCACTACTGACTTTGGATGGAGAACCAAACAAGTAGCACATCTAAATTACTGATAGAGAATACTTAATTCCACACCACCATTTGCAGAACACAGAGAAATTCTTATGTTCTTTTTTATATCTCTCCCTAGCAAAGTATGTGGCCTGGATTGTTTAGATGCCTTTGGTAAAAGGAGTTGGGATCATAATTATTGGGGTTGAAGAACACTGAATAGATTGACAGCTCTGAGTGGAAGCACAAAACAGAATTAACGAGTTATTGCATCCAGTCTAGAGTCAGTGTACTAGTCTAACGAAGGCGGGGAGAAGGAAACCAAGCCAAATTCAACCCAAGAGGGCCTGACATCTATGAAGTTACACAACACCAACAGGCGTGATGTTTCACAGATACAAAGAGGGCAGATGTTTTCAGAATGGAGAGAAAATATTCAGATGGGCAACTGCTTCATTCATGTCAGATGAGAACTGAGATTTATCCATTGTCTTTGGAAATACAAAAATCCTTAGTGACCTTTGCAAGAAAAGTTGCAGTGGAGCTAGAGAACAAAGGGCAGATCACAGCAGGATGAGGAGTAAATTGCTTATTATGAAGTAGAGATAGCAAGTAGTGGGAAATTTTTTAAGAAGCTTGACAGTCAAAAAGTAGAGGTAGAGGGGAATATGGTGTCCTTGAAAGGCATTTCTTTATTGAACTATGCATGTATACTCAAACGTGTACATAAATTTTTAGAAAAGATCCAGAAGAGAGAAAAAAAGAAAAGAAGAGTATGTGTGTGAGAGAGAATGATGAAGAGAGAGGAAGCAAAAGAAAAAAAGAAGACGACCGGGGGAGAAAAGAGAGAGTACCTGATGAAATAAAGTCCCAGAAGAGAAATTGGAATTCACAGGTGAAAGAATTTGGAGTAGAATGAGAAAATCCCCTTTCATAAAGACAGAAGGAGATTCTGGGAGAATGTGGTGATTAAAATGTACTCTAAGCACTAGGAGATAAAGGTGGAAGGAACTTTTGTTTTATGGTCTCATCTTAATCAAATAGAATATAACATCATAAGTAAGGGTGAGGGAGGAGGAGTCAAGAGAAATGTAGCCTGGCAACAACTGAGATTGGAGACCATGAATCTGAAATATCCCCAGTTATGTGATTTTATGCTAATAGCTCTCCACATCAATAATTCTGCATGTATGTTGTGGATATTTATGTGCAGTATTGTTCTTTTAATTTCAGTGATATACAACAATATCTCATATTGGATAGGGTCCTTTTTAAAGCCATAATAAATGCTAATTTTGATTCCTCCAAGGACACTGCTAGAAGGATTTAACATGAGCTCCACATATGAAATGATCATGAAATATGTCATCTAAGAAATCTTGCAAATTGCACTGCCTAAACAGATGGCACAGCTTTGCAATATAAGCAGCAATGCCCTCACCAGCTGTTGATTTTGTTTGCAAAATTTAAATCACTGCACAGTGGCTGCTGGTGCTGATGAGAAGTGTATCTAAAATAATCCCACAAGTTCCACAAATGATTAAATGTCCTAGGTTTAGAAGAGATTGGGGTAAAAAGATACTTTATTATTGTACATGGTTGAGCTGCAGAGATTTTCAGAAAATAACAAACTTATGTTTGGATATACTTCAAAGTAGTGAGGAAAAAGCTCATCCTGTTATATGTAGGAAGCCATCTGACTGTATAAATGCCTCCATTCTGCCCTAACCCTCTGCCTTCACTTTGGCATTTGTGATATTTTATCCCTGAATGCCTTTGCTCTGCTTTCTTCTTTGATTTTTTCTGTCTTCTATTATCCTTGACATTTAGGAAATTTTTAAGCATCCTGGATCTTCCCACAGTATATGCTGTTAATTGCCTAATCCCTCTCTTGCCTTCCCTTAAACTATAGCCTGAATGTTGTCATCCAAGGAGAGAGGCCATAAAAAGCTGAGAGTGTAGATCTGAAGTTTAGGAGACAGGAGGAGGCTATAAACACACACAGAGTTAAGGAGGTTAATGTATATGTAGAAGAAGTCATACCCTTGTTTCTCTTCTCCATTTGACCCACACATCTGTGCAGACTCAGCTGTAAGAATACTAACAAAATAATAATAATAAATAATTCATGAATTTTTGTATGTGTCAAACAGTAAGCATTTTAAATGTATCGACACACTTTATCTAACCCCAAATTCAGTGCTATTGTGGTTACCTGTATGATTATATTTACCTTCCCTAGTAGTCATTAAACTTTTTTAAGGAGAGAGAAATTATATCACTTATATTTTTGTCCCCGTGGGACTTCTTGTATTTTCTGTATTGACTATGTAAAAAGCATGTTTGTTGAATGACAAGATAAGGAAAAAAAAACAAATGCACAAAATTGTTTTAAAAGTTGAAGCTATTAACTATGTACTTATAATCAGGCTTTTTCATGTAAATTGTGAGTTATTTGAGAATAGGATGTGTTTGTCTGTTTCCCTCAAAGTACCAGGCACATTGTAGATACTCAATACATACTTGTTGGTTGATTGGTTAAAACCTGCCAGAGCACTATTTTACCCTAGAAAGTGGAAAGCTAAGGGATATACAATCTATCTCAAAGTCAGAATTCACTGAGTACCTGCTGCATCCCTTCCCACAGACCATTTGTCAGGCATGTCGTTTGATTCTTTGGATGTGATTTTTACTGAAAGTGGTTTGGATGGTGATCACCAGGCACCACCTTATTGCCGAAGCTCCACTGGTCACCACGGATAACAACTTACGTTCCATTCTGTTTCTCTTCATTCCTGTTCAAATCATCTACCACTCTGGCACTATCGTGGATATCCTTTGCACCTATTGAAGAAAGCTTTCAGTTTACATTAAAGATGACTTAAAGCAAGTTGCACATTAATAGTGGACACTTTAAATAAAAGTGTATACTATAACTAATTTGTGAGAATTAATTTACAAAACAGTTAATTTCTATCTATGGATGACGACAATGTGTACTTACACTAGGAATAACCACAAAAGTCTACATTGGTGAAAATGAAGAAACAAGATATTCAACTAAACAATACTGGTTGACTTATTTTTGTGCAGCTATTAGAAGTCATAAAATGAAAGGTGTAATAAATCAAAAGATTATTTATTGTTCAAACTGACTTTAAGTTCGTCTATGAGGAGATATTATTTGCAACTGGAATATGAACTATGTTTTCTTCTGAAAAGCAACCAAACAATTCTGTGCTGATTAGTACAAAGCGAATGATATTTGAGTTCCAAAACAAATCTATCTCTAATTTTGCCAAAATAAGAACAAATTCTTTTATGAAAAGGAAAATCTCTTTCTTTTGAGAGGCTAGTAACTGAGTTTTCACTGCATCATTTCTACCTTTTCTCCCAGTGAGGCTATATCATCACGCAGGATATGAATACATTGTCATCATTTTACCTAGAGAAGTGCCAGGGGTTTTCTAGCAAATCTGCATCTCTAGAATTTAGACTGGAGATACCTTGTGTGTCATAATTCTGTGATTCTGGCTTTTAAATTTGTGTTCTTATGATTTTGGCTTTCTGAGATAACTTTCTGTTCTCCCTTTTCTACTAACTAGCAAAGATGGGATATTTTGTTAGTATTTGGATACCTAAAGGAAGATCTAGTTGTCTTCCTTGTCAGACCATCCCTCACAATCCCTTCAGACAGAGTGAAGAAAAATTGGTATTTTCAAATGGAGTCCATGAGATAAATTGCAGATGGTACCTGCTACCCCTACATATGATAGTATCAGTAGAACAGCGATTTATAGCTTCCCAAGGGGTTTTTATACAACTTGCAGTTTTTTTAAATAAAATGAAATTAATCCCTATATAACAGGAAAGAAAAGAAAATTATCTTTTTTACAGTCTTTTGTTGTTGTTGTTGTTGTTGTTGC
>NW_016804447.1:3175036-3190430 GCF_001698545.2 Rhinopithecus bieti | reverse complement strand
TTCCCCCCCCCCCCCCCCTTTTACAGTCTTTAACTTTGATCTCTATATTTTAGTCCCCAAAGAAACATTGAGACATTTTAAAGCATAAAATAATCTATATCCACCCAAAGAACAGATCCTAGGTCTAATACAATTGAAGTCCAAATGAAGAGTTTCATTTTCCCATGAAGTTAAACCTCCAACGAGTTGAAATTAATATCTGTATGTAAATTAAAGGATCTGCAACATTCAAAAAACATCCCTTGCCTTTGAGATTCACCAACTTTTGCTCTGAAATTTCTGGAGTTTTTAGGTGGTAAAACTGTAGGTCCACAGCTAAGGCAAAAACAGATTAGCCATATAGGTCAAACAATATGAATAGAATATCTATAAATGTATTGTTTATGAGAAAGCAAGCATTTTGAAACTAAATTAGAGAGTGTTTGGCTAGAAACACTTTCCTACCCAGAATCAATTACTATTAGACTGTTTAGTACAATTGTCTAACAAACCTATCGGACAGCCATTAAACAATAAATATATGAAGATAGTTAACTTAAATAGTAAGCAAGTCACTATAAATCATGACAAGAAAATGCCATTTTCCATCCATTCAATCAAAATAATTAAAAGTTTGATAATAACAATTATCAAACTTTTGATAGCTATGCTAATCAATAAGATCTTTTACATCACTGTTGTGGGGATAAAATGGTACAATTGCTTTGATAAACAATTTAGCATTATCTTGTAAAAGTGAATATTCATATGTCCTATGACCTATTGGTTCCTCTCCTAGATATAAATTCGTGTGACATGTTTCTTTATGTGCACTGAGAGACATGTATAAGAATGTTTAGAGCAGCACTGTTTATAATTGCAAAAAGAAACAAAAGTTTAAAAATCCGTATTAAATGCAAACAACCACAAAGAGGGCCAGGTGTGGTTGCTCATGCCTGTAATCCCACCCCTTTGAGAAGTTGAGGTGGGCAGATCACTTGAGGCCAGGAGTTCAAGACCAGTCTAGCCAACATGATGAAACCCCATACTATGAAATTTTTTGTATTTTTCTACTTAAAAATACAAAAAAATTAGCCAGGCGTAGTGGCACACACCTGTAATCCCAACTACTTGGGAGGCTGAAGCATGAGAGTCATTTGAACCTGGGAGGCAGAGGTTGCAATAAGCCAAGATCTTGCCACTGTACTCCAGCCTGTCCAGAGTGAGATTCTTTCTGGAAAAAAAACAAAACAAGCAAGAACAACACCAAAACATGCAAGAGGAGAATGGATAAAATGAATTAAAAAATCATAAATGTGACATTACACAGTAGTGAAAATGAATAAACCACAACTATATATAACATGGATGAATCACAGCCATTACTGAGTGACAAAAAAAAATCTCAGAAGCTGTATGTAACATAATAGCCTTTTTTTAGAAAAATGAAAATAAAAGTTCAGTATAAAAATATTACTAAATATACACTATGTGTAATATGACTATTATTAAAAAGCAAGGTGTCACTGGGCGCAGTGGGTCATGCCTATAATCCCAGCACTTTGGGAGGCTGAGATGGATGGATCATCTGAGGTGAGGAGTTTGAGACCAGTATGGCAAACATGGTGAAACCCCATCTCCATTAAAAATATTAAATTTAGCTGAGTTTGGTGGTGTGCACCTGAGGTCCCAGCTACTTAGGAGGCTTGAACCTGGGAGACGGAGGTTGCTTGAACCTGGGAGACGGAGGTTGCAGTGAGCCGAGATCGTGCCACTCACTTCACTCCAGCTTGGGTGACAGAGCAGAGACTCTATCTCAAAAAAAAAAAAAAAAAAAAAAAGCAAGTTGTCCTCATCAGTTTGTACTATTGTAACAAAAATGCCATGGACTGATTGGCTTACAAACAATAGACATTTATTTCTTACAGTTCTGGAGGCTGAAAGTCCAAGATCAGAGTGCCAGCATGGTCTGGTTCTGGTGAAGGCACTCTTCCAGGTCACAGACAGCCAACTTTGAATTGTATCCTTACACAGTGTAGAGCAGAGAGCACTAATCCCTTCTAAGAGGCTCCACCCTTGTGACCTCATTTAATCCTAATTATTATTACCTTCTAAAGGCTCCCCACTTCATATCATCACATCAGGGAATAGGGTTTCATCATATGAACCTTGGGGAGACACAAATATTCAGTCCATAACACACATGAAAAACAAAAATACAAAAGGCAGAATGATGGATAGCTTGCATTGGAAACTTCCGCCCAAGGACAGGATGGGAAGGAACCCAGATACCTGTAACCAGTTGTCAGTATTCTAGCTCTTGGCCTGGGTATTGTGTTCACAGATGTTTATTATTTGTTGAAATAAATGAATGAATAGCTAAATAAAAGAGCTGAAGACATTAAAGGCACAATGAACCTGACTGTATATACTTGTGACATTTAAAAATGAGACTTTGAATGGATGTCTGTGTTTGAAATATTTACAATCTGATTGATAAATACTCATAAACAATTACAGAATATGTACCACAGAGCTAGGCACCCAGCTCTTCAAAATCCAAATCTTATTAGGATTTTGTTCTGGGTGAGAGGATGGGGAGAAATGTTTCCTCTGAAAAATGCCATTTCGGTAATATAATATATGGATCATTAGGTCAGGAGAGACTAATTCTGCCATGTGGTACTGTTAAGTCTATCTTTCAATGATAATTTTCTTGTTTTTAGCTTCTTGGCAGCTCCTCTACAATTTTTCCTCTATATGATTTTTTTAATTTTAGACTGTTAACAGAGTTACTGCATTTTGTGTGAAGGTGACATTATAATTACAACATATTAAACAAGCATGATCCATAGCTACCTAGACTAAATGAAATGGAAAAACAGGTCTGTCATTTATTTTATGTTATTTATATGATCTTGATCTGGGCAATTTAAACTTTTAAACTCTAAGCTTAGAGTCATATTTGCATAAGCACTTGCGTTCTTTATGAATATAATTCAGGTCTTCTAGTCTTTCATGTTGACTGATTCCCATCAGTGCAGAAAAATCAGTGAAAGTGCAGAGCAATCAAAACTCATGGCTGGAACAGATATGAATTGAGGCATCACAAGGATTAGGGTTTGGTGTGTGTATGTGTGTGTGTGTGTCTGGATCATTGTTTTGGGGAGAGACATTCTACAAACATAGGTCAGAATAGAAATATCCTTGCGTATTTTGCCCAAGTGACTGAAAGAACAGCATTCCAGCACTCCCTTCACCGCTTTCAGGCCCTTACTCCAAATTGTAGGGTTTAAAAAAAATCTTTGTATTTGTTTTTTATTAGTCTCTTATATAAAAATATTAAAACTACAGGGCAGGGGTTATTGCTTACCAATGCATTGCAGTGCCAGCTCCAGGGCCAGGCAGTAAATATTTGTTGAATGAAAGACTAGGCCCCCATTAGGCAATGAGGCTGCTTTGGCAATCAGTCTACTTAAATGACATTATTTACTGCTGAAAATGTGTTTTCCACATTGGCTTAGATCTTTAATTTACACAGGCCCATTGCCACACTTCAGTGACACAGATCACTTTCTGAACACTCCCATAGCTTTTCTGACCTCCTTCTCACATCGAGACATGTTGAAAATACAAAACACATTGCATTCATGTTTATTCAACAGCACAGCCTTGCCCTACCCTTACCTTTAAATTGCGATTCTTTGATTTTTCACTATAGAGCTAACATGCCCCAGCCTGTTGATTCCATAAACTCCTTAGCTTTAGGTTATACACAGGGTTACATCTCAAGTGGAATCTTGTCTGACTGTTTACTAGACCACTTTAGAGATTGTTCAAACCCAGATAGCCAGGAGAGAGATGGGAACTTAATTTGTTTCAAGCTTCAATGGCTGGAGGCAAGACAGACTTTCAGTTTCCCATGGGTGGACTACTAAATGTTTTCAACCTTGGGGAGCAGCAAAGACGTTGTACATAAACCATACAGCGATTTCCCAACAAGTACAGATCACATTCAAATGACAGGGTTGCCTGTCAAATACTAACTGAGACCCTCCTACCCAGGGAGTTGAGCAATTCTTTGCTTGTTAAATACTTCAGTCCTCAAGTCAGTTAAACAGAGGCCCTAGCACACACGACAGAAAGTACAGCAAACAATACCGTGTATCAAACATGATTAGGCTATTGCTTGTTCTCCTCTCCCCTAACCTTCACCAATCCTTACTGGAATAAGTTTTAAAGTTATTTCTGTTGACCTGGAAGCCACTATCGTAACAAGAGGCTAAAATTAGGGTAAATTGAATTGCTATGCATGACTGAACCAAGTCATCTGGAAGAATGACTCAGGCAAGAATTAAGTTGGAAATTTGAATGTGTTAAGTGGCATAATATGAAAGAATCACTCTTTTGTTAACTATGTCTAAGAAAAGGTGGTAAACTGAGTATATCTCAAACAATTTGATTTAATTTAGTTCAGTGTTTATGAACACTAATTATATGGCTTTGCATTGGGCTACATTGAAGGAAAAGAGAATAGATTTCTCCCCTTAAGAAGCCCACAGTTTGGGAGCTGACTGATTCACATATGCCAATGAAATCCCTGTGATTAACACAGACCAGCATATAATAGACATTTACAAATACTATTAGGTTGGTGCAAAAGTAGTTGCAGTTTTGCCATTAAAAGTAATGGCACAATGACTGCTATGTGTCAAGTATTATAAGAATGACTGAATATTTTTATTGTGCCTAGGGGAGATGTATTAGAGAAGGCAATACATGAGCAGATTCTTGAATGGTGATCCTGCCAGTAGGGAGCAAGAGAGGACATTTAGACAGAGACTGGCATATATAAAGCATCCATGGCATAACAAACAGCCAATTCAGTGGTGAAAAGTCCAGGTCTTTCTTGGCAGGCCAGGGCATATTTGGCAAGAGAACTGTCCACAGTAGTCCAGTCCAGACCTCATTGTCCTAGTCCTGGTGTAAACTGGACCAAGATAGCTTAAGGCAGTGTAGCCAGAGGGAGGATTTAAAATACAGTTTGAAAAATGCAGCCAAAGTAAGCAAAAGGTGATGCCAGTGGTCAAGTTTGAAGAGTCAGCTGAAGCTGTAGGTGGGGTAACGAGTAATACAGTAAAAAATAAATAGGGATTGGAAGCAGTTCCAAATGCAGGTTTAGAAATAGGGCAGGAGGTCCATTTCATTTGGATCATGCTTACTGACACCACTGAAAATGGATGAAAGAGAGGAAGCAAAAGGATCAGTTAGAAAACAACTGTAAAAGTCAAGCAGGAGATAAAAAAGGACTTGAAACAAAGCAGTATTAGTAGGGTCAAGTGTGAGAAAAGTTTTGGAGACAGCATGCATCACACTTGTTAAATAACGCATATGAGGTTGAGGAGACAGACCTAGAAAATGCTCCAATTGTGCTCAGGGACAACGTCTTGCAGAATGCGAAGAGCATGATGAACCTCTGGCTAATAAGTATTCACTCAAGAGCTAGAACACATGAGTTTAGGAACCAATGGATGAAAATTATCGTTAGCCCCTCAGTATAATTCTTACTGACCAACCCACTTGCAGATTTATGTTTCCCATTACCTCGACCTTAGATTCTGCCAAATTACAGGTCTTAATTCTCAGTGGGGGAATGTTTTCATCAATGGACAGTTAAGAGTTTCAACAAACTTGGAGCTATGACTTACTACCGCATTACTTTGCAGTCCTATGCTAATGACCCTGAAAGCAAAGATTTGGGGTAAAATGACCCCGATAATAAAGATGGGATGTAATTAGTTCCAAAAGAGAAAAATGAAAAAGAATACCATGAAAATCCAGAAGATGGTGAAATTTGGTAACATTTAGAAATGCAAAATGGAAAGCAAAAGATGGGCTTTCAATCACAGGCAACACATAAAAATTAATAAGGACAGGCCAGGCGCGGTGGCTCACACCTGTAATCCCAGCACTTTGGGAGGCTGAGGCAGACAGATTGCAAGGTCAGGAGATTAAGATCATCCTGGCTAACACGGTGAAACCCCGTCTCTACTAAAAACACAAAAAATTAGCCGGGGGTGGTGGCGGGCGCCTATAATCCCAGCTACTCGGGAGGCTGAGGCAGGAGAATGGCATGAACCCAGGAGGCGGAGCTTGCAGTGAGCCGAGATTGTGCCACTGCACTCTAGCCTGGGTGACAGAGCAAGACTCCATCTCAAAAATAAAATAAAATAATAATAATAATAAAAATGACAAATAATGTCAGAAATTTACATCTCTTTTTTTGTATGAAAATGTTTACAAATAATGTTTTGAAAGTGTCTGCTGGATAAATAAAGATGTGATCTGTGTACAATTCGGTTATATTTTATTGAACTTGGTGATATGGTCCAACTATGTTTTTTAAGAATAATGAAATTAGGAAATAAATAACCGTTGATAGCAAGCATTCTAACACATTTTTCTATTGACATTAAGATAATATTTTTTCTTGTATTATTGCACCATATTATTTAGGTTGTAATAGTATAAGAATTTAAAAGATCTTTAATATAATAATTGAAACATAATAAACTCATGGAGAGCTAAATAGATTCAACTTCATTCTCTTGGCCTTGTGGTGATCCCCCCTCCCTGTCCAGATTCAGATTCATATTTCAGAATAGGTATGAATGCAGTCATATAATAAATGTTTCCAAATATCAGTTTTACTTGAGTGGTCTAACTTTTTTCTAAATAGTACTTCTGCTCCTATTCTCCAGCAGACAGAACACCTTGGTTTAAAACGGTGTTGTGTTGACAGTCAATACGGTGTTATGAGTAACATCGTAAGTTCTGGAGTCAGATGCAACTGGGCATCAAGGTCTAGGTCTGACAACAGTTGTGTTACCATGTGCAAGTTTGTTAACCTCCCTGGGCCTCAGGCACTTTATTTGTGAAAGGGAAGTCATAATAGGATTTACCTACGTCATAGGATTTTTGTGGAAGTCAGATGAGCTAGTGCAAGTAAATAGGGGTCGTAGTTGTTGGTTGTTCTCCTTAGTTTACAATGTGGTATCAGGAAGTAGTAATTGTTGTTAAAAGATAATTTCAATAAACAGGGAAATCATGACATTCATACAGCTGAAAATGAACAATTTTATTTAAAAATTTTATTTAACATATTAATCAGTAAAACAACCAAACAGATATCATAACCGGTTCAAAAGAGAATCCTAAGAATAGACACATTTATAGATTTGTAATATTGATATGGTTGTAAAAATGGAGGCAAAACTGATTTCTTCCATAGTGGAGATGGGGAAACAATTGAATGCCCACTGTAGAGAACTTAACTGTGTAGAGATAAGACTTATTTTTGCATTGCTATCAGTTATCTACAACTTATAGAACTGCAAAATAGATTCCATAGAATCAAAACTTTAAAACTGGGGAGAGCTGTGCTAGAGACTGTGTATTTTTCCACTGAAGCACAAACACGAGGTTTCTCTACATAGTAGTGGTGGTAGTTATTTCCAGATCACAAGTAACACGTGTTGTAAACTTCCTAGAAACAGGTTAAATTCTATAAGACTTGAAAAATAACAAAGTATATATATTATTCAAATGATCAAATGGTGCTGATGGAAAGAATGCTGTCCTGGCATCAAATAAACCTGGGTTCTAGTTCCATCATTTTACCATTTATCAGGTGATTGATGTTGGGCGAGTCATTTAACCTCTCCAAGTTTTGCTGTCCTCACTGTGAAATTAGGCACTGGAACAAATGTTTTCTAAAGTGTCCTTCTGAACTCACATCTGTAGACAAAAAAGGATGACTGTTAATGTGAATTTTCACGCAATGTCTCCTATGGGTAAGCTACCCATGGATAATCGAGACTGGGCTACAAATGAGCAAAGTGATCAGGGTTGCTGGCTTAAACAATTTCAGCAAACGACAAGTCATTAGGGCTTTTGAAATGTCACCCATTTTACTCTGTATATTTAATGAAATGCTAATGTAATTTTGCTAAACATGCAGTACTTATCATTATACATGATGGATTAGAGATATGAGTTTTCAATAGTACTAAACTGTCGTAGAAATAGTAATTAAGCACTACAATTATGGGAACACCTACTACCCTTTATATCAGAAAGTCATTTTTTTTCCCAGCTTGTGTCAGTTAAAGTACTAAGAGACTGCAAATATGAGCAAAAAGTCTGTGTTAAAAGTATGGTTTAAGAACATTCAACTCAAACTCTGCTTGTATCATGCCAATCTGGGTGGGCAATGCCCACTCTGTGGCACTGTGGGTACTGCATAGAACTTTTGTATGTGACTCCCTCAAGTCTGTGAGATCATCTGTGATATTTGAGTAAATGTTAGACTCTAAGTTGTTTGTTTTTGTAAAATAGTTATCTATAATAAAATATAATTTTAATAAAATGTTTATTGTAAAATTTAAAGTATTGTTTATTACAAAATATACAGGAAACTGCAAAAAACAAGTGTGAGCTTAGTGGATTATTAAACGCCTATATCTCTCTGATGAAGACACAGACTTTTGATCGTGAACTAAGTGATCCTTCAGGTATCCCGTCTCAATCAAGGCACTCTTTTTCCTTCCTAAAAGACATTATTATTTTGTACTTTAATCATTTTCTTTCTTTTTTTACAGTTTTATCACCCAAATGTTCACCCTTAAACACTGAAGTTTAGTTTTGCCTCCTTTCACTTATTTATTTTAGAGTATGGGGTGGGGGGTGGTTCTTGCTGTGTTGCCCAAGCTGGTCTCAAACTCTTGCCCTCAAGTGATCCTCCCACCTCAGTCTTCTGAGTCACTGAGATTACAGGCTTGAGCTACTGTGCCTGGCTCTGCTTTTGATTCATGTGTCATTTAAGTCTCTTTCTTCTAAACATCCATCTTCATCTTCATTTCTTTTGCAAACTTTTTTGCAATTTTTTAGTGGTAGAACATACGTCATTTGATCCACAGAATGTCCCATAGTCTGGGTTTCTTGTAAATTGGTAGTTACATGTCTTGATAATGCTCCGGTCTCTTTTTCGGGCGATGGGGAGAAATACAAAGGTAGTGATGTTTTCCTCCAACAAGGGGCATGTAATGGCCGGTCACCTCTGTTTTTGTGATGTTGATAGTTGTTAAGAGCTTCTATGCTCAGATTCATAAATCTACTGGGGATGTTTTGGGCTTGATTTCTATTTCAAGACCATTTAAAGTGCCTATATAAATCACTAATGTATTGAAATTATATGTCCTTGTTATGTTATCATGTTGGTATGTTTAGATATGTTTATGTTATTTCTCTAACATTACCTAATGTAGGTTAGCCTTGCTGTCTCCATCTCACTTCATAATTCTGTGGAGACTCCGTGTGATTTGAATGATACTGGCAGAAGCCAATTTAAAAGTGCTGAAAATTGATCTTTAAATTGATTTCCCATGTTTAAAGATGACCATGAATGTTCATAAATCTTCCCCCCAAAACAATCTCTTTCAACATATCAAACTCGGACAATGAATTTTGATCCAAATTGTTGGGGGAAAAAATCAAGTTGCTCATTGTAGTGAGTACTACAATTTGGATTTGATTCAACAGCTTTCCTGAGCACTTACTCTGTACAAGGCAGAGGCCAAAATTAACCACACTGGTATCTTTGAGTTTGGAATCTTCTCAGTTGAGAGCACTATGTACTACAAAATATAAATCTGAGAAAAACACATTTACCTTGAGGTATTTTTAACAGGATTTTCAGGGACTCGGGCCTAATTCAGTATCAGAGAATGTTTGACTCTACAGTTATTGAGAAAAAAAAAAAAAGAAACCTTTCTTGCCTTCTGATCTCAAGTATGAAGGTATTGTATGGAACTAAGGCTCCTTCCAGATCTAAAATAATGTGACTCTGAGACAGGGTTCCTCAACGTTGGTACTACTGATAATTTGAGCAGGATAATTCTGTGTTTGGAGGTTGTGCTGTACATTGTTTAGCAGGATCCCTGGCCTCTACCCACTAGATGCCAACAGCACCTCCCTTCCAAGATGTAGCAACCAAACATGTTGACAAACATTGCCATATAACCCCCAGAGGCAGGATGCTGCTTGACAATCACTACTCTAAGTCCTTAAAGCATAGATACACTTGGAGGAAAGAAGGAATCTGCCTGTAGTTTGCATGTAAAGCACCTATTTCAGAAGTGGTCCAACATGATAATATTCTACTTCGGGGGAAATAAGTGTGGCTATGTGTACACACATTCATTTGTATATAATTTTTAATGTCCCAAAATTCTTATAATGCAATCATAAGGTGATATGTTAATGACAAGGATGTGTTCTGAGAAATGTGTTGTTAGATGATTTCATCATTGAGTGAACATCGCAGAGTGTACTTACACAAACCTACATGGTCTAGCTACTACATACCTAGACTATATGGTATAGCTTATTGCCCCTAGGCCACAAACCAAAAATAAATACATAGTTAAAATATATCTCTAAAAGCTAAGGACTTTTTAAAAACTATCCCCAATACAATTTATCTAATAAAAAAAGAATAATAATTTCTTAAAATTATAGAATATCCAGTTACTGTTGAAATAAAATTACAATTTGAATTCAGTTAGTGAATGGAAATGTATTGAATCTAAATTCGTGGGCTACACTACATTTTGCCGGCAGAATGACTTTAAGGAGCTATAGTACTGTCATTTAAACTAAAATTCCAGTTTCTGGAAGACAATATTTTTTATATCCTAGTAATCCACACAATTGTTCTCTTGACAAAATAAGGGGGATATCTTAGGCAGGAGTTTATTCTGGTTTTTCATTCTCTTGGTGGCCCCCTGGTGGCCAGATGGATTTTACAAGCGGCTCTTGGCTGAGTGTGTACGTGTGTGTGTGTGTGTGTGTGTGTGTGTGTGTGTGTACTTTTGAAAGGAGGGGAAGAGATTTTTGAGAGGGTGTGATGAAGTGAATGCTAATGTACTTCTTTCCCGATAAACACAAATACTCTTAAATTCATTAGAAGCTGTTAGATTAACCATGGTCTCGGCTGTATCTAGCAAGAGATTTTGATTAAATGCAGCCTGGTACAGAAACCTGAAGACCATGACTTGAGTCTTTGGTAAGCCAACTCTCTAGGTCAATTTGGATTTTAGTTTCCTATTTTACAAAATAAGAAATCATAATAAATGAGCTGTCAGTTCTTTAGCATCTTCCTGACTGTTAAACAATTTTATGAAATAGAAACTCTCTCATCAATTGCTCCCTAAGAAGGAAAATGTGACGTAGATATTTCAGTTAAGGTATGCTCAACTTAAAATATTTGGGGAAAATGAACATATTTTATCTTTTGATAAAAAATTTTCATTATATTTTTTTCAAAATTTAAATTTGTAGTTATTTATTCATTTGAAAAGATTTTACAGAAAGCCTAAATAGACAGTCTATTCTACTACACATTGGAGTGCAGATGATGAGATAAGAATAGAAAAAAACATGTGTAATCTGTCTTAAAAGCATTCATAATTTGTAGATGACAAGCTTAGAGAAAAGTGGCCCACTTTGAAAAAAATTAAACTCGACAAAATGAATGAATTATGAAGTAGTTATTTGTACCATAGCAGAAAAGTAACATTCATGGTGCCATAGGGATAATGTGTCTAAAATAAATCGATTATATATGAGTGCACACACATATACACACACATATTTGCAACCTGAGTTCTTTACTGATTTTGAGTACAAATTAACAGTAAGAGTTATATTGGCTGAGTTAGGTGCTTTGTGTTTATGATCTCATTTAATTGTTATAATAGTGCTATGAGAGAAGCACTGTTATTATTTTTACTTTTCATCTGAGTAAATCAGAGGACCCAAAGCCCAGGAAATTTGCTCAAAGGAAAATAGCCATTACGAGATGAAATTGGGGTTTGCCTTCTTAGCTTGGGCTCTCCCCTACTCAGCTATATGGTTTTACTTTCTGCACATCTCCAAGTTGGATTGTTGTGGTGCTCAGGTTAAGAACCACTGTTCCGGAGGCAGGTTGGATCACAGAAGCCTACATTTTCATTTTCATTAGTCCCAGGGTAGTAAAATAGCAAGGCACAAAAATGTTTCTATTTCTTTAAGGTTTTTTTCAACTTTTAAGTTCAGGGGTACATGTGCAGGATGTGCAGGTTTGTTACAAGGTAAACATGTGCCATGGTAGTTTGCTGCATAGATTATCCCATCACCAAGTTATTAGGTCCAGCATCCATTTGCTATTCTTCTGGATGCTCTCCATCCTCCTACCCACTACCCTCTGACAGGCCCCCGAGTGTGTTGTTACCCTCCATGTGTCCCTGTGTTCTCATCATTCAGCTCCCACTTAAAAGTGAGAACATGCAGTATTTGATTCTTTGTTCCTGCATTGGTTTGTTAAGGATAATGGCATCCAGCTCCAACTATGTCCCTGAAAAGGACATGATCTTGTTCCTGTTTATGGCTGCATAGTGTTCCATGGTGTACACAAACCACATTTTTTTTTAAATCCAGTCTATCATTTATGGGCATTTAGGTTTATTCCATGTCTTTGCTATTGTAAATAGTGCTGCAATGAATATATGTGTGCATGTGTCTTTATAATAGAATGATTTATATTCCTTTGGATATATAACCAGTAATTGATTGCTGGGTTGTATGGTATTTCTGCACATAGGTCTTTGAGGAATAGTCACATTGTCTTCCACAATGGTTGAACGAATTTACACTCTTACAAACTGTGTCAAAGTGTTCCTTTTTTTCCACAACCTCGCTACCATCTGTTGTTTTTGACTTTTAAATAATAATCATCTGACTGGTGTGAGATGGTATCTCACTGTGGTTTTGATTTGTATTTCTTTAATAATTAGTGATGTTGAGCTTTTATTCATGTTTGTTGACTGCATGTATGTCTTCTTTTGAGAAATGTCTGTTTATGTCCTTTGCCCACTTTTTAATGGGGTTGTTTGTTTATTGCTTGTTAAATTTAAGTGTTCCTTATAGACACTGGATATTAGACCTTTGTCAGATGGATAGATTGTAAAAATTTTCACCCATTCTGTAGGTTTTCTGTTTACTCTGATGATAGTGTTTTTTTGTTTGTTTGTTTGTTTTACTGTGCAGAGGTTCTTTAGTTTAATTAGATTTCATTTGCCAATTTTTGCTTGTGTTGCAATTGCTTTTGGCATCTTCATCATAAAATCTTTGCCCATGCCTGTGTCTTGAATGGTATTGCATAGGTTTTCTTCTAGTGTTTTTATAGTTTTGGGTTTTACGTTTAGGCCTTTGATACATCCCAAGCTGATTTTTGTATATGGTATGAGGAGAGGGTCCAGTTTCAATTTTCTGCATATAGTTAGCCAGTTATCCCAGCACCATGTATTAAATAGGGAATCCTTTCCTCATTGCTTATTTTTGTCAGGTTTGTTGAAGATAAGATGCTGGTATGTGTGCAGTCTTATTTCTGAGTTCTCTATTCCATTCCATTTGTCTATGTGTCTGTTTTTGTACCAGTACTATGCTGTTTTGGTTACTGTAGCCCTGTAGTATAATTTGAAGTCAACTAGTGTGATACCTGCAGCTGTGTTCTTTTTGCTTAGGATTGTTTTGGCTATACAGGCTCTTTTTTGGTTCCATATGAATTTTAAAAGAGGTTTTTTTTTTTTTTTTTCTAATTCTGTAAAGAATGTCAATGGTAGTTTAATGGGATTAGCATTGAATCTATAAATTGCTTTGGGCACTATGGGTATTTTCATATTAATTCTTCCTCTCCATGAGCATGGAATGTTTTTCCATTTGTTTTTGTCATCTCTGATTTCTTTGAGCAGTGGTTTGTAGTTCTCCTTGAAGAGGTCCTTCACTTCCCTTGTTAGCTCTACCCCTAGGTATTCTATTCCTTTTGTGGCAATTGTGAATGGGAGTTCATTTGTGATTTGGCTCTCGGCTTGCCTGTTATTCGTATGTAGGAATGCTGGTGATTTTTGCATATTAATTTAGTATCCTGAGACTTTGCTGAAGTTGTTTATTAGCTTAAGAAGCTTTTGGGCTGAAACTATGGGGTTTTCTAAATGCAGGATCATGTCATCTGCAAACAAAGATAGTTTGACTTCCTCTCTTCCTATTTGAATATGCTTTATTTCTTTCTTCTGCCTGATCGCCCTGACCAGAACTTCCAATACTATGTTAAATAGCAGTGGTGACAGAAGGCTTCCTTGTCTTGTGCTGGTTTTCAAGGGAAATGCTTCCAGCTTTTGCCTATTCAGTATGATACTGGTTGTGGGTTTGTCATACACGGCTCTTATTATTTTGAAGTATATTCCTTCAATACCTAATTTACTTAGAGTTTTTAACATGAAGGGATATTGGATTTTATTGAAGGCCTTTTCTGAATCTATTGAGATAATTATGTGGTTTTTGTCTTTAGTTCTGTTTATGTGATGAATCACATTTATTGATTTGTGTATGTTGAACCAACTTTGCATCTTGGGGATGAAGCCTACTTGATCGTGGTGAATAAGCTTTTTGATGTGCTGCTGGAATTAGTTTGCCAATATTTTGTTGAGGATTTTTGTGTTGATCTTCATCAAGGATATTGGCCTGAAGTTTTCTTTTTCTGTTGTATGTCTGCCAAATTTTGGCATCAGGGTAATGCTGGCCTCATAGAATGAGTTAGGAAGGATTCCCTCCTTTTCAAGTTTTTGGAATAATTTCAGTAGGAATGACATTAACTCTTCTTTCTCCTTTTTGTACCTCTGGTAGAATTCAGTTGCGAATCTGCCTTGTCTGTCCTGGGCTTTGTTGTTGTTGTTGTTGTTGTTGGTTGGTAGGCTATTTATTAACTGCCTCAACTTCAGAACTTAATTGGCCTATTCAGGGATTCGATTTCCTCTGGTTCAGTCTTGGGAGAATGTATGTGTCCATGTCTTCCAGATTGTCTAGTTTATGTGCATAGAGGTATCTATAGTGTTCTCTAATGGTTGCTTATATTTCTGTGGCGTCAATGGTGATATCCTTGTTATCATTTCTGATTGTGTTTATTTGAATCTTCTCTCTTTTCTTACTTATTTATCTAGCTAGTGGCATATCTATTTTATTCATCTTTTCAAAAAGCCAGCGTCTGGATTTGTTGATCTTTTGAATTTTTTTTTTTTTTTTTTTTTCTTTCAAAACCCCTGTCTGGGATTTTTTTTCTTTTTTTATTTTTTTTTTTTTTTTTTTTTTTTTTTTTATGTCTAAATCTCCTTCAGTTTAGCTCTGATTTGGGTTATTTCTTGTCTTCTCCTAGCTTTCGGATTTGTTTGCTCTTGGTTCTCTAGTTGTTTTAGTTGTGATATTAGGTTGTTAACTTGAGATCTTTCTAGCTTTTGATGTGGGCGTTTAGTGCTATAAGTTT
>NW_016804447.1:3154509-3174888 GCF_001698545.2 Rhinopithecus bieti | reverse complement strand
GAATTTTTTTTTTTTTTTTTTTTTTTTTTTTTTTTTTTTTAAAAAAACCCGGGTTTTGTTTTTTTTTTTTTTTTAATTTTTTTTTTTTTTTTTTTTTTTTTTTTTTTTTATGTCTAAATCTCCTTCAGTTTAGCTCTGATTTGGGTTATTTCTTGTCTTCTCCTAGCTTTCGGATTTGTTTGCTCTTGGTTCTCTAGTTGTTTTAGTTGTGATATTAGGTTGTTAACTTGAGATCTTTCTAGCTTTTTGATGTGGGCGTTTAGTGCTATAAGTTTTTCTCTTAGCACTGCTTTAGCTGTATTCTGGAGATTTTGGTACATTGTCTCTTTGTTCTTACTAGTTTCAAATAACATCTTGATTTCTGCCTTAATTTTGGTATTTACTCAAGAGTCATTCAGGAGCAGGTTGCTCAATTTCCATGTCCTGGTGTGGGTTTGAGTGAATTTCTTAATCTTGAGTTCTAGTTTGGTTGCACTGTGATCTGAGAGACTGTTATGATTTCAGTTCTTTTGCATTTGTGAGAAGTATTTTACTTTATTTCTGATTGTGTAATCAATTTTAGAGTAAGTGCCATGTAGCAAGGAGAAGAATGTATATTCTGTTGTTTTAGGGTGGAGAGTTTTGACTTGATCCAGAGTCCACTTGATCCAGAGCAGAGTTCAGGTCCTGAATATCTTTGTTAATTTTCTGTCTCCTCAATCTAATATTGTCATTGGGGTGTTAAAGTCTCCCACTATCATTGTGTGGGAGTCTACGTCTCTTTGAAGTTCTCTAAGAACTTACTTTATCAATCTGGATGCTTCTATATTGGGTGAATATATATTTAGGATAGTTAGCTCTTCTTGTTGAATTGAACCCTTTACCATTTTGTAATGCCCTTCTTTGTCTTTTTTGATCTTTGTTGGTTCAAAGTCTGTTTTGTCAGAAACTAGAATTGCAACTCCTGCTTTTTTCTGTTTTCCATTTGCTTGGTAATTTTCCCTCCATCCGTTTATTTTTAGTCTATATGTGTCTTTGCATATGAGATGGGTCTCTTCAAGACAGCATACCAATGGGTCATGACTCTTTATCCAGCTTACCATTCTGTGTCTTTTAATTGGGGCACTTAGTCCATTTACATTTAAATATAGTATTGCTACATGTGGATTTGATTCTGTCATCGTCATGCTAGCGGGTTATTTTCAGGCTTGTTTATGTGGTTGCTTCATAGTGTCTCTGGTCTGTGTATTTCAGTGTGTTTTGTAGTGGCTGGTAATGGTTTTTCCCTTCTATATTTAGTGCTTCCTTCAGGAACCTTTGCAAGGCAGGTCTGGTGGTAACAAATTCCCTCAGTATTTGCTTGTCTGAAAAGAATCTTATTTCTCCTTCATTTATGAAGCTTAGTTTGGCCAGATATGAAATTCTGGGTTGAAAATTATTTTCTTTAAGAATATTGAATATTGGCCCCCAGTCTCTTCTGATTTGTAGGGTTTCCCCTGAAAGGCCTGCTATTAGCCTGATGGGCTTCGCTTTGTCGCTGACTTGGCCTTTCTCTCTGACTGCCCTTAAGATTTTTTTTTTTTTTTTTTTTTTTTGACCTTGGAGAATCTGATGATTATGTGTCTTAGGGATGATCTTTTTGTGGAGTATCTTACAGGGATTCTCTGCATTTCCTGAATTTGAATGTTAGCCTATCTTGCTAAGTTGGGGAAGTTCTCCTGGATGATATCCTGAAGTATGTTTTCAAATATGTTTCCATTCTTCCCCCTCCACTTTCAGGTACCCCAATCACAGATTTGGTCTCTTTAGATAATTTCATGTTTCCTGGAGGTTTTCTTCATTCCTTTTCTTTCTTTTTTTCTCTATTCTTGTCTGCCTGTCATAATTCAAAAAGTCAGTCTTCCAGCTCTTATATTCGTTCCTCTCTTTGGTCTATTTTGCTGTTTATCCTTGTGAATGCACTGTGAAGTTCTTGTAGTGTGTTTTTCAGCTCTTACACAGGTTGGTTATGTCTCTCTCTAAACTGGCTATTTTGGCTGTCACCTTCTGTATTGTTTTATCATGATTCTTAACTTCTGTGCATTAGGTTATAACATGCTCCTTTAGTTCAGTGAGGTTTGTTATTACCCACCTTCTGAATTCTGTGTCTGTCGTTTCAGCCATTTCAACCTCAGCCCAATTCTGAGCCCTTCTAGTAGAGGTGTTGCAGTCATTTGGTGGAAAAGGGGAACTCTGGCTGTTTGAGTTTTCACTGTTTTTACATTGATTCTTTATCATTTTTGTGGGCTTATCTACCTTCAGTCTTTGAGGCTGCTGATCTTTGGATGAGGTTTTTATGGTTTTTCTGTGTTGTTGTTGTTTTCTGTTTGTTTTGTTTTCTTTTAACAATCTGGCCACTCTTCCATGGGGTTGCTGTGGTTTCCTGGGGGTCTGCTCCAGACCATAGTTGCCTCAGTTCTTCCCATATCTGGAGGTATCACCAATGAAGGCTGTAAAACAGCAGGGATGGCAGCCTGCCCTTTCTTCTGGAAGTTCCGTCCCAGGGGATACTGACCTATTGCCAGCTGGAATGCACCTTTAAGAAGTCGTTGGAGATTCCATTTAGGAGGTCCATTCAGTCAGGATGAATGTGATCAGGGTCCTTCCTAAAGAAGCAGTCTGGCTTCTTTTTGGTAGAGCAGCTGTGCTATGCTGAGGACCCCTTCAGCCCCTGATTGATCTGGGCTTTCCAAGGCCCCCAGGCTGGACCAGCTGAGGAGCCAGAACAGCAAAGGTGACCACCTGCACCACCCCTGAGGCACTCCATCCTAGGGAGAAATTGGAGCTCTGTCCCCTCAAAGAACAGTGGCAAGGGTGACTGGAGCCCCTGGCTGGGAGGACCCACCCTCTGAAGAGATTTCTTAAAGCAGTCTGGCCATGCCTTGACAAAAACAGCTATATTGTGATAAGGAATGGCCTCTGTGCCTGTCAGCTTGGAATTTCCAAAGCCATCAGGTTGGAATGACTGAGTCATCCAACCAACCCAGGTGGCGGCCCTCCCCACCCCCCAGCACTTTGTTCCAGGGAGAGATCAAAGTTCTGTCCATAATAATACCTGCCAGTGGGTCTGGCTGGGAGGAACCACTCAGTGAGAAGGAATGGATCTGGGTCCTACTTAGAGAAGCAGTCTGGCCATAATCTGGCTAAGTCACTGTGTTGAGCTGCTGGGGAACCCTTCCTCATTTGGACTCTCCGAAGCCTGCAGGCTGGAGCGGCTGAGTCCGTCAAACAGCATAGATGGTGCCTACACATTCTCCTGGGGGTTCCATTCAGTCTCAGGCAGGCTCCACCCTATTCCCAGTGGTTGGCTGGAATTCCAAGCCAGTGGGTCTTATCTTGTGAGGTGCCCTGGAAGTGGGGCCAACAGAACAAAGCTGATCAGCTCTCTGGATTCTGCCCACTTCCTAAGGGTATGTGCAGACCTCTCGCCTTGTTTGAGTTGCAGACACGTTTGTTGAGCATCTAGGGGCCGGAGTACATAAAACTCCTGGGTCTCTGTGTGTGCCTGAGCAGCTGCTCTGCTGAAACTCCACACAACTCTGTGTATCCTACCCAATGCTCTGATGGTGTGGACTCACAAGGGGATCTCCTGATCCATGGGTTACAAAAATCTGTGAGAAAAGTGTGGTTTCCCAGGGTCACACAGTCACTCACCGCTTTCCTTGGCTGGGTGTGAAAGTTCCCTTGGCTCCATGTTGCTCCAGGATGGACCATAGCCCCACCCTGCTTTTCTTCATTTTCCATGGTTTGAGTTGTTTCCCTGGTCAGTTCCAGTGTGACTACTTGGATATTTAAGTTGAAGGTGCTGTATTCATTAGCCTCTTTTGTTCCTCTCCTTGAGTGCAGCAGACCATAGCTGCTTCTAATCGGCCATCTTGGCCCCCTTCCAATATATTTTTTAAGAAAGTAATCAATGTAAGAAGATTTACAAGGAATCAGGATTAGAAAAAGATTATTATTTTCATGGTAGTAAAACCATATAACATGAACTCTACCCACTTAAGACATTTTCTCATGTACAGCACAGTGTTGTTAACTGTATGCACTATATTGTATGGCAGATCTCTGGAACGCTTTCCTCTTGCGTGCTTGAAACTCTATATTCATTGAACAGCAAGTCTCCATTTCCTCTCTGAGCCTCCAACACCATCAATCTCCTTTTTGCTTCTATGAGGTTGACTACTTTAGATACTTCATAGAAATGGAATCATGCGGTACTATTTGTCCTTCTGTGCCTGGCTTAATTTCACTTAACATACTGCTCTCAGGTTTCATCCATGTTATTACATATTGCAGAATATCCATATTTTTTAAGGCTGAGTAATATTCCATAGGTGTATATACCACATTTTCTTTGTTCACTCATCAACTGATAGATATTAGGTTGCTTCTACCTCTTGGCTATTGTGAATAATGTTGAAATAATTGTGTGGGTGCAAATGCCTTTTGAGATCTTGTTTTCAATTCATTTGAATACATATCCAGAAGTGGGATTGGTGGATCACATGGTAGTTCTATTTTTAATTTTTCCTGGAACCTCCATATTATTTTACGTAGCAATTATACCACTTTACCACGAACAGTGCACAAAAGTTCCAACTTTTCCATATCTTCACCAACACTGTTATTTTCTCCTTTTTTGTTTAATTATGGGCATCCTAACAGGTGTAAAATAATATCTCATTGTGGTTTTGATTAGTATTTCCCTGATGATAAGTGATGTTGAACATATTTGCATATACCTATTTGCCATTTGTGCGTCTTGTTTGGAGAAATGTCTACATTAATTATCATTTACTTTGCCTTTTGAAGCAAAGTTCACTCTTTTCCTATAAATAAAAATTAATTTAATTCCTTGCTGTGAAAATGCACTGAACATATGCTGTGGAAGGTACACTGGGCCCACAGGGATATACATATGCCCTTCTTGAAAAGCAGTTTACACCACAAAGGAGACAAGTCATGTATATCAAACCCTACTCTAAGGCAAAGTCCAAGATGTGTTATAGTGTTGGTACTGGTTATGATGGGGACACAATGAGGAGAAGAAAGCCAACTTTCATTAACCAGACACCCACCACATACAAGTCTGATTGCCTGAGAATCATCGTAGAAGAAATATGAGGCAAAGAGAAGTTGTGTGCCTGAGGTCAGCAGCAAGTAGATCCACATCTGAACTATTTCCCAAATTCATAACTTTTTCTCCTATAACATTTTACAATCTCTTCTTTGTGAACTGAGAATGCTTCAGAGAAATTTGACTTCAGAGCTGAATCTTAAGGAATGGATCAGTGTTAGAATTAGAGAGTAAATGGTCTCTCACTGACTTTTCTGAGCCTTTGTGATTTGCCTTAGAAATAAGTGATAAGCTCTGTGATAACCTGGGATCTAAAGAGAAGAAGGGGGCAGGTCTCTGAAGTATGAGTTAAAAGCCCCATTCACCCCAGGGGCGTTGTTTAGCTCACAAGGACCACCTCATTTTAGAAACAGAGGTTTCTAATTAGTCAGTATAGCATAACTTTTCCTCTGATTGTTTTGACCTGTTCTCATTTCTCCGGGACCTCAGACCCTCAGAGTAATTACCCTGAAGTGAACCTCTTACAACTATTGAAAAATTTTTCTTGGCCTGTCTCCTGAGCTTCAGGTATTTCTTAATTGTGAAATGCAAATACTAATGTATTGATTCTGAGGGCAGTTCTTGGGGCTGGGCAGTTAATCGGAAAATCAGGATTATGAATTCTGATCTAAAGGCAAGATCTTTTACATCACCCAGGACCCAGCAACTAAGGATATTGGGAAGTATTGTATATTGTAATCAGGATTTGGGAGTTCTGCAGAGAAACTTTCCTTGCCTAAGGAGGCTGGCCATGGGTGGTGGAGGAGCTCTGTGGAATCTGAATGTTTTTTTCCATCTGAAGTTGTTAGCAGAGGTATGTTTCTCATTAGAGTCAGCTGTGGACACTCAGGAGTTTTATAATATCCTCATTCATTCACTTTTAGCCAACAAATATTTAGAGGCTACAGAGCATTGCTGGGATCAGCATAAAGTTTTAATTCATCCATTTATATTCAGAAGGGAGTGGAGGTCAGAATTTTGTGGGTATCCTGAAAACCCCTGCCAGGTCACCCAATCTTCTAGAGTGGTCTCAGTACTGATCATATCCTGAGGATACCTTGTTTCTTTACCCAAAACGTAAGGAAAAGATGCAGCCAGATAGACGTCCCTGTGAAAATGCCAGTCTTTGGCACTGTTAAAAGAAATGCTTCAGACAAATAGAACAGAATTTATTTGAGCAAATAACAAATTATGAATCAAGTAGCATTCAGAAGCAGAAGAGGCTCAGAGAGCTTTGCCCAGCAGCATGAACAGTGAGCTTTTATTGGCCCAACATGGAAGTGAAGGAGAGAAATCATCTGATTGCCCACAGGCAGGTGTTTACCTTATTTGGACATGGTGTGCTTGGTTGGCTGCCTGTGACTGGCTGAAGCTTAGCTGTTATAAAAACATACTCCTAAGTTAGGTTGTGGTTTGGGACACAGGCACTCAAAATAGAGTCAGCCTCAGGCCAATGGTCTCCTATTCACTTAACTTAATGGCCCTAACAGTTTGCTGTCATCTATTCGTAAACTGAAGATTAAATGAATGGATTGTCACCACCTATCATTTGACAGGCTGCTCTGAGAAATGCAGTGTTTTATGGTGGAAGGCGCAGGAGACAAGCAGATATTGCTCCGAATCCTGACTGTCACCGGCAAAGTGATTTTGAGCAGGTAGTTCACCCCTTGAGTCTTAGTTTTATCATTTATAATACGGACATATTAACACATACATTTTGCAAACAGTAAATTAGATCAATTTTAGAAACATTCGTACTCCATTACTTGTTTGATATGTGCTTAGTGAATAACATTTCCCTTCTACATAGAAAACAAGAAGAAAGAAAATTTTAGGTAGCATGTGTATCTATCTACTGAAGTATAAATGGAAGAATTTCCCCTGAATGCGGATGAACCAATATCCTTAGGCACTGTTGAAAAATGTAAGGTAAAATTGGGGTTAAAAATATCAACAAATAATATTCTACATATTTAGAAAGGAAGTGAGTTTAAAAAAATTTCCCAAAGCTTTCAGCAAACTTTCTTGGAATTCTTTTTGTGTTTATGTAACTAAACTGAACTGGAAAATAGATGGTGATAATGATTAAAGTTATATAGTCAAAAATGTAGCATGACGTAAGAGAAGCATGCAAACGAAATAGAACTGGGGTTTCAAAGGAAGAAGAAATGATTATTTCAAGCTGGCAGAATCAAGATGGAGTTTATGGAGAATGAAATAGCTTCTAAGCAAGACTTTAGAACATACGAGTTTCAGAGGAAAGCTGTTAGAGAAAAGGCATGTAGGAGAGCCTGGGCTAAGGTGGGAAAGCCCAGACATGAAAGTGGTCAGTGGATGGTCTGGTTTGATTGGATGCTAGGCCAGGTTTCATGGAAGCATGGCCTATGAGGCTCTACGGAGTTTTGTGCTTGATTTATTTCTCTGTTGCCACTATGTTAAAATTCTAAATAATATTTTGGCAAGAAGCCCTGCATTTTCATTTTGCACTGGGCCTGGAAACTTACATAGCTGGTCCTGACTGGAAAAAAAATGATTAAAATAAAATTGTTGAAATACTGCAGGATTTTAAGTGGCCGAATAAGACACCTAAATTTTACTGTGTCCGGGAATGAGGAGAGCTTTGAACCGAGGAATAATATGACTAGGGTTATGTATGAACGAAACAAACTCTATCTATTCTGTATAAGAACAGACAGAGGCTAGAGGGAGAGAAGTGAGTGGTTCTTGTTGGAATCACCATATCCCCCTACCCTTTGCTGAGAGTTCCTTTGGCTTATGGCAACTATCCAGTGTAATTATTAATGCCCTCTTTCCCTCTCAAAAATGTCCCATAAATTATTTGGTCACCCAATTTATTGTGATAGTCAAGGCAAATTATATCCTGAATTTGGATGACAGCAGGAGATGGTGGTGAATAGATTGTAGAAAACCAAGAAGAGAGATTTAAACAACAGGAATTGTCAAACTTTGAGTCTGAATTTCCCTTTCACCATGAGAAAATTCTGCAGGTGACTACATGCTAGTAGTTTAACTTTTAGTACTTGTTGTCTGAAAAAATCCATGATGACATAAAATTATTTTTTTAGTGCGCTCTTAGGTAAATACATAAATTATTAATCACTAGACATTTGAAGAGCTGTAGTATGTATTTGAATGAGATATTAATCATCCTGTCTAAAGTCACTGCTTGCTTCCCTTTTTGGATTGGTGGACCTTTTATAAAATTTCAGTCCTCTCTCCATAACAAAGGATCCATGTCCCAGAAAGGTGGAATCACTCAACTACAGGTAAAGCTTACATTCTTTAGCATGACATTCAAGGCATTTACCAGTGTGGACAGAATCTGAAGTACAGTCTGCCTATTATAGTTTGAAAAATTTACTAACAAATGGTTGAGTCCACCACGGGAGTAGGTGAGAATGTGTGTATATATAGGGGATGGAGGGTAGAGCAAGTGGATGTGGCTTTGTACGCTCATTTAACTTCATCTCAATAAAAGAAATACCTGATTTTTAATAATGTATATACTAGGTATCTGCAATACATTTTCTATGAAATATTTTTGAAATATATTAATGTGGTAGAAGGAACACTATAGAGAATTCCGGGTTTGATTCCTGCCTCTACAATTGCCATTTTTGTGAAATTAAGCAAGTCCCTGAACTTTTCTGAGCTTCAGTTTCTTCATGTAGGAAATGGGATTAATGATGTCACTCTGCAGGCAGTCCGGAGGGTGGAAGTAGGCTTAAAATGTGAAATGCTTTAAAAACTCCAACAGTGTCATTCTTACACTTAAGCATGTATCAGAGACACTTAGAAAACTTGTTACTTTTTTGCTTTTGTTTTTTGTTTTTTGGGGTTTTTTTTTGAGATGGATTCTCGCTCTGTCGCCGAGGCTGGAATGCAGTGGCACCACCTTGGCTCACTGCAACCTCTGCCACCTGGGTTCAAGTGATTCTCCTACCTCAGCCTCCCGAGTAGCTGGGACCACAGGTGTGTGCCACCACGCCCAGCTAATTTTTTTGTATTTTTAGTAGAGACGGGGTTTCACCGTGTTAGCCAGGATTGTCTGGATCTCCTGACCTTGTGATTCACCCACCTCCACCTCCCAAAGTTCTGGGATCACAGGCGTGAGTCACCACGCCTGGCCAGAAAGTTTTTTAAAACACAGATTGCTGGGCTCAATCCCCAGAGTTTCTGATTCGGTAGAATCTGCATTTTCCAAGACTTCATGTGATTTTGATGCTACTCCTCTTGGGACTACATTCGGAGAACCACTGCTTTTAGCAAATGTAAGTCTTCTTCATCAAGTTATAAGAATCGCTCCCATCTGCCTAGAAGATATGTTTTTTTTAGGGGATGTCACACATTACAAAATAAAATAGACAAAATATGAAACAAAGAAATGCATGTGACTAAATACTGTGCTGCATATTTTACTAAAGAGAAAGACCTTGGCTATGTGAAGAAATTAATGAAGACTGCTATGAATCATCTATTGGCCTCATGCAAACTAAAACCAAGGATTATACTTGCAGCTTAATTTCAACTTTATAATGATTTCGTTTAATTACGATATAGGACCAAACATGAAGATGCAGTAGTGTGAAATTAATACTGACAACACTGGGTTTGCCTGGGCTCTGCAGATTAACTAGCATTTTACTGCATCAATAAAGGAATGAGGAAATAAAATTAAAAACTGATAGTGAATGGAATTACTTATTTGAAGCTAGTGATTATGTCAAGCCATCACTCCCACAGACGGATTAAGCACAGAAAGACAACCAGATAAATTATAAACCACTCATCGAAGCCCATATCCACCTATTCCACAAGCTTGGTAACAATCGAAATCTGAAATCAACTTGGTCATGGCAGATTTGGGTTGCATGTTTAGCATTTCGTAAACTCCTAGCATCTTGAGAAGGAAAGATCAAAAAAACCTTGGAGGTTATGTGGGATTAGATTTCATGTTTTGAGTCCTTACGCTCCATTATTCAATCTACGATGCAAAAAATTAAGATTTTGTTTCCTTTAAGAAAATCACTGCAATACAATTTAGAGAAAATGTAGTGTCAAATAGTATACCTAAATTATGTGAAACAAAAAGATCACGTTAAAATACAGCAAAGTTAGTTCTCCGTACTTTGAATAGGCAGTGTTTATTTTAGTATTCATTTCCTTTTCTTTACTTCTTCTCCTTTTCTCTCTTCTTTTCTCTTTATCACTATTTCTTTATTATTGAAACTCATAGATCACCTGAAAGTCTTTTTAAATTTGACTGTAACATTGATTTTTTAAATTTATCAACTATTTCCAGGCAAACTGTCTGGTTAAACAGAAGGTCCTGGTTTTAGCATAAACAAGACTATTTTTTTTTTCTGTATAGTGGCAGGAATTATAGAACCATGGAAATATCAGGGTTGGACATGACTTTAGAGAACTTCTTCTTCTACTTATTTGTTAAATTGTGGCAGGATATGATTCCCTCTTGCCTTTGCTCCTTTGAATCCTCACTGTTATAATGGAGAATGTCTTTTATTTTTACCACACTCAAGCATCAGGAATTTGCCAGAAGAGGCACTCGATATTAGCAATAAGACATTTGTTTATTTCGTAGCTGATCTTTTGGAAGAGTGGAAAATCTAACATATTCTCTTTAGGATGGAACTTTGATCACAAAGTGTTAAAGCAGAACAGACTCTGAACCCTGAGGAAAAGGTAGAAAAAGGAAAAGGAGAAGGTGATTGTGAAATCAGGACTCTAGGTATCCAATTAAAAATTGACTCTCTGTGGCCTGAGAAGATACCTGCCTGGTCATGTTAAGCTATGATCAAGACTGTTTTCTTTCAGATAACAGTCAGAATTTGACCACCTCCAGTCCCTGGGAGTATAGTGGCTAGATTTTAACAAATATGGTGGAACTCAAGATCTTACTAAATAAATTTCCAGATCTACTGCAACAGAACCAATCCTTTCCGTTTGGCTAAAATTCTCATTGGAGGAAGAAATTTAAAATCAGTGGTTCCTACTCTTCTTTGAGAATTTATTGCCAAGTTATTTTCCCTATTTGTCAGTTTATCTCAGCAGTCTTCTTACTTCCCTCTTCAAGTTTAATCTCAAAACTTGGGAAAAATAATCAAATCTCCCAGTTAGAAAAGTTCCCTGATTATTCACTTAGACTTCATTGTAGCCTTTTGGTGATAGAGTTCTTTGTTCTATTATTATTATTTTTTTTAGCACAGGTTTATTATTGGAGCATTCTTTCAAATGGAAATAATTCCCTTCCTTTTACCCCAGAGAAAATGGAGTTTATCCAAGTTCCTAATGGATTAAGTCTAACTTTTCTAAATGCTGTCTATACTTATGGTATATAGTAACTCATATCTAACATTCCTCAGTATTTAGCTTACTGTTTAAGAAGTTTGCATTAAACTCTCACCCTAATGGCAAGCATTATTATTATACCCACCTTACATATAGGAAAACCAAGCTGTGGAAAGAGTAAGTAAATTGCCCAAGGTAATATGGGATTTAAATGAACACTACTGTTTGCAACCAGGGAGTCTTATTGCCAAAGCCCACAGTTTTAACCACTATGCAAGCTACCTTTGACCTATTGATGGAAAATGATTTTCTCTGTCCTCGGTATCTTCTGAGTATATCCAGTCTTTTAACAGAAAGGTGGTTCTGGTTCTCCCATTAGACCATGACCTTTGATACATAAACAAAAGTAATCTTAATATTTAGGCATATTTTTAGTGTCATTCAATAAATTAGTTTTAATACAATTAGATATATTTCCTAATGGGGTAAAGAAGAAATGAAAATCAATGTAAGAAATGCTTCATAGAATAGGCAGCTTAGAACCTACAAGTGATGCATTAACAGTTTTTATTCAATGTCATTATAAGAAATTGATCTCAGTTGTTAGAAAATGGAAATGCTTATGGAAATCTCAGACTCTTCCATACAAAGTGTATATATTTTTTTACAGTTCTTTCCAGTTCACCTCCCACTGACTGTCAGAGCAATAAGAAAACATGCAAATTGGGGAGCAATGTTGTAAGCGCTTTAAAAAGCATTCAAACTCAAGTGAGAGAGATTTTTTTAAAGCTTTTAACCTGCTTTCTTAGTGATGTGATGGTAAACTACAAAGACAAAAAAAAAAAAAAAAAAGAAAGAAAGAAAACTTTGCAAAGGATCTAATTTCTGTTGAAGTCTTTCTTTATATCTCTGTCTCCCTCTCTCTCTGTATGATATATACTCATTATTATTATCCAAGCCTGTTTCTAAGATTCTCCAAACCATTTAAAAGAAGCAATTAATACAATATGCAGTTGATCCTTAACACTGGTTTAAACTGCATGGGTCCACTATATGCAGATTTTCTTCTGCCTCTGTCACTCCTGAGACAGCAAATACCAACCTCTGCTCTTCCTTAGCCTGTTAGTGTGACGAAAGCAAAGATGAAGATTTTTATGATACATTTCCACTTAATGAAGAGTAAATATATTTTCTCTTCCTTATGACTTTCCTAAGAACATTTTTTTCCTCTAGCTTACTTTTTGTAAAAATCCAGTTACTGTACATATGACATACAACATATATGTTAACTGTTTATGCTATTGGTAAGGCTTCTGGTCAACAATAGGCTATTAGTAGTTAAGTTTGTATGCAGATTCTTGACTGCGCAGGGGATCAGTGCCCCTAACCCCTGCTTGCTCAAGGGTTAATTCTATTTAAAATATACAATGAAAATGAGAACAGAGGCAGCAATTAGATAAAACAGATCAGGTGGCAGTACTTAAAAATAATAACAATTTTTATTCAGAGCTAAAAGAATGACAATTATAAAAATAATATCAGAAACTTGAAGGTATTTCTTCAAGTCTAATTAGTTTTATGGATATTTATAGTAAATGTATGTGTGCCTTAAACTCAAGAGTTTTTTAAGAAACTAAATAAACACAGGGAAATATAGTTGTTCCTTTTTTATGTGTTCACTGAAAGTCCACTGGATAAGAGTTTAAAATATGAAGTGTGTTGAGTATATTTGGAATTTCTCTTACAACAGATGTCAATTGCCCTTACAAAAGTTGTCAGTGTTACATAGGTAGTACAGACAACCTTTTCTGTCTTGGGATGACTGCTGGACATGGTGAAGATATTAGAGAACTACTGTATGTTTTCCATCCTGTGATAGAATATCTCTAAGACAAAAATCTGAGACACACAATAAAATTTAAGATAAAATCTCCAAGACTAACACAAGATAATGCCTTTAAATATATAGGCCCAAAATTGATCATCTCAAATATTTAAAACAAAGGCATACCCCATAGTTTAACTCTGCATCGTCTAATAGTCTTTGCTATAAAATCTAGTGGAAATAAAGTAAGCTGAATTGGTGCTTGGGCATTGGCTCATTATGATTAACTATTCATTTGAAGTTTGAGATTGATAACTAGTGTCACCATCATATGAAAATCTCCTAGCAGATTCATTAAGGCTGAACTTTTATGTACAATATTTTCCATAGAAAAGGGGAGAACACTGAGAGCATACAACATGAAATTGAGAAGACATCTGTCACAGTGGCCAAACCTCCAGTAGACAGAGTAATGATTATGAATCTATTACTGTTGATATATTACATAAAGCTATGGGAATAGAGAGCTTTTCCAATTACACAGAGAGTAATCAACAGTCAACAGCAGTAGCCCCATGCTCTCACACCTGCTGCTTGTCTCCCATGGGAATATGCCCAAGACAGAAGGAGTTTCCATTCACCTTTAGTTTGACTTTGAAAGTATAAAATAAACCATTGGTTCTTCAACCTCGCAATAGCGGTGATATGTCACTGAAGCACTGTTCATAGAGACATCCTCTGACTCCTTTCACCAGCATCTCAAGCCCAATTGTTAAAGTTGTTCTCTTGTGATCTCTCTTCCTCTCCTTAATCTCTACCACAAAAATCACATGCTTTAAGAAAATTCAAAGAATTCCTAAAAACTCACAGGATGTCCAATTTACCTCAAGATGACAGACAGAGAGAGAAAGAGAGAGAGAAATAAAGAGAGTTTCTTTCAAATTTTAAATAAAGTTCAAAGATGGAAATTTTTTTATCATAAACATAGAAATTGTAGCTATTGTGAATCAAATTGTAGGCTCAGAATTCATCTAACTCAAATCCTAAAAGTACCAATTGCTGTTACCACAGCTAGGTGGGTAACAAATAACTTGGTGGTCTGTATTGATTTTGGAAAAAATTAAGTGCCTGATTTCCTGCCCAGTACTTAATATATTGATATATTGTCTATCCTTGAAAAATACAGTTGTTAACATTGACCAGATACTAAGGTAACTGTTTCCTTTAAAGCCTTTACTCTCATTTGCATTCCAACTATACAAAAGTGATAGTTGGTATTACTTTAGCTGGTAGAGCAACTTTATGTGAATTTGAAAAAGACACCTTTCCTTAAGCTATATCCTTATTATCTGCCACAAATTTATAAGAAATATAGAAGTTTATTTTAACTAACATGTGAAGTGTTCCTTAGATCTGTGAAGTATACCACTGGTACAACCAGATTCAGCTGTTTTGGTAGATAGTGTATGATTGCTTGTATGATTGCTTCCTCATAATTCCAATGGATTAGTTCTTGGCAATCTCACATTATGCTGTTTTCACATAGATACATTTTGATCTTCTATTTTCATCCAGCCTGACATGTGCAGACATACTAGTTTGCACGTTAGCTGACAACTCTGATACTAGTAGTATTTGTGGCAGCTGTCTTGGGCTGTCTTTATTTATTACCGCTATACTTCTTCTGTCTTTAATTCTGGTCCCATCTAGTTTCTGACTCTTGACTCCATCTCTTATTTATTTAGGTCTTTGTTTATAGAATGTTCTTGTTAGTAATCAAGTTGTAGTTCATATTTCACATTCACACACACATACGCAAACATGAAAGGTCATTTTCTGATGATAAAACTGATAAAAAATCAAAGTAAGGAAGATGAAAGGATCCCTCTGAAAAATTATGCATATCAATATTATTTATGAATATCTTGTTGAGGAAGCCTAGGAAAGTCTCCAATAGAATCACAATGGCATCCTCAGGTCTGGAATGTAACTGAAGCAACTGTTACTCAGAAAAGGCCCACTGTGTACAAGAGGGAGAAGAAGAATTTTCAGTGTTTACCCTACACTACTTAGTGACAACTGCTGCTGCTTAGGAAAAGAATAATTCACCTGGCAATGATTATCTGATGTGATTATGCCTGTTTTTATCAAGGAGATGATGTGTAACTTGGCCTCCTGAGAGATCTTATGTCTACAGTCATCAGGAATCTTGATTGAGGCTAATTTTTTACTGTATTAAAGTGAGGAAAATATTTAGTTGTTGGTGTTGTTGCTGTTTTCTCTAGCTGCCTCCTGTGAGCTAGTCTGATGTTAACTCTCTGCAATCTGAAATACTACATACATTAATAAGCTTATCAAATGTAGTCTCTGACCAGAAAATCTGACAATCTACCCCAGATTCACTAAAATGATTCCACTATAGACCAGTGGGGAACTTATCTTTGCACTAGGAAGTCTCTCTCTTGAATACTGAACCTCTCATGTGTACCATTCTTGAGGGAGATGCCTAGTAAAGTTTCTGTCTGAAATTCTGGAAACTATTGCACCAATGGTCACAGGAGCGGCTCCCAGCAGCCATGTTGGCTTTGCATGGCTTACTGCCACCCAGCAGGTGGCTGAGGACAGAAGACAGAGAGTCTCTCACAGTTGCATGCAGTTGAATGTAACAGACCTGGTCAATTAACCCAATCTGGACAGTTAAAGAACTTTCTCCAGGAACTTAAAATTTGAATTGAGAGTATGTTAATTGCACCTTGAGACTGGAATTATAACAAATTGAGTTGAAAGCCATGGGTGGTGATGTGAACGAGGGAGCAGAAAGAAAGAAGAATGCCACAGGCAAGCAGAGAGAGACAGATACCAAAAACAGAACAAATCCTGGGGGGCACCTGAGAACTCTCTCCTTGATTCTAGTTCTTCCACAAGTCTGTCCATTGTCCTGCTCTTGGACTTCATAAGAGAGTCTAGACACTTCACAGCTTTTTGCTTCGGTTAGCTTGTACTTACTTCAAGAATCTCAACTATTCCACATCTGTAGTTCTACATTTGCACCAATCCATCTGATCTCACTCTTTAGCACAATCAATAGAGTTTCTATTTTAACACATTCCAAATTCATATGTGACCTAAAGCAAATCACTTAACATATCCTTAGTCAGTAAAATGGCACACTCACTTCATAGAGTATCTGTGAGAATAAAGTGAATTAATATATATAAAATCTGAATAATAGTGCCTGGCACACAAAGAAAACACCAAATACACTTAAATTGTACAATTATTTATTTATGTTAATATTATAATATTAACTATGATCTTTCTAAAAAAGGCATATTTAGAATCTTCTTTATGTTTTTAGTTTAATTCATATCTCCAAAATGAAGTTTTAGTTAGTATTTGCAAAATTCTAGAGATAGTGTTTAGTAGTTACTTCACCCATTCATTCAAACAAGTTATTGAACATTTCATGTTTATGCATATCTCTGTCTGTAGAAAGATTACTCTTAAGCTACTGTTTAGAAACAATCTTATTTTGATGTTCAATTTAGGATTTTGATTAATGAGATTTCTCTTGAGTTACATCTTATCTGCATTATCATCCTTTGGCTTCAGAGAAAATAGAACTGATAGAAAGATGTTCTTTGAAGATAACTCTGTAGTATATAGCTACATGTCAATGTTTGTTTAATAAGTTAAAAAGGCACAAAGGTGAATACATTTGAAGCTTTATAATTATGCCGGTGATTGAATTATTAAGAAGATGGGCAGAATCCCACTAGGAATGGTTACATGTGCCTTCATCTTGATCATTCTCTTAAAAACGAGTTCTTTGATGTGCATGAACATTTGTTCCAACTGGCCCACTGAGTATTTGAAGCTTATTCAAAGGTCATATTTTGGGCAAGACTTCACTCACACAGCCCAGATGGACAAAATACAAAGGGATGTAAATACTCTGAAGTTATAGCTGTTAAAGCGAGGATTTCCAGACTGATTTTCTTAGATGTTGCTTTAACTTTAGGGTTTCATTTGGAAATGTCATGACTAATTTTTAAGAGAGACTAAAGAGGACATTAAACCACCACCACTACCAAACAACGAAAACCTGGCACAGATATCAGTGAAAAACTTTTCCTTGAACAATTCTAAACTATACCATTAGAAGCTATTGAAAACATCGCTGAAATCAACATTCACCTCCCTGGCTCAGTAAGAGAGTTGAGGTTAAGCTATTAAAGCAAACCTAGGCAGTAAACATAACATTGGCAACTTTTATGCTTCAGAGGTTGCCATAATAATGCTTTTTGAGACATATTCTAGTTTAGGAGTTTTCAAGATTCTGTCTTATGTTATTTTTATCCTACATGCCTTCTTCATTTCTCAACCTATAAATTTCAGGGCTATCAGATTTAAAACCCTTCTTTTACAAAAAAATTTCTAATATACTCTTTACTTTATAAAATAAAATTAATAAATGACAAAACTACCAACAATGTATTTTTTAAAATCAATGTAATTGCTTTAATAATTTTAAGAAATAAAAAGGAAAGTAATTTTATTAAAACAATTTGTACAACTAGCATAAAAGATAAGATTCTGCCTGATGACTGCTCTTAAATGTCTGAGAAAATATTTAAAAGTTGTATGGGACAACTTGTGCATTTGCAGAACACTTAGCATTCATAGTGCCTACTCACTAAGGGCCTTAGCATCATCACTGATATAACCAAAACTTCCCCGCATGGAATTATAAATCTCCCCTAAGTGACCGGTACTACTCTTGTTGCTAACAAAAAAATTAAACCATAATTCCAAATGATAACAGTTTAGGTTATAATAAAACAAATTTTCATCAATATTTATTATGAATATTGATTACTAGTATGATATCACCGCCTTTTAAAATATATCAACAATTCCAAGCTCTCCAAAATTCAGACACATTTATTTTTAAAGAGTTGTTTATTTGTTATCTTTTATTTGAGAAGTTGGCAATGGTTTCAGGCTCAGGAATAACGTAATTTAAGCACTGCTTTTTAGGAAATGCAAATATGTATTGCAAGATTTGATGAAATGATTGAAGTACTGATGTGTCATTACATGTTAAAGAAATTTTTAAAGGGCAAGAACTATTAAATGGAAACACTGGTTTTCACCCAGAGTTTCTGTGCATTGATCTAGTTTTATTTCCAGACAACCCTGATGTATCAGGACAGTCTACACACCAAGGAAAAGAATCCCCAGTGGATTATAGAATCAGACTATTAGTCAGAGAAGACTTGTTCCAGGGGTCCAAGCAGTTGCTATGCATTACAACCCAAGATAATATGGCACAATGAGCAGTTTTAACTTCAAGGTTGAGAGATGTACATTTACATTAAAATTGTTTTCAGACTCTGATTTAGTTATGATTGCAAAAAAAGTCCATCTTCTAGTTGAGACAGGTGATCTCATGTCTGTATTTATTTCTATATCAATATTTCTAGCTATTTTTAAAGCTGTTTGTTTCTCTTTTTTGTGGCAGAACATGGGATGTTCTGGGCCTGGAGTAAATAAAAATAACCCAAAAATCAGTAGAGATAGAGCAACTCCCCTGAATCATGCTGCCTGAATACCCTCTCAACAACATAGCTTTGTAAATAAAAGCTTATTCAAAATCACCTAAAGTTTTAGAAGGCTCTGGACAGCTACTTGTATTAGTCAGTTAATAAGATAGCCCAATATAAGAGCAGAAGTAGTATAGAGAAGAAATAATATTAGTGGTTAAGCATCAATTCTGGACCTAGACTCTCTGCTTTCCAGCTATGCCAACATGGGTAAAATATATATCTTCTTCAAGCCTCAGTTTTCTATAGCATGATACAATAACACTACTTCCTTTATAAATAAAATAGGGCTATAAGAAGGTTCCCATGTAAAGTGCTAAGATAATGTCTAACACTGGACAAAAACTCAGGAAACATTAGGAATGTTGTTAGTCGGCTCTTCAATCCCATGAATTTTTGTTTTCAGGGAAAATCCTGGGGGAATTCAGGCCAGTTAAGGTCTAAGTAAAATATCATTTAGGCCAACTCGTGACCGCGCTGGTTGGGGTATCATATGATTGTGTAACCTATTTAGGATTTTGAGTCGACCCAAACATGAAAGTGTAAAACCAAGTAACATAGATCTGAAGGCTCGTCTTCCTGTTGGTAAATCTTTTTGCAGAAACATTCAGTAGTCAGTCTAGTGACCTGTGATAGGACGAAAATCTCGTGGACGATTTCTGAATTGGTCCTCAGAAAGAAGCACACAACAAAATCTGCTCCTATAGAACATGCTGATCTCTGATACCATGTGGTGAAAATAGCTCACCAATCTAAGATTTTGTTGCTTATAGCCTTGATTTCCTGATCCCTAATTCTATGCTCTATGTAACCACTTGAAATACATGTGCTTACAAGTGAGTTATTCGAAAGCAATACAGAAATGGGATACACCAAGTCACTTGGGGTCACATAATAAAAGATTAACAACTTTAGGTTTCAGCTAAATTAAAGCATGTAGGTTTAAAAAAATCTCTACATATCTTAATGTATCAAATTTTATGGATTTTCTTTGGGGAAATTATTTATTTATTGATGGTTATAGAATTACTTGAAATCAATATAAAAATAAATAGCTAAAATATTTTACTTTTAAATCCCAACCAAATGAGTTTCATTTGCATGCATCCAAAGTACCCAAAGCATGCAGCAGCTCTGCCCAACATCAAAGACACTCGGGAGATCAAAACAAAATCAAGTTCTGAGGAAGTGATTCTCTTATTCTTTTTCTTAATAGGCATGTTTGTGTTTTCTCTATTGGTATTGGTCAATTCAAGGCAATATTAAAGTCTGTGACCACCACCAAGATTTGAATGACTCCATCTTAACCTAGAAGGTAATGAAAACATGCGAAGTCTGACATCTGAGAAAGGGTCTGTGATTGGAATATGAAAACCTGTGGCTGCATTGAGAATGAAGCCCTCTTGCAGAGGTGTGCAATTGCTGTCACAAGATTGGATTTATGGTGGAACATTTCCCCTGCCCTTTCCATATATATATATATA
>NW_016804447.1:3117090-3154012 GCF_001698545.2 Rhinopithecus bieti | reverse complement strand
TTTTCTCAGGGAGGGAAAATCAGAGCCAATCAAACTGTAAGATTCTGACTGGGTTAAAACCAGGCCAGGGTTGCTTAAGCAGTGCTAACACTTTCATAGATCATTTTCATGACAAAGATTGAAAGGAGTATAGAAAATAGCACAACGGGATTCAATTCACGTGACAAAAGGAAATTGTACAAAGTTTAATCCATTCCCATTACAGTCTCAAGATTGTAATCTCCTTGGATGCTGAGCCCAGGAAAGATTTTTTTTTTCTACAATATGCATCATCAAGTTGCTTTAGAAGTGGTGCTGTGGGATAGAGGGAGGCAGCACAAGTTATATAACATGCAATTTAGGATAATGCCCTTTGAAAAGAAGAAATTGATATTAACAGACGAGGCCAACAAAGCTTCAGTCATCTAGAAGGTAGTTTCAATCACTACTGACATTAAACAATATCACCCCACTGAGTCTACACTATGTTTATTATCATTTAATTTCTTGCTCAAATCAGTGCTTTCTTATCATAATGTCGCAAGGATTGCAAGCTCTGTTGTGACTACAATTGGTAGAAAACCGCATTCATCTAAATAAGTAACAGGATACAGAAATTGAGCTCTCTATCTTCACCTTCTGTGACTTTAAATATTCTACCAAAACATTAGCAAAATGGAAGCTACAGTGTTTTCGTCATTATCACAGCACTATCTTTGCTCTTGTAATGATAGAATCCATCCTTTCAATCCGGGGTGCTTAATAACAGCAGCCGTCCAGTCCGCCCAACTGTGGGGTTTTAGGACTCTCATAATTATTCATTTTCACACACTTGACAGAGGGTGTTTCCTTGAAATAATTCAGGCCACATCAGAAAATAGAATTTTAAAATCCTTTTATGTGTTCTGCTATACATAACAATATTGAATTATGCATTAATAAACCAAATTTAATTGACTTGGAGGTGCACATGCCCTAATTAACACTATACCTCAATACTAAAACTGATAGCTACAGACCATCAAACACACAAATGCAGACATAATGATTGTGCCATTAGTGAATGAAATTCCGCTGTCTCTTGGTCCATAAAACCACACCTTTGCTTTTCTTCATCTTCTCCCTTGCTTTTTTTCCTCTTCATCTTCTGCCTCTGCTTTTCCTTTTCTCCCTTCTCTCATCTTTTACCATAGTTTTGGGGACGAATTTTTTAGATGCACAGAAGATTTGCATAGATGGTACAGAGATTCTTTCATCCAGTTGTCCTCTTATTTTAGTAAAATGTATTCATGGGTAGCTACAAGGTAACAGGAAAAAACAGAAACCTATCCAGAGAAAATGCAAATGGCACTCCTTATTTCCGATATGCATCAAGTTAATCACAATAATAAATAAAATATGAACATGGGAAATACACAGGGCCATTTCCTATTATCATATTAAATAAATGGGTTTTTTCCATAGTGAGATTATAACATACATGCATATGTGTACCAGCAACAACAGCAGTTTGCCTTATTATTATGGGTGAAAATTATACGTTTCTGAATGTGTTTACATGTGCTGAGAGGGTGGTTTGGAAGACGAGCAAGGTAGTTTTGTGGGCAAGACTGTGGAGAGGCTGGAGAAGATAATTGAAAGAGAGAGGTTTTTAGGATTTAAAAGGGCCCAGACAGTGTCAGTGTGTGCGTGTGTGTGTGTGTGTGTGTGTGTGTGTGTTTAGGGATACGGTTGGTGGAGACAGGTAAGCAATTATAGGATGTTCTCAGGACATTTATGCTGGAATGTGTGGACTGTTATGTTTCTTGATGTGATAGAGCATGTCTGAATGATAGCGCACAGGTAAGGCCTCATGTTATGGATGATACCGTATGCTTAATCTAAACCAGGGCTCCCTAATCCTGGGCCACGAAGCAGTACCAGTCTGTTAGGAACTGGATTGCAAAGCAGGAGGTGAGCAGCAGGACAAGTGAGCAAAGCTTCATCTGTATTTACAACCACTCCCCATTGCTTACCTGAGATCTGCCTCCTGTCAGATAAGCAGTGGCATTAGATTCCCTGAGAAGCAAGAATCCTATTGTGAACTGTGCATGTGAAGGATCTAGATCGCACACTCTCTGTGAGAATCTAATGCCTGATGATCTGAGAAGAACAGTTTCATCCCAAAACTATTCATCTTCCACCGCCCCATCCGTGGAAAATTGTCTTCCATGAAATGGTGCTAAAAGGCTGGGGACCACTGATCTAAATAATTCACTATATAAAATATATATATTTCATTATATATTTTATATACACCTATATATTAAAACCAGGATATATATTATCTATATATTAAACACCTATATATTAAAAAAGGATTATATATTTTTTACAATTATAAAATTAATGCATATTTCAATCCTATAGTTGAAAAAAGTAAACTCCATTTAAAATGTGTGTCTTGACCACTGCATAACATTTTGAAAATTTATAAAAGCAGTAAGAAGACATGACTGATAATTTCGCCACTCATATATAGCCACTCTGAACAATTTAATGTACTTTATTTTAATTTATTTTACTCACATTTTCTAAATTATACTATCCAGTTGTTCTAAATTCTGTTCTATTCTGAATTTGATGCTGTTGTTGTTTGTTTATTTTACTTTCAAGTCAATTTGATTTTCACATGCGATTATGACATTGGGGCTCCAGGTAGTTCACAGGCAACATCATCTCTTTCTCTAAACCCTATAAAAGAGTCTAGAAAACACCTCTCATTATGCTAAGACAAACACGTAGCTATTACCACTGGAAAGCACTAAGGAGTCCATTCCAAAGGTAAAAGGTTTCTACTGACTTCCAAATACTTGCACTGCTTTGCTCCTTGCTAAAGGACACATTGTTGTTTTATAATTGCAATCTAAGAATTCTAGTTGTGAGTGTTAACTCTCTTTTCACTCATGCCAATTTCACTTACAGCTATCGCTTTTCTCTTTTGCAATCTCTATAGCTGGATTTTTTTTTTTTTTTTTTTTTAGATGGGATCTCACTCTGTCACTCAGGCTGGAGTGCAGTGGCACGATCTCGGCTCACTGCAACCTCTGCCTCCAGGGTTCAAGCAATTCTCCTGCCTTAGCCTCCCAAGTAGCTGGGGCTACACGCATGCGCCACCACACCCGGCTAATTTTTTTGTATTTTTAGTTGAGACAGGTTTCCACTGTGTTGGCTGAGATGGTCTCGATCTCCTAACCTTGTGATCCACCCTCCTTGGCCTCCCAAAGTGCTGGGATTACAGGCATGAGCCACTGTGTCCAGCCTCTATAGCTGTACTTCTAAGAGATGAGCAGCCTTTGCTTCACAGGTGCAGCACCTGGCACCATGATCAGCCATGGTTCAAATATATTAATTGAGTGAATAAATAAGTTCGTCTATGAGATGGGTCAGTGTCAAACATGATCCAGAGAAACCAAAGCACCATGAATAGACTGCATGAGAATGTTAGTTACAAAACTATTCTAAAAATAAAGACTGGTCAGGACATGAATCACGACCTTATTCTATAGCAGTGTTACTAACATATTTAAGAATTACCAGTTAATTTGATTATGTTACATGCTAATGATGCTTCCTGCCTCTTGTGAGAAAAGTTATGATCTGGAAAGGCTTTTTTTATGTCTTAGAGAGCCACATAGCTTGTAACAAAATTTACTTTTTCTGGATGTTAGAACCAGAGTAAGAATTAGGAATCGGCCATAAGTCTGCTGGTCACTTGGAAACATTCCAGTGGGCCTCAAAGTAGTTGGAAAGTAGAGAAGTTCTCAAATGTAGTACATAAACATATCCATGCAAATTTATATTTAAATGTAAAATTGAAATAAACATTGTGTGGTATTTTTAGGGAGAGATGAACATGCTATGGAATTACACAAAGTCAAACAAGGCGTTGCAATTCCCAAAGTCTAAAACATCTAGCTTTAGCAGATGAACTACACTGTGACCTCAGGATAGGTACAGATAAAAATAAAGTAAGGTAAAATAAAATAAAAGAAATAAAATAATTTATTTGATCTAATGTAACTCAGGTCCAAAGCACAATAATTTCCTGAGAATTTGTGGCTCTCTTGGTCCAAAAGTCCCAAGAACATTTCTTCAAACCATTGATTCTGGACATTCATTTCAATTCAATAAATATCTATTTAGTACTTATGATATGCCAACAACCACACATGACGCTGGAGCTAAAATAGGGAATAAGACACCAGAGCATGCAGGTCTATGGAGCCCGTCATTCAACAGGAAAGCGAGATTGTTAAGCATGTAACTATAATGAAGAGTGATTTTAGTTAAGACAGAAGAGCAGAAGTCAGTGGAGAACCAGTGCATGTGTGTATAATTGGAATGTTAGGGGTATCTTCCCAGGCAAAGTGACAGCTAAGCTGTGGCCTGGACTACAGGTAAGGAACTAAACGTCCTTACCATCAGTCCATCAAAACTGCAACGGAAGTGTAAGGGAAAAGAGCAAAGCAAAACAAAACAAAATCCAGATTATAAAAGTGGGACGTGCAAAAACTGTACAGATTGGGAGAAGTGTTTCTGTGACCTATCTTATAAGGTGCAGAGTGGTGAGAGATGAGTCTGGAGAGCTACTCAGGCCTTACTTTTCATGTATTAATGGGAAGTTAATACATGATATGAAAAATAGTTAAATAAATTTGGAAAATCTGTGTCAACCCCACAGGTAGAGCCTTTAGTATATAAATAGGCACTGTAAATCTGCCATACTTAAAGCTACTGAATTAAATGACTGTTTTACTATCGTCTTTTAAAATTTAATACATTATTGCCTTGCTATTGTCCCTAGGAACTTGGAGCTGTGACCATCTCTCTCTGTCCTGTCTCTCTTGTGAACTTGAAGAAAAAAAAATGGTATGAGGAGATATCAAATGGAATTTAGGTGGCTGTATTAGTCCGTTTTCACACTGCTATAAAGAACTTCCCTGAGGCTGGGTAATTTATAAAGGAAAGAGCTTTAATTGAATTACAGTTCAGCATGGTTGGGAAGGACTCAGGAAACTTACAATCAGGGTGGAAGGGGAAGCAGGCTCCTTCTTCACCAGGCAACAGAAGAGAGAGGAACAAAGGAGGAACTTCCAAACACTTATAAAACCATCAAGATCTCGTGAGAACTCACAATCACAAGAACAGCATGGCAGAAACTGCCCCCATGATCCAATCACCTTTCTCCCTTGACACGTGGGGATTACAGGTCCCTCCCTTGACACGTGAGAATTACAATTTGAGATGAAGTTTGGGTGGGGACACAGAGCCAAACCACATCAGTGACAGTATGTAAATTTTTGGTATATTTCCACTGGACTATGCCTGTAATATGGCTTACCTACCATGGAATCCTGACTAATTCTAAACTTTTGTTTTTCAAGTGATTTGTTGATATGAATATTTACCCCTGTACAATGTTAACAGCAGGCAGGAACTATCTAGCTCCATCACTCCCAGAAACAATGCTTTCAATTTTTCATTTCTAAAGGAGTATCTTCCCCCCTGTATTATGTACACATTTTAAGGTTTTGATATATATTCTAATAAGAAGCTTATACAACTTGGTAGCCATGGCTACCCCACCACAAAATAAATGAATGAGTAAATAAATATAGAAATAAATAAGAATGCAGGGAGCACGCACCAAGAGTTGTACATCTTCTTGACAGAAAATCAATATACAATAGTTGTGGAGATGGAGACCGTTGAACTAAATTTTTGTTTACCTTCTAGATAATTCGAGTTTCTGTTGTCATTGGGATGGTTAAAAGAGAGCTTTCCCATCTCAGAAAACCTTTTATGGGTCATGACAAGCTATTTGCAATTACGTTCATTCACATTCTAAATTCTGCCCAAATGCAGTTGACAGACTGCAGACAGCTAAGTGATGGGAATGGTACAAATAAATTCTGTGTATGATAATTACTTATTGATCTGCAAAGTGCCTTCTATTTGGATCTGTATTAGAATAAAGACATGAATGTGTTGAAAGCTCATAACAATCATATTGAGAGCAACAGGGACAAGAACATCTCCTTAGCATGTGTCAGGGTTTAAATATTCTTGCTAGAAGAAAAAGACTTTCTTCTGTTTCAGTTTTTTAAAATATGTAGCTTTTTACAAAATTAATGGCTTATAGTTTCTGACTCAAAGCCATATTCAAGAAACTTCTTTTATTTTTCTATAACTTTTACTCTAAGTTCAGGGGTGCATGTGCAGGATGTGTAGGTTTGCTGCATAGGTAAATGTGTCCCATGGTGGTTTGCCACACAAATTGCCTCATCACCTAGGTATTAAGCTCAGTATCCATAACCTATTCCGGATGCTCTCCCTCCCCCAGTCCCCAGCAGGCTCCAGTGTGTGTTGTTCCCCATCATGCGTCCATGCGTTCTCATTATTCAGCTCCCAATTATATGTGAGAACATGCAGTCTTTGGTTTTCTGTTCTTGCATTAGTTTTCTGAGAATAATGGCTTCTAGCTTCACCTGTGTCCTTGCAAAGAGCATGGTCTCGTTACTTTTTATGGCTGCATAGTATTCCGCCGTGTGTATGTACCACAGTTTCTTTATCCAGCCTGTCACTGATGGCATTTAGGTTGAATCTATGTCTTTGCTATTGCAAATAGTGCTGCAATGAACATATGCGTGCATCTATCTTTATAATATAATGATTTGTATTCCTTTGGGTATATACCCAGTAATGGAATTGCTGGGTCTAATAATATTTCTGCCTCTATGTCTTTGAGGAATCACCACACTATCTTCTACAATGGTTGAGCTAATTTATACTCCCACCAACAGTAGAAAAGTGTTCCTTTTTCTCCACAACCTCATGAACATCTGTTTTTGTTTTTTTGTTTTTTGTCTTTTTAACAATAGCTATTTTAACTGGCATGAGATGGTATCTCACTTGTTGTTTAGACTTGCATTTCTCTAATGATCAGTAATTTAGAGCTTTTCTTCAAATGTTTGTTGGCTGCATGTATATCTTCTTTTGAGGAGTGTTCATGTCATTTGCCCGCTTTATAATGGGGTTGTTTTTGTATTTTTGCTTGTTGATTTGTTTAAGCCCTTTGTAGACTCTGGATATTAGATCTTTTCAGATGGATAGATTGCAATTTTTTCTCCTACTCTGTAGGTTGTCTGTTCATTTTGATGATAGTTTCTTTTGCTGTGCAGAAGCTTTTTAGTTTAATTAGATTCCATTTATCAGTTTTTGCTTTTGTTGCAATTGCTTTTGGAATCTTCATGATAAAATATATGCCCATGCCTGTGTCCTGAATTATATTGTGTAGGTTCTAGGGTTTTTATAGTTTTGGGTTTACATTTAAGTCTTTAATACATCCTAAGTTGATTTTTGTACATGGTGTAAGGAGGGGTCCAATTTCAATTTTCTGCATATGGTTAGCCAGTTATCCCAGCACCATGTATTAAATAGGGAATCCTTTCCCCATTGCTTGTTTTTGTTAAGTTTGTTGAAGATAAGATGCTTGTAGGTATGCGGTTGTATTTCTGAGTTCTCTATTCTTTTCCACTGGTCTATGTGTTTATTTTTGTACCAGTACCATGCTGTTTTGGTTACTGTATCCCCATAGTATAGTTTGAAGTCAGGTAGTGTGATGCCTGCAGCTGTGTTCTTTTTGCTTAGGATTGTTTTGGTCATATGGGCTCCTTTTTGGTTCCATATGAACTTTAAAATAGTCTTTTTTTTTCTTCTAATTCTGTAAAGAATGTCAATGGTAGTTTAATGGGATTAGCATTGCATCTATAAATTGCTTTGGGCACTATGGGCATTTTCATGATATTAATTCTTCCTATCCATGTCATGGAATGTTTTTCCATTTGTTTTTATCATCTCTGATTTCTTTGAGCAGTAGTTTGTAGTTCTCCTTGAAGAGGTCCTTCACTTCCCTTGTTAGCTCTGTTCCTAGGTATTTTATTCCTTTTGTGGCAATTGCGAATGGGAGTTCATTTGTGATTTGGCTCTCGGCTTGCCTGTTATTCGTATGTAGGAATGCTGGTGATTTTTGCACATTGATTTTGATCCTGAGATTTTGCTGAAGTTGCTTATCAGCTTAAGGAAATTTTGGGCTGAGACGATGGAGTTTTCTAAATATACAATCATGTTATATGCAAACAGAGACAATTTGACTTCCTCTCTTCCTCTGTGAATAACCTTTATTTCTTTCCCTTGCCTGATTGCCCTGGCCAGAACTTCAAATGCTATGTTAAATAGGAGCGGTGAGAGAGGGCATCCTTGTCTTGTGCTGGGTTTCATTTCAAAGGGAATGCTTCCAGTTTTTGCCCATTCAATATGAGATTTTCAATCTTTGCATTCGTGGCACCAAACACAGTGCCTAGTACATACCAGACTCTTAAAAGTTGTAATTTAAACAAAATTAAATTAAAAGTAACTGAAATTTCATGGGGCACAGACATGGCTGTTAGAAGAGGCTGGATTATGCATCAGGAAAAAATAGCATTGAAGTCTCCATTGCAAACATAACACAGCACTATTTCTTATGCTGAGGATCCATGCCACTCTCTAAGGTGGCTAGTATCCATGAAGCTCCTCCACTCAGAGATCTAGGCTAAAAAAGGAACTACTGGGAAGCTCCACCTTATAACTGCATATTCTGGCTATAGTGTGGCTTTCAGATTCACCAGGAAAGGGAGAAGGGGAGAAGGTGTATGGAAGGATTTTCTGTTAAGGGTTTGGTTCAGAATTAATGCACATCGGTTTACACACAGTCCGTTGGCCATCACCAGCATGTGGCCCCATCAAACTACAAGGTGGCTAGAAAGTGTGACACAATTGTATCCCCAGAAGGAGAGGAAAAATTAGGAAGCAATCAATGTTAGGGATCTCTCTGTCTAAAGTAACATGCAAGAGTAATTTTTAATGTACTTTGTATATGATTTTTTGAAAAGATAATGCTCAAATACCATTCAAGGACTCTTCCATTCCAGCTCCCCTACCTTGGCTCCAAATGTACTCAGCCAAATGCATATATTTTGCTTTCATGGAAGAGTCTATACACAACAAGATCACAAAATAGGCACAATATCTTTGAAGACCTCCACACAAAGACTTACATGAGCAAAATGTGACATAAATAATACTCAAGTATCAAGGCCTGAGCTTTTAGAGAGTAAAATAATAATACCAGAAAAGTTCTTCAAGGGCATATGGTTGGTGGTTAGATACTAAATAAAATACTTGTAAATTTTACCCAAATAATTGATTATTCTTTAAGAGTTGAGGTCAGTGTTTTGCACACCAAATGACACTGTGGATTCATAAACTATCTGATATATCAGCCATATGCTTGAAGACCAGAGGGTTTGTGTGTACAAGAACAAAATAGTGATCCATTGGACAAAATTATCTTAAATACAAAACGTAATTTAACTGTTGGTTTAAGATCAGTCAAAAACTCATAAAAAAAAAAAAAAAAAAAAACCTGAAACGTACGTGTTGTCTTGTTACTGTATGAAGAATGCAACACCCAGAGCCAACACTCAGTTTAATGTTGTACATTCCCCAGCCTCAGTCCAGAGTTTTAATAAATGGTTAAAATAAGCATTGAGGTATTACAAAAGTAATATATTGTATTTAATAAAATTCAAACAAAATAGAAGAAAAAATAAACATATCCCCTCATCATTTTCAAGTCCCAGATTTTAAAATCTTACTTCTTGATATATATCTTTCCAGAGTTTTGATAAGTATATGTAAATAAACACCTGCAAGCAATCATTAACACATATTTTTATTTACATATTATAAATACATACTGATGTCTTGTAGACTTCAAGTATCATAAAAGTAAAAAAGGATCAGTATTTGTTTAGTTTTATTCCTAGTACCAAATACAGTGCCTGACATTGTAGATGCTTTATTGATTACCTGATGAACAAATTACCCTTAAGTTATTACATCTTAGACAGTTTCCCAAGTGAGCTTTATTGTTTTTAACCTGAGTAGAGTTTTCCATAATATCAATATGCCATAATATTTTAAAATATCTTGTTCACTAGGATAAATATTTGTATAGGATTAATCCCTGGAAACGGAATATTTAGCTCAAAGTCATGAATGTTTTAAATGCTGATAGACACTAGTGAAATGTCACCTAAATGACACTAGTGAATATTCACCTATTTGGAGAATCACAGAACCATTTGACAAAGATGAAAGTGATTGTACCCTCTCCTAGTAAATTACACCAGCGTCCTATATGATTTCAGAGTGTAATAACATAGGCATGATTCCTAGGTAAAGAATCCCTGCTTTAGAGTGTCAACCTCAGTGACCTGAGGTTCACTTCACTATAAATGGTCTCAGCTTCTAATTGCAACATGGTTTGCCAGCTTTCCTTCAGAAAACAGATGTTCTCTGAAAGGAAAATTATGAGATTTTAATATATTACATCTAATTTGTCTCATGAAAATTTTAAGCTCAGTTTACCCATTTCCAAAGGCAAATGCTTCGGTGTCAGTAGTATAACCTTAAAAACTCTCACTCTGCTACATCAAAATCCCAAGTGAAGCCATAATTTTCTTATTTTCTGCTTTAAGTTTTTCTAACTGCTCTAGTCACAGTGATGTTACCAACATTTTAAGAAAAGGAGAATGTGACATGTTTGTTTCCATTTTTATTGCATCAGGTTGAATTAAGAACTTCCGTTTTGCCCAGCCCAAATGTTAGGGCTGCCCTGAGTTATAAAAGAGAACTCTAAGTGAAGACAGTGACTAATAGCTAGGAGAATGCTTGGTCGGCACAAAGGCAGACCTTGATCTTCCAGTGACCAATGGCAAACTCAGCCCACCTCAGGGCAATGGGTCAAAGCCATTACTATTTTATCATTCTTGAGTCAAAACAAGAACTGTGACGTACCTGGGCATCAAAACTAGTCACTTTCTTCCACATACACACCCAGATTCTCCATTTCTTTAAGTTTATTTTCTTAAAGAAACAAAGAAAACTTAATTTAATTAGCCCCCTGCCCATTTTCAGAGAAAACAAAGCCTCATCTAGAGAGATGTAACTTTCAGCTGCTTTCAGTAGGAAGCATGCTTTTATTTAAGGGACTGTAACTGATGTACAAGAGAATAAAGCACTCTCGGTTTACTCAGCTAGAAATTTTATAGGCTTTTCCTCATTTCACTTCCAAAAGAGGAACATTTGGATATTGCAGAGAACCGACTTTGACATCTTTAGAGAGTGGAATCACTTGGCTGGGCTCATTTCCTGGATCCTGTGTTTTCATAGCACAGTTTCAAAGACAGTGTAAAGCCAACACACACTTAAAATTCTTGGTTTCTATCAAAACAAATCTGCCATTTCCTGCTTTACTTTTTCAGTGAGGTTCATTACAGTGCTAAATTTGAACCTCATTAAAAAATAACATCTACACCTGTCCTTAGATTATTCCTAAAAAGTAACATTTTATAGTAAGTGGTACTGTATGCAAACTTGATATCTATGCTTAATATCATTGAGTAAAAACGTGAACAGACTTGGGTTTCAAACTATCAAAGATAAGTGTATAAGTTCTTCCCCTTCTGCCCTTTGATATATCAAATTGAAATTCAACTGAGGAAGAAATAGGCTAATGCAAATAAGAAATTGTCATCTGGGCTCTTGCTACTCAAAAGGTGTTTTTTGAACCACCAACATCAGCATCAAGTGAGAACTGATTAGAAATGAAGTATGTAGGGTCGCCCCCCTGATCTCCCTATTCACAAAGTATATTTTAATAATATTCCTGGGGAATTTGCATATACATTATTCCCCTTGTCCTTAGAAAATATGTTTCAAGACCCCCACTGGATGCCTGAAACCTCAAATAGTACCAAATTCTATATATACTATTTTTTTCCTACCTATCTATGATAAAATTGAATTTATAAATTAGGCACAGTGAGAGATTAACAGCAATAACTAGTAATAAAATTGATCAATTGTAAAAACATATTGTAATAAAAGTAAAATAAGAGTTACTTGAACGTAAGCACTGAGATACCTCAACAGTCAATCTGATCACCAAGACAGTGACTAGTGACTAATAGGCATGTGGTGAGTACAAGATGGACACCTGGACAAGGGATAATTCATATTCCCAGCAAGTTGGATTGGGGACGTTGGGAGATTTCATTAGCTCCTTAGAATGGCACGCAATTTAAAACACATGACTTGTTTACTCCTGGATTTTCCATTTAATGTTTTTGGACCATGACTAATTATAGGTAACTGAGGTCTTGGAAAGTGAAACCAAGGCTACTGGATGGGGGGAGCTACTGGACGTTACTTTGAGAAACACTGGTGTAGGTCATCGCTGTGAAGCTATGTAGAAACACTAAGTGTTTCATTCTTGAAAATACACCACTGTGTGATGAAGGCCAACTATTACAGGTATTTACAGTCCTCAAGGTTATACAACATGGCTGGGCATGGTGGTTCACACCTGTAATCCCAGCACTTTGGGGGGCAGAGGTGGGAGGATTGTTTGAACCCAGGAGTTCAAGACTAGTCTGGGCAACATGATGAAACCCTATCTCTACAAAAAATACAAAATTTAGCTGGGCATGGTGACTCCCACAAGCAGTCCCACCTACTAGGGTGCTGAGGCAGGAGAATCACTTGAGCCCAGGAGTTTGGGACCAGCCTATACAGCAGAGTGAGCCCCAATCTCTAAAAAAAAAAAAAAGGATTAGCCAGGCATGGCAGCACATGCCTGTAGTCCCAGCTACTTGAGAGGCTGAGATGGGAGAACTGCTTGAGCCCAGGAGTTTGAGGCTGCAGTGAGCCAAGGTCATGCCACTGCACTCTAGCCTGGGGAACAGAGTAAGACCCTGTCTCAAAAAAGAAAAAAAGAAAAGATTATAGAACTTCAAGTTTATTCCCTGAGCAGGACGTGTATGAAAGACTGTGTTCTTCAGGAAATTTAATTGAAAAAAAGAAAGTCAAACACACAACCAAGTTCTTCATAGCTGTTTGAAGACCTACGTGCAGAAAACATCACTGCTGAACGACCAAAAGAAAACAGAGTATGATTCAACTAAAACAAGCAGTTTTAGGTAAACACAAAATCAATAGTTCAACACAATGAAAAAGATAAGCTTGCTTTGTTTTGGTTTGCTGTATTTAAACTGCTAATTTATCATTAATTAAAATATCTTAAATAACTTTTATGAATTCAGTCCAAAAATACTATTTGTTTGCTGGTTTTTTAATAGAATCTTTGTAAAACAATACTAAAACTTTATTTCTATATTCAATAAATATTACTCAATACCAAGCCCTGATTTAGGTATTTGAAATACATCAGTGAATAAAAATCTCTATTCTTGTGGAACTTACATATTTGTGAGGAGAACCTGGAAAATAAATACCAAAAGGAAAAGTAAATTACGTATTAGATTGGAAGCGGTAAGAGCCATAGAGAACAGGGCTGGTTGCAATTTTAAGATCAGTTTGGAGGAAAATTTGAAGGAAACTAGAAAAGCATGAAAAGGCAGAGGAAGGCTTGATTCTTTTGGCCAGAGGATAATGGATGTCAGTCTCTTCTATGTATTTACTGTTTTTTGACATGTAAGGAAGAGCAAGCAGGGGAGGGTAATGCCCTTCTCCTAACCTGTAATGTGGTTGATGATCCACTGCTTTAGCAATAGTGGGGAACCTCACTCTATTATCAGTCTTTCTAGTGACCAAGTATTCAGCTACCTGTGAACTCAGATTTTATTTTTCTGTGGCACCTGAATCCACATTAAGTACATTCTTATTTTAAATGTATAATAACAGCCTCCAGAAACTAAATTAATTACAATAGCTTTATTATGTGCTTATTATGTATAAAACTTTATTTTTTTTTTTCTAATCCTAGAAAGAGGTATTATCATCCTTACTTTAGAGATAAGAAAAGAGAGGATCTGAGATTATAAGAGCCAAGCTCCAAGGTTAGGAACCTGTTTTAGTGGTTCAGGCAGGAACTGAACTTGGCTCTCTCTGAAGTCAAAGTCACAATCTTTTTACTAAGCCAACAGCAGAACTTGTGCTCAATGCATTCTGTTAGACACTTGCAATGTCTAATTTTATTAAAAAATGTTTATAGGGCAGAATGAACTTATTTCTTACTAGCAGACTTTATACAGTGCCAACGAACATAAAAAAGATGCCACCTAAACAGGTCAATAGTCATTTCATGGCAGCTTGATGCTGATACCAAAATAACACTTCAAGATCCTAACATAGTCTTTACATTAAAACTTTTTATTAATCATTTTATCTACAACTTTTATCAAGTTCTATACACATAGTTCTTTTCTCTCTCTCTCTCTTTCTCCTTCCTTCCTTCCCTCCTTCCTTCCTTTCTTTCCCTTTCCCTTTCTTTCTTTCTTTCTTTCTCTTTCTTTCTTTCTTTCTTTCTTTCTTTCTTTCTTTCTTTCTTTCTTTCTTTCTTTCTTTCTTTCTTTCTTTCTCTTTCTCTTTCTCTTTCTCCTTCCTTCCTTCCTTCCTTCCTTCCTTTCCTTCCTTCCTTCCTTCCTTCCTTCCTTCCTTCCTTCCTTCCTTCCTTCCTTCCTTCCTTCCTTCCCTCCTTCCTTCCTTCCTTCTTTCTTTCTTCCCCTCTTTCTTTCTTTCTTTCTGACAGAGTCTCACTCTGTCTCCAGGCTAGAATGCAGTGGCACGATCTTGGCTCACTGCCACCTTCACCTCCCGGGTTCAAGCGATTCTCCTGCCTCAGCCTCCTGAGTAGCTGGGATTACAGTTGTGCACCACCACACCCAGCTAATTTTTTTGTATTTTTAGTAGAGGTGAGGTTTCACCATGTTGACCAGGATGGTCTCAATCTCTTGACCTCATGATCTGCCTGCCTTGGCCTCCCAAAGTGCTGGGATTACAGGTGTGAGCCACCATGCCCGACCTGTTGTTTTCATTTATTGAATCGTCCTTGTGAGTTAGAGATTGCACTATACATTCCACATGTATAATATTTTGTCTTAATTACATTATTTTAGAGAAAATTGAAGTCTATAAATGTTAAATGGAAACTTTACCTTAAGTGTCATAATGAATGCTGAGTCCTAGTCCCTACTTCAGAGCCATAGAAATTTCTGTGTAAGGAACTACTTAAAGAACTCAATTCACAGCAGTTAAGGAATAGTCCATCAGCACATGGTAAATATAAAGAGAGGCAAGGAGTGGCAGATATCTTAGACTACGAGGGTCAAGAAGCCAGTATAAAATTACAGTTTCACTTCTAGAAAAATGACCCAGGAACCAACTACATTGCATCTCAGTACCCATCTGCCATTTTTGGGTGCCAAGCCCCCAGCAAGACACAAGACACCTGGACCATGTAGGTGGCATATCGGTATAAATCTATCCTTGCTAGGTGGTGGGAGGCAAAACTATTCTCATAGGGTCTTAAATGATTATTCATGTCCCTGGCAAACCGAGTCCAAAAAAGGAGCCAAAAACGCAACAGCACAGTAAATTGTTGATAACAGAGACCTTGAGTCATTAAGAACGCATTTAAAGAAACAGAGCTGCATGCAGTACATGATAGAAAGCTTTTCATGTAAAACTGTTAAACTGAACGTCTCTGCTTTTTTATCTGGCAAGTTTTACAAACTCTACCGGAGAATGCACTTTATGCAGAATTCTCATTTCCTGACAACCCTGGATAGATCAGGCATAGCTGTGATAATGTTCATCTCTGTGTATTATAATGAAGCTGCCATGGTAACTCCAGAAGTCACTTTAAAAAATGTGTAATTTCAAAAGTTCATTTCTTGGAAAAAGATTAGCACAGCTATAACACTCATAATAATCTAATGAGACTTGAAAAGAACACTCAGGCAAAAAATATGTATATAGAGAGAGACTCCTCAGAATTCACAATTGCATAAACCTCCTGAGAATGACGTGGTCCACCTGTGACTTCCCTAATCAATGAAAGCAGGGGGATGTTAGGTCAGAGATTTAATTAAATTTTGATGTGTGTCACTCAGCAGTAGAACCCATTCAGTGCCTATTTAGCTCAGGGTGCTCGAGAAGTAAATCACAGAAGCACTTGTGTGGAAAATTTTATGTACTTGCCATTTTCATAATTTAAAGAACTAGGTACAATAAATGTTTCCAGCATTTGTTATTTAGGCCGGGTTGACTGTACCTTTTACGACTGGTCACAGAAATTCAGGCTGGGAAGGAAACAAATGTGACAACTGGGAGTTGAGTACATTTCGAAAGCTAAACTCTCTCTCCTCAGCCCACTCCCACCTTCCCACCCCGCCTTTTGAAAGGAAAACGGCATAAATCAGCTGCTCAAAGCTCTATACCTTGTTTTGAATATATATATATATTATATTATATATACCTATATAATATATATATATATATTTTTTTTTTTTTTTTCCAAAAGGAGATGTGTAACTTCTAAAATGTAATTGTTTTGGAGACTGAATCATATGCAACTGATGGAGGCATAGTGCGTGCTCAGAAACCCCTGTTATCTCTGGGACCTCACAAGCCCTAGAAGCAAGCATTCCTGGAGGCGCATTGTGACACACTCTTGATGTGGCATGTTTAATTGGAATGTCTTTTCTAGAGCCTTCCTTGCGGGCTTACAATTTAGGATCAGGGCCCTGGTTACAAATTCAAATAAGTCACATTTAATAAACCCTTATTAGCAGAAAGCTTTTGTGGTCATATGCTCATAAAGGAACCTTAATTTCCATGTTGAATTCCACATTGCTTAGTAAATTGTAAAGTTTAAGTAGATGTTGACCTCACCATTGCCTTTTAAAGAAACTAAGCTACATGGTACAGGATGCCTTCCTTCCTTAGGCTTCCTTTCCAAAATACACAACAGTGATTTGATTATTTATGTTACTTATTTAGTTAAAGAAAATGGCAATGAAACTGTGATATGGTTTGGATTTGTGTCCCTGCCAAAATCCCATGTCAAATTGTAATCTTCAATATTGGAGGTGAGGCCTGGTGGGAGGTGATTGGATCATGGGACAGATTTCCCCCTTGCTGTTCTCATGATCATATGTGAGTTATTACAAGATCTTGTTGTTTAAAAGTGTGTAGTACCTCCCCCTTAACTCTCTCGCTCCTGCTCCAGCCATGTAAGATGTGCCTGCTTCCCGTTCACCTTCCTCCATGATTGTAAATTCCCTGAGGCCTCCCCAGCCATGCTTTCCGTACAGCCTGCAGAACCATGAGCCAATTAAACCTCTTTTCTTTATAAATTACCCATTCTCAGATATTTCTTTATAACGATGCGAGAACAAACTAATACAAACTAGCTGATGCCTGCTCCTCACCTCCTCCACCCAGTGTCCCCAATTCCTGCCACAATCAGATGTATTGGTTGTTTGGCATTAGACAATTCTCTTATTTTTCTCAAAAAAAATAAGAGAAAAAATTTAAGTCATCTGTTCTCACTTCTTGTCCAATCAGCCTTGCCATGAAACGTTGTTTTGGCCCTCTCAACAATTTGTAGACACGCTGGTGGCAGTGAAGTCAGATAAAAGTGGACAAGCTTCCTTGAAAATGATTCTGTGACCCACAGTAGAAAAGACAGAACAGCAACTATGTTAGCCTGTCGAGTAGGCTTTCAGACATATTAGTAATCAGAGTACTAAGAAACACGAGCTTGGCCTTCTGCCTTGAGAACAGTGTTAGGGCTCTTTCTTCCTCTACACATCTCTAATTTGAATCTTCTGTAAGCATCACACCTACTTTTGGGGGGTTCTTCATGACTGCCATAACTTTGACAGAGACATACTATTTAGCAGTTGAGAGCAAGAACCAGGGAACCGAGTCACTGTGCTCCATTTTATCGGGAAACTAATAATGGTAGGCAAAAATTCATCTTTTGCTTATACAATAAATGATAACTGCCTTGTTCTAGATGGTGCTTTGAACATTGAGTCCCAGAATGAAAAAGAATTTCTACTTTGAGAGAATTCAGAGTCTGATAGGAGAATCTACATGGAAGTAAAACAAATCACTGTTTCAGTGGGAAGAATGGCCTCTTTTTACCCCTTGGTAACACAAGTATCCACCCCCAAGCACCTCACTTCCCATCCTACCCAAAGGTTTTCCAAATTCTACCTCTCATTTATCTTCAGCCAAACCACTGCCCTATACAATTTTATCAAAGGATCTTACAACTGACTTAATCCTCTGAAAAAAATAGACATGCAAAAAAATAGACATGTAAAATAGAATCAATTGTGATTCCCTCGATCTCAAAAATTGTGTCTTAGACTAACTTTACTCAGTTCCTTTCTTTTGATGGTATCATTTTTCCTTTCCAAGGCTTGTTTCCCTTCCTTTCCTTCCTTTTCTTCCTTTCTGCAACCTTTGCCTCCTGGGTTCAGGTGATTCTCTAGCCTCTGCCTCCCAAGTAGCTGGAATCACAGGCTTGTGCCACTATGCCCAGCTAATATTTGCATTTTTAGTAGAGACAGGGTTTCACCAGGTTGGACAGGTTGGTCTTGAACTCCTGACCTCAAGGACTCAACCTCCCAAAGTGCTGGGATTATAGGTGTGAGCCACTATGCTTGGCCACACATATCTTTCATTTCCTCTCTCATGCTTAGACTCTGATTCTTCTTGATACGGCCTAATTCACACAGCCAGTCTCTTGCATACTCCACGCCTCTCGGAACTCTGCCACTCAGCCTAGGATGTTCTTTCACATTGGTCCTGCATAAACACCGTGACCCACTTACCAAAACTCATCTTATGTCTTTTCTTTCTTGTATTTTCATTTTCCCTATCTCTGCTGACTCTATATCTTTAGCTTTCAAACAGATGTCATCCTTAAGAAAAAAGTGAAAAAAAAATCAATAACTTTTCATTAATGTTACTCATCAAATCACTATAATTCTCTCTTCCCTCCATTTGTTTGAAAGACATGCATGCAATAGTGCCATCAAAATATATATGTATTATTTGGATCTTTTATTACAAAACAAATATAGGAAATTTGGCAAAATGTTTCAGAGTTATAAAAAGAGAAGTGATTACCATTTATAATCCTACCACCTAGAGAAAAATGCTAGAAGGATGGAGACTTAGGTGAGCAGTGTCTGGAATTAGACTGATTTCAAATTCTGGCACCATCACATACCAGTTGTGTGACTTGGGTTAAGTAACCTCACCTCACTGTGCCTTTGTTTCCCTTTGTGCAAAATGTATGATAGCAGGGAATTGCTGTGAAAATTTAACAGGTTAATGGAAGTGCATGTAAAGCACTTACAGTAACAGACACTTCTAAATAAAACTATATGTTACTAATTTTTTATTGTTGACATATTGAGTTATAGTCTTTGCCCATATATATAAATAGGTTTTTTATTTTGTATCTTGCTGTATCAATTATTTTAACAATTTGATTTCTCACTTAACAGTATTTTGTGTCTTCACTTCTTAAATCTTTAGTTAGACTACATCCACCTGCAACATGGCATGGGCATTAAGCTATAATTCGGCCGCTTTGTCCAAGGCAAATCATCTCTAATAACATGCAATGAGATTGTCTCACTTCATGTCTTTCCTGAAGTCTTTTTTTTTTTTTTTTTTTTTTTTTTGAGACGGAATCTCTCTCTGTCGCCCAGGCTGGAGTGCAGTGGTGCTAACTTGGCTGGCTGCAAGCTCCGCCTCCCAGGTTCACGCCATTCTCCTGCCTCAGCCTCCCGAATTCCTGGGACTACAGGCTCCCGCCCCCACGCCCAGCTAATTTTTTGTATTTTTAGTAGAGACGGGGTTTCACTGTGTTAGCCAAGATGGTCTTGATCTCCTGACCTCGTGATCTGCCCGCCTTGGCTTCCCAAAGTGCTGGAATTACAGGTGTGAGCCACCGCGCCCTGCCTCCTGAAGTCTTTACCAACCTTCCCTTACCGAAACTCCTTTCTTAACTTCAGCAACACTGTTCTTTCATTCTTCCTTTCTACGTGTCTTAGTCTCCCATAAGACATATGCTCTTTGTTGTCAAACTGCTAAATATTGTCAATTCTTAGAATACCAAATGCCTATTTCCATTTTTGTGCTCTGCTTCTTCCCTTGCATACTCCACATGTCCTTCAAGTGTAAGATTTTCAATACTAACCTTATTTTCTTCCAAAAAAGTCTCTACATTATTCATCCAATCACAGTTAATAGCATTACCACCCACCCAACCATCTAAGTCATTTTTAAGCTTTTTATTTTCCCTTGAGAATAGCCTCACTCAAAGCACTTTAATTTGTGCAAAACTGAGCACATCTACATCCTCTACACATCTGAATCCATCTCTCAAATCCATTCTTACTCGTGTCGTTTCTATATCCATCAGTGCTACTGCAACACAACTGGTTTCTCCAGCTAGAAACACGGGTTGTCCTCAATTCCTAATTTCATTTCTTCCTCCACTTCAGCCAACCATGACTTGGTTTTGCTGTGTTTTATCATTTCCTCTTCATTTCCTCTGCCCTGTTTTATCTCAGATCTTATCATCCCCTGCTTGTGTTATTGCTATGGCCTCCTGTAGTGGGTTGAATAGTGTCTCATAAAAATGCAAATCAACCCAGAACCTTAGAATTTGACCATATTTGGAAATAGGTTCTTTGTGGATGTACTCAAGGTAAGGCTTGAGATGAGGTCATACTGGATTAGGGTGGGCCTTAAATCTGATGAGAGAGTCCTATAAGAGATAGAAAAGGACACACAGACACACACACAGGGAAGCAGGCCATGTGAAGCTGGAGACAGAGATTGGAGTGATGCAGCAACAAGCCTAGCGATGCCAGGGGCCACTGGAAGCTGGAAAAGGCAAGGAAGATGCTCTGCTAAAGCCTGCAGGAGGAGTATGGCTGTGCTGACATTTTGATTAGATTTTTCTTGTTTTAAATAGCCAATTTTATGATGATTTTTTTGTTTGTTTGTTTGTTTTTAATGGCAGCTCTAGGAAACTCAGACACCTCCCGACTAGTTCCCCCTTCAATCCATCTTCTGTGCTTTGGCCAGAACTCTTAGACTATGCCATGTCTCTGATTAAGATCTGTCAATCAAACACAAGCAAGGTTCTTCCCATCTGGCCTCTCTTCTTTTCTTTGTTCTCTTCCACTTCTTATTTCCTGCATCTTTGACTCCTGAACACAATTTTTGTTCCATAACTAAGTCCTTTCTGACTTTTGCCTCTCTAGTTGGAATGGCCTTATCAGTCTTGTCTTCCTTGTGCAATTAGTCATTTATCATGATCCAGCCCAGGAGTCACCTCATCTATGCAGTCCTTCTTGACTCTTCTCTGTCATGTTCGTGCCTTGCATTTTCTTCTACTATTGTATTTATTAAACATCATAATTGTTTGCTAATATCTTCTTATTCATTTTTATAGTCCAGTATTTTCTGGCACAGAGTCAAACACATAATGGGTATTCAATCCATGTTTGTTGAACGACAGAATCCCTTTTTTCTTACATATTACACATAATTAAATGTTTGTTCATTTTTTTAAGAGATGGGGTCTTGCTTTTTAGTCCAGGCTGAAGTGCAGTAATGCAATCATAGTGCAGCTCACTGTAACCTCAAACTCCTGGGAAGCGATCCTCCAACCTCAGCCTCCCGAGTAGCTGGCACTACAGACACACACCACCACTATGCCTGGCTAATGCTTTTTGATTTTGGTCAAGACAGGATCTTGTTACTTTGTCCAGACTGGGCTTAAATTCATGGCGTCAAGCAATCCTCCCACCTTGGCCCCCAAAGCACTGGGATTACAGGCATGAGCCACCGTACCCAACTTATGCCAATTTTAATTTAAAAAGTTATCTTTGAGTTTTTCCACTCAGTCTTACTGTCTTGGTTCTAGTCATGGCCTCCCTTGAATAGTTTTCTTGCCTGCATCTCCCTGTCTCTCTATTTTGTTTCTCCTTTTGCCATTAATAGAATCTTTCTGAAACTCATAAAAAATTATATCATTCTCACAGCTGGAAACTTCAGTAATTACCCATTGGCTTTAGAACAAAGTCCAAACTTTATAATATGACTTATAAAATTGTTCCAGTCTTTCTTGCTCCATCAAGAATGTGGTGTTCCAATTTCACTAGATTTCCCACAAATCCTTAAAGCCCTGTTCATGTTTGTGTCTTCATAGCTTTGTTCCTCAGCTTTCTGCTGGAGTCCTCTTTCTTTTCTTTTTTTGGTTTTTGGAGATGGAGTCTTGCTCGCCCAGGCTGGAGTGCAGTGGTGGGATCTCAGATCACTGCAACCTCCACCTCCCGGGTTCAAGCAATTCTGACTCAGCCTCCCAAGTAGCCAGGACTACAGGCGCACTCCACCACTCCTGGCTAAAGTTTCCCCATGTTGGCCAGGCTGGTCTTGAACTCCTGACCACCCGTCTCGGCCTCCCACAGTGCTGGGATTACAGGTGTAAGCCACCACGCTCGGCCCCTCTTCCTTCTTAATGTGCCACAGCATCCCCTTCTCTTCTGAAAGATCCCTCTCAGGCCTACAGTAGAAATAAGGAAGTACATTACTCCTTATCTTATCTTCCTTCAGAGCTCTGTCCCAGCTATGTTTACATCATGTTACATTGAAGCATGTAACTATGCTATTTATAATCAGCTATGCTACCATGTGCTGACTTAGCATATCAGAGCTGAGTTGAGTATAAATATGACTATTTCTCCCTCCCTGATATGTCCCTATCTAGACTGTGAGAGCCTTAAAACTTGGGATCTATTTTGTAGTCTGAATATCCAGCATACTCTCTTGAAAAGAGTACATAATTAGAAGTGTCCTTTCAGAGGTGGCTTTTTTTTTTCCCTATTAAGGAGTTTGTGAATTTATTTTTAGGCATCACATCAAATATGTGTTTTTTAAAATGTCTTTATTTGTTATCCATCCATATGCAGACTGATTTTCTATTCTTTTAAAAAAAATTATTTACATAGCATAATATATGCAAGCAATACATGTAAACCTTTGTGATGGCTAATTTTATGCATCAACTTGCCTGGGCCATAGTACCCAGATATTTGGCCAAACATTATTCTAGACATCTCTGTGAAGGTACTTTTTGATGAGATTAATATTTAAATCAGTAGACTTTGCATAAAACAGATGGCCCTTTATAATATGGGTGGGCCTTATCCAATCAGTTGAAGGCCTTAACTTAGAAAAAGACTGACCTTCCTGGAAGAATAGCGAATTCTGCTAGCACCCTGACATTGAATTCAAACTAAAGTTCTTCCCTAGATATCCAGCCTGTTCTGCTGCCCTGAAGATTTTGTTCTGGCAGATTCCACAATTGCTGAGCCAATTCCTTAAAATAAATCTTTCTCTATACACATGCATACATCTGATTCTGTTTCTCTAGAGAACCCTGACTAATAAAACAGTCGACAAATATCTCTCCTCATCTGAAACATTTCATTGATTCTCTCTCTGTACACACATTTCTAAAACACAACAACACAAAACAAGTTATAAATAAAATTTATGAGCTTGAACTTGGAAATGTTTGCTTGCAAAGGTGTGTTTGTGGCCCAGAAGTCCTGGAATCACCCAGCGCCTGAGTCTGAATCTTGGCTCTAGCAACTAGATGACCTTGATAGAATTACTTGCCCTTTGGTTTTTCTGTGACTTGATATGATTGCTGTTGTGAGGATTAAATCAATGGAAACATGTGAAGTGTTTGAGACAGTGCCTGGCACATAGTAAGTGCTCACTGAACATTAGCTGTCATGTTTATAAAATCTCCTCTGTTTGCATAATTGCTTCAGTTCATTCATTTCCCCTTGCTAATCTACTACGGAGAAAAATATGGATTCTGATTGCTTTTCTTCAGCTCCTGCAGTCTGAAATGTGATAACAATGTATTCATTACAATAAAATTCAACTATTAATTTTTTGGATGGTTTATGCTGCTTGATGTAGTAATATTATATGTGTATTCCCAGGGTGATGTTTCTTGGTTTCTTATTGTTTAAACAAAACTGTCTATTTTGATTCTAGGGTATAGGAAATGTACAAAGTTCAAATATACTAGTAAAAATGAAAGATATTTTCATTTACTAAAGCTATAATCAAGAGAGAAGGCATTAATTAAGTAATTACTAAAGGGAATGGAAATGTTTCTGAGTTTGCTCAAGAGTCTTCCCTGCCAAGGGGTGGCTAGAGATCTGTCTTTACTGTAACATATGCAAATACAGAAAAAAGTAGAGCAAACCCTGGGTTTTTCTTACTTCTGAAAGAAAACAGTAGTTCAAAAAGAAATCTCAAAATAAATTTTGTTTGGTTTGGCAGTGCAGCAGCAGCACATAATTTGGGGCAGTGGTGGATTTATTTTGTGAGCATATGTGTGTTTTAACACTTAATCTAAAACAAGAGTAAAATCAATCTTTATTTCTTAGCACACTACTCATTACTTAAGAAGATGTTTCAGAATTGTATTAAAAGAAAAGGTAACTAATCAGGAAGAGGGGTGTGTGTGTGTGTCACGTGCAAATCCCACAAGACATTGCTTTTTTGTCATTACTTTCTGTTTTCCACTGGTGATATTGAATTCCTCTTGCCTTTACTTGATAAAGCATCATGTCCCCAAGGTATATACTAATGTTGAAAGCAAACATTCTTTTTTCCTCCCTTTGAGTGTGTGAAAGATTGATGATAGAGACATTTTCCATCTTCTCTCATGTAGTTCTCTCTTTAGATCATTACTAATGATTTGGCAATCAAATGCACCTGAAATATGTAGATGAACCAATCCTCATTCTTTTTATCAGTGGCAAAAGACTTTCTGTTTTACAAATGGATCTAGAAATATGCATCCTTAATTATAAGTATACATAAATATACTTCCCTGAAATGTGTTAATAATTATCTGAAAGACATATAAATATGAATGATAAATTAAACGTAAAGCAATATAAACTAGAAGGGCCTGTATTTCTGAACACATTTAAGTCATTTTCCATCTTCCAATCAGGCTTCATCAAGTCAATACAGATTGAGGACTGTTTATCCCTTTCTTATAAATTCCCAGGAAGAAAGATGTCTCATTTAAAGGATAATTATTACCTACATATGTACATATATACATGTGTATAACATATGCTATTTAAGAAAATTCAAATCAAGCTTTAACTTGATTTGACTTTACATTAAATATTTGCTTAAAAGCTTTTCACAGAAAATCTTTACTATAAAATCAATAAAATCAGTATTATTATTCCTATTTTATAAAAAGAAAAAAAAATGAGGTACGTACTTGTGTATATTCCACAGAGCAGTTAACTGGCTATCGTTAACCCTTTCAACCAAAAGGCTAGTAATTTTGCTTTTTAAGAGGTTAAATGATTTACTTCCAAAGCCATTATAAATGGAGGAAAATCACACAGGTGGCATAATTTTCTCTCTCACAATTCATTTTTTTCACCAAAAATGTCTTTAACATTTAATTATAAACTGCTAATAATCACAATCCACTGATACAACATAGTAACCACAGATTAATTTAGGCGCTCACTGTCAGTTTTCTGTATGTAAAAATCAATTTGGTTTGAAATCTTTGTGCTTGGGTGCTTATTAGACTTGCTTACTAGTGTAGATGCATCTGGTGAATTTTTGCAACTTCCAAATAACTTAAGAAACAAACCTAGAAATCCTTTGAAGGTTGAGCCTGGTAGATTCTGAGGTAAGTAGCTGTTTGGTGTCCATGATCGGCTTAGCTCTGCTGGGATCTAGAGCCCTTCTTATAAATGATCGATGTCTCACCTTTAAATGAATTTTTCATTCTTCATATCCCTCCTTTTTATCCCCACCCAACTTCCATCCCAATTTTTCTCGTCTTTCTTCTGACCTGGTGTTAGCACCTGGGTGTCTGAAGTGGCATAATTTCACAAAAATCCTTTCTCTGGTGCTGATAAGAGGAACCTTACTTCTGCGACTCCTTAAGCCTAATTTTTCATCAGGCTTTCCTTCTAATCTCCCTTATGGACCAGTTTTCTCTTCAGTACTAAAGGAGTTTTCCCTAATATGTTCAACAGATGCTCCTTTCCAATGCCATCTTTTCAGAGCGCCTAAAAGTGCTCCATTGTGGAGCCTAGCATATATGCTTGAATATACAAACACAGCACTACTTCTTTTCTTTATTGACTTGCACTGAAATCTGTGCCTCTTCTAAATAAAACACTTTGCCTTCCCAGTATCAGGCTGCCCATGTGCTGAAACATTTGTGTCTCCTTTAAATGCATCAGAACTTCCCAGGTTTGCCTCCAACAATATTTTAACAGATAGTACACTGCCAAAAACCGATCAAATGCTTTCCAGATCTTCTTGACAGCATTATTGATGACAGATGGTTCGCCTCCACATTTCACCAACCACAGGACAGTATTAGAAGTAACACTGCCTTGATACGATTATGCAGTAGGACAACATATGTAATGCCTTTCACCTCTTGACCTCTGTAAGAACATAAATATTTAGAAGAGTTCCAAAATATCGAAAGAGCTATAATTGCACATGGTTTTATGCAAACCGTTTACTTACTAATACCCTTAGCTGAAGGCAAATTATTTATTTGTTTTCCTTTTCATAGGAATCCTAAGTGTCATTGTACTATATATACAATGTCCATTCTCAGGGGTTACTACAAAAAGGCATCTAATTTTCCATGAGTGAAAATGCTCTGAAAATAGATGTTCTCAGGGCTTAAACATGCAGTTTCTCAGGGGCCTGTAGCTGTTTCCAGTTAGGATTTTTTTTAACCAGAAATAAAATAATATATTGCTTTTCCCAGTTACTGTCTTGTTCTCTGTGAAGGCTAATCATTGACCTATATTATCAAAAAGACAATTAATATTGGACAAAATGTATGATTAGTATAGCTGCTTATGTGAAAAATTAATAAGTGTGGGAGAGTTATAAATTTGAATCTTTCTTTAAGGCACCAAAATAGGCCATTATGATAAATAGCTTACTATGAATGCTTGGGGTAGTTGCCATGTTCTTAATTGTTTAAGTACCACCAAGTATTACTTTTCTAGATTATAAACACCATGAAGGCTAGGATTGTGTCTGTTCTGTTCACTTCTGATTTCCCAGCATCAAGCACAGAATCTGTTGCCGTAATAGGTGCTCAGTAAATATGTGATAACTATCTGGATGAAGAGATAGATGGAGACATGGATGGAACAATTTATCAAGCACTAAGCACGTTACAGTGTTCATCATGAGAGTTGGTATACATTGTGGATAAAAGCCTGGGTTTGTCTTTGGTTATATGTACTGACTTTATAAAAGTGGAAGTTTTAACATCTAATGCCTCAATTTACTCATTTTTAATATGAGAATAATAATACTTTCTATGATATAAAAATATAGACGCCTTATAGTGATGATACTAAGTACACTGACTCTGGGGCTACATTTCCTAACTTTAAATTCATTTTGTACCACAGAATGGCTATGTAACTTTGATCTCGGCTCACTGAAACCTCTACCTCCCAAACTCAAGCCATCTTTCCACCTCAGCCTCCAGAGTAGCTAGAACTAAAGGTGTGCACCACCATGCCTGGCTAATGTTTCTGATTTTTGTAGAGAAGAGATTTCACTATGTTGCCCAGGCTGATCTCAAACTCCTGGGCTCAAGCGATTTGCCTGCCTTGGCTTTCCAAAGCGCTGGGATTACAGACATGAGCCATTGTGCCTGGTTCGTGTTAGTCATTTTCATTGTGCAATACGTTTTTTTTTTCTTTCTTGAACCAAATAAGTTTCTGTTTGTTCCTCACTGTGGTTAGCTTAAAAGAAAAAATAAATCACAGTAATTGTAATTTAAGAGGTGTAAAATATGAATTCACCTGCAAAGTAACAGATGAGAAATAAAATGGCTTTAGGGCTAGGAGTGGTGACACAAAAATAAACCCTCAATGTAATAGGACTTTCCAGAAAAAGATGTTCCTCTATTCACTTCATTAATTCCTTCAGTCATTTACTCAACAATATATATTTACTGTTTCAACAACATATATGCTCTATGGCAGGCACTACTCTAGGTGAAATAAATATAGACAGTAGTTAGAAAGTAAATAGAAATCACAGCCTTTAACAGTTCTTAGAGCTGTGTGTGTGTGTGTGTGTGTGTGTAAACACTGATAAGCAAAATAAATAAATATATAATATATTAAGTCCTTGTAGACAATTCATGTTAAGGAGAAAAAAGCTCAGAAAGACAGAATTTGGAGTTTGGTGTTACAATTTTCCCAGAGTAGATATGAAGTCCTCATTTATATGGTTAATATAGAATAAAGGTCTAACAGAGATGAGCGCATGCATTGTGTTCATGTTTTTGGAAAGGAAAGCCAGTCAGAGGGAGGAGCAATTAGAAAGACCCTAAAGAACACTACCTACTATATCTCAATGACATGAAGGAAACCAGTCATTTTAGAAGAAATTTCTGCAAGGAGGAGAGTAGTAAGACACAAAGTCAGAGGGGTATGTGGGAGTGCACTGGATTGTGAAGGGTCTTATAAGCCAATGGAAAGATATTAGCTTTTACTTGTAATGAAATGTGAAGTCATTTGAAGGTTTTAGCAAGAAAACAAGATAATGTGATCAACCTTTAAACAGAACTATTTTAGTTACTGTCTTGAGCATATACAATAGGGAGGACAAAGGTGTAAACAAAGTCTGGAAGCTTTTTCAATAATGCAAGTAAGAGATTATGTGCTCTTGGATCAAATTGTTACAGGAAAGACTGAAAAGTAGACCAATAAGAGGCTATTTTGAAGCTAAAGGCAGGAGAACTTGTTGATGCATTAAATGTGGGAAGGAAAAGGACAGACAGCCATTTTTTTTTTTTTTTAAATCTGCAGCTACTGGAAGAATAGAATTGTTATTAACTGTTTGGAAAGGCTGAAGGAGGTCCGTGAAAATTAGGAAGGCTGTTTTAGACAAGTGGAGATACTGAGTAGACAGATATGTGTGTATATCTGAAGTTCAGAATGGAAGCCTAGATAGGAGATTAGAAGTTGAAAGTCATCACTGTACTGACACTATAAGGCTGCAAGATCACCAGAGGGAGTATAGAAAGAAAAGAGAATATTAATTTTGGAGAGACAAAATCATACCCATAACAGTCCATTCTCCCCCAAATACTCATGTCCATCCCACATGCAAAACACATTAATCCCATCCCAACATTCATCAAAGTTTCAACTTATCATAGCATCTACTCTTAGTTAAAAATCTCATCTAAAAATTGTTAGCTCAAAAGTCAAAAGTTAGTTATTTAAATAAGCTAAATTAAGTATGGCTAAGATTCCAGGCATAATCTATCCTATGGAAAAATATCTTTCCACCTATGGATATATGAAACTTAAAAATAAACCACCTGCTTTCAAAGTATAACAGTAGGACAGACATATGATAGACACTAACCTCCCAAGAGGGAGAAATTGAAATAAAAGGATCACCGGTTCCAAGAAAGTTGGCATCTAGCAGGCTAAGTTTCATTATGTTTCAAGGTCTGAGGCTTAAGCTCTGTGGCTTAAGGCTCTATCTTCAGGGCCTACTTTCCTCCACAGTCTCTGCCTCTGCTTCCATGGCAGCTCTATTGGCCTCTGCCTCTGTTTCTGCACCTCTGACCTCTGAGTCCTTCTTACCATTAAAATGTAGCACATGTTTGCAGTTGAGTAGCTCTATCAGTCCTTTTCCTGACTGTAAAATTTTGGAAGTCTGATAGTCTTCTTTCACTTTGTGGAATCCCTTTTAGTTTAAATTGGCAGTGTTTCTGCTGATACAATTTTCTCAACAGTCTTGTCGGTCTCCCACATATATCATAAGGTTTCACACCATTAGACAAGAGGATCCTCTACAGGTCTTTCCCAGATACCTCCATTTCTGTTTCTGGCGTCTGCTGAGATGGTTGAGGGGGCCCCAAAAGTCACACATGTAATCTCTTCAGCAAAAATCTTTCAGTCTCATCTTTTCCTTGTCTTCAGAGCACAGTTTCTCTAACAGTGAATCTCCCAACATTAGCACGTTTTGGAATCTGAATAGATGTGATTTTTTTGAATCATCAAGTGCTGGTTTCTTTGTGCGTAACAGTCTCTTCTTCAATTTATCTTTCTCTTCTCACATTTTATTCTAAATGGCAACAAGAAATCAGCCCACACCTTCAAAATTTTGTTTGAAAATATTTTCAGCTAAATAATATAAGTATGTAAGTTGTAAACAATGGCTTACAACTTCTGCTTCCCAAGCAACATTAAGACACAATATAGCTAAGATATGCCACTATATTATACAAATTACCTTTCCTAGAGTTTTCAATAACATGTTCATAATTTGTTTCTGAGCACCTGTCTTTAATATTCATATCTATACCATGAACACTGTGCTCATGGGAATATATGTATTCTCTAAGATAATAACAGTTTTCTCTACTATAGTCTTCATTTCCTTTGAGCCTTCACCAAAATCTAGGCTTTTTCTATCATACTCCTCAAAATTCTTCCAGCCTCTACCCATTGCTCAATTCCAAAGCCACTTCCAGATTGTTAGATATTTGTTTCATTACAATTATACTTCCTGGTACATTACAATTATACTTCCTGGTACCAAAATCATTGCTCTTCCTTTTTTTCTGTATATTTAAGCTTCTAACTGGGGATTGTTTTTCTTTTGTCTTTCGGTATTTCCTCTAGTGTGGAACTAATGATTAATTATTTTAGTTTTTATTTCTATGAAAGTGTTCTATTTTACCTTTACTTATAAAATATGAATATTTACCAGGTATAGAATTCTAGATTGGTATTTTCCTCTAGTACTTTGAAGATCTCATTCCATTGACTTCTGGTTTTTATTTTGTTGATTCTAGGAAAGTGTTACATTCCTGGCACTCTCTGCCTACATTTAAGATGTTCGCTTTGTCTTTGGTTTTCAGCAGTATGACTACAGTGTGTCTAAATGTGTCATTCTTTATGATTATTTCACTTTAGATTTATATTCCTTCTTGAAATTGTGACTTGATATCTTTTCTTGATTGGGGAAAAATCTTGACCATTACATTTTTTTTAAACTTCTTTTGTTCCACTATCTCTCTACTATTTTCTGGGAGTTTAATATGTGTGTTAGATCATTTGATTGTTGCTATAATTTGAAGGTTATTGTACCCTCCATACATTTATGAAGTTTAATTCCCAATTTAACAGTATTGAGAGGTATAATCCTTGGAGATGATTGAGTTGTAAGGCTCTGCCCTCATGAATGGGATTAGGTGCCCTTATAAAGGAGCTTGATGGAGGGACTTTGTTCCTTTTTGCCCTTAACCTTCTGCCATGTGAGGACACAGTGTTCTCCCTTCTGGAGGACACAGTGTTCAAGGTGCCATGTTGGAAGCAGATTGGACCCTCACCAGACACCAGATGTTGGCACCTTGATCTTGGACTTACTAGTCTCCAGAACTGTGAGAAATAACTTTCTGGATAGTTACAAATTGCCTAGTCTCTGGTATTTTGTTATAGTAGCTTAAAGAGACTAAGAAAATAATATATTCTATATATTTTTTCTCTTTTCTTCATTTTTAATCTAATCATTTTGCTTTGGTTTGTGTACTTTTAACACACACATTAAAGTTGTAATTTGGTTACTGTGTTAATCAGTTACAAAATTTCTGTTTGCTTTTTAAAAATGGCTTACATTTCTCTGATGAAATTTTTACCTTGTCTTCTATTTCTTGAACATGTATTAATCATAGTAATTTCAGTCAATGATTGATAACTACAATTGTGGATAACTTATGGGTGTGTTTTTACTGCTGGATTTCTCTTGGTTTGCCATACTAACACACACACACACTTAGTTTCTGTGTGTGTGTGTGTGTGTGTATGCAGCCAGAAATAATGTTTGAAAAGTTATAGTGGCAGATTGAAGTCTTGAATGATGCTATTGTTCTGTAGAAATAATTTGTTTTCTTCATCTGGTAATTTAGCTTGAGACAGATCAGATTGTTCCACTCAGGATTAAGCTGATTCAAATTAGTTTTCAGTATTTGTGAAGGCTTGGTCTGTCCAGGTTCACCATTATCACGGGCATAGTCCTTCAGAGACCCCAACAGAAACCCAGAGTTTTATGTCAGAATCCTTTCTCCTTGGCACATATTAAACTTCAACTGCCATTACCCTAACCTCTTAAGACTTCTGAAAGTCCTGCTCAGATTTTTAGATTCTTGTTTATCATATTAGAACTAGCAAATTTTTTATGGTGAAAAGCAGAGCTAAATATTATATTTACTTCTTTTTGTTTCCTTTGTCTCTGAGTTCTTGATTGCTCAAGTTCTTACTGCCTTGGTAGCTGTCTTATACCTTTAAACTGATTTTTAAAATTATTTTATTTGGATTTTGCCATTTTTCTTGGCAGAATATCTTCATAGTAGGAATTGAAAATATTTTTTGAGCAGAATGGCATTTTACTGTAAATTTTTTGTGTTACATGATTATTTTAAAATTTTCAAATCGATTTTGGAAAGTTTACATAGAGTATGTTAGTTATATAGAGCTCCCTTGTACTTTTAACTGCTGAATGATATTATATCCAATACCCTCTTGATGAAACCTAGATTGTTCTCAATTGTATTGCTATTATTTACAGTTATGCAACGAATATTCTGTGCATGCTTTTTGGTGTACCCATGTGAGTAGTACACTAGAGTCAATATTGATCATTAAAGTTGGTGGATATGAACATAAAAAGCTTAACTGATACTTCACATTTTCCCTTATAAATAGGGTTCCAATTTATACTTCCACTAATAGAGGAAGAATGAAATTGATGCTGTCATAAAAACAAATTAAAATAGGCAAGATGAATTTGCAAAAAGATTATTCCTACTATTCTTTTACACAAATGAAACACTAACAGAATATTACCAGTTGATTAATTTGACAATTGTTTGTTATTCCAAATAAACATTTGGGCAGTGAGGATTAATCAGTGGTGAAATTAACAAAATTCTTGCTATAATAGAGACGATATTTTAGGAAGTAAGAATTTTGGGGTTTCAAGCAGCTTGGTTTGTATTTTCTAATATATTGAAGACTAATTTATTTGTCTCAATTTCTCTCACCTTTTCTAATTGCTTTGAGTCTTTCTGAGAACTTGAAAATTTACAACAAGTTGAAAACATTTTACATACAAATAAATAAAACTTGATGAGCAAAATACAATGATTAATGACAAATTGGGAAAATATTTTTAACTAACACATGGTTAAAATCCCTAATATAAAAAGAGTTTCTTTAGAGTGAGCAAAAAATAACAATAATTGACAACTCAATAAAAATAATACAAATGACTCCAAAACATAGGAGCAAGCAGCTTAAATTTGTTCATAATGACAAATTTACAAATAAAAACCACACTGAGATAAGATTGTTCATGTATCAGACTGCTAAAAATCATGGGTTTTGACCATAAACTTTATGGCAAGGCTTTGGGGAAACAAGCACTTTCATTTATTGCTAGTAGGATTGCAAAATGCCTTTCTAAGGAAATTTAGAAATATCCAGAAAATAAATGTCTTTGTTCTTTTACTTAGTAATTCCTCTTAGGAATCTAACTCAAGATACCCTTGCAAAAATATAAAATGATCTATGTACAAAGATATTGGTTGTGACATTATTTAAAATAGCAAAAGCCTGGAAACAACCTAAATGTCTATCCATAGTGAACTGGTTCAATAAATTATAATATGTCCTTATAATATAGTACCAATCCTCTGTAAAATGTAATGAAGATCTCTATATATTGATATTGGGTGACTCCAAGGTAATTGGAAAGTGAAAAAACTCTATAAAACTGAAAATGCAAAACATCATTTAGTGTATATGATAAAGGATGAGAGAGAAGAAGTGATGGAGAAACCAGACTAGAAGCAAGGTTTTACTGAGTATACCTTGCATTATGCTTTTATTTTGAAATCTTTTGATATTTTACAAAATTAAGTCAAATCAAAATCAAAATAATCAGTAAAATGGAATGAAAAATAAGCAAATGGATCTAAATTTTATATTGTGTGTAGAATAACCACACAGAAAAACACTGATTATTTCATGTGATTTAAAATACGCTATTTGTACTGTGTAAACCTAACAAGATGTATTCTAAAGACAACAATCTATTTTAAAATATTTTGCACAATTCAAATTTTAGTAATTCTGTTATTAATTTGAACACATTATTAAATTTATAGGAATAAATATTTTCAGTATATAAAACATTCTAAAATAAAAAAATTTAAAATCTATCATTTGAAATGCAAACTTGTGTGCATATATATATGCATATATATTTCATTATATATATTTCATATGTATATTCACTGTGTGCACTGGAAGAACCAGAAAGCAATGATAACTACTATGAGCACTCTAAATACAGTCACATGTCACTTAATGTTGGAGAGTGCTGAGAAATGCATCTTTAAGTGATTTCATCATATGCGAACATCAGAGTGTACTTACACAAACCTAAGTGGTATAGCCTACTATACATCTAGGCTGTATGGTGTAGCCTATTGCTCCTAGACTACAAACCTGTACAGAATGCTATTGTACTAAATATAGCAGGCAATTATAACACAATGGGAACCATTGGTGTATCTAAACCTATCTAAACACAGAAAAGGTTCAGTAAAACTATGGTACAAAAGATAAAATATGACACACCTGTGTAGGGCACTTACCATGAATGAAGCTTGCAGGACTGGAAGTTGCTCTGGGTCAGTGAGTGAGTGAGTGGTGAATGAATATGATGGCCTAGGACATCATGGTACACCACTGTAGATGTTATAAACACGGTACATTTATACTACACTAAATTTATTTAAATTTTTTTCTTCAATAATAAGTTACTTACCTTACTGTACCCTTTACACTTCATAAGTTTTTAATTTTTTAAATTTGTTGACTCTTGTCATAGCACTAAGTTTAAAACACAAATTATATAGCTGTAAAAAAATATTTTATTTATATCTCTATTGTATAAACATTTCTCTATTTTAATTTTTTCATTTTAAACTCTTTGGTTAAAAACTAAGAAACAAACATATGCATTGACCCAGGCCTACACAGGGTCAGGATAATTAACGTCACTGCCTTCTACCTCCACATCTTCTCCCACTGGAAGTTATTCAGGGGCAATAACACATATAGAGTTGTCCTTTTGTATGATAACACTGCCTTCTGGAATACCTCTTGAAGGATTTGCCTGAAGCTGTTTACAAATAATTTTTTTTTAATAAGTAGAAGGAGTATACTCCAAAATAACAATAAAAAGTATAGGATAGTAAATACACAAACAGTAATATAGTTGTATACTATCATATCAAGCATTGTGCACTGTACATAATTGTGTGTGCTGTACTTTTGTATAACTGGCAGCACAATTGGTTTTTTTATGTCGTCCTTACCACAAACACATGAATAATGCATTGCACTATAATGGTACAATGACTACTACAACGTCACTAGGTCATAGAAATTTTTGAGCTCCATTATAATCTTATGAGACCATCATCGTATGTGTGGTTCATTATCTACCACAACATTATGTGGCACAAGACGATATTATTTTCTTTAAAAGCATCTAAAAACATTTATTTCACTAAAGGCTGATTTAGGGTAAGTGTGGGGTCTGAACCGTATAAATGTATGAACTGAATCGTGGTCATCTTATTCCATAGAAAAAGGAAGCTCTCAAACACTAATGAGGTCATGCCAAAAGCACAGGAGCTAACTTTAAAGGACTCCCATTAGCCAAAAATAAGACCATTTGACATTGAAAAATGTTGTCTTGATCAACCAAGATATATTAAATATATAGACATTCGTGAGTCCATAATGATCCCCAACAAGTCCTTATTGTGATGGTTGCTTGGCTACAACTCTTTACTGTAAAAATTGATAAAGATAAAAAGCTTTTATTTTAACTTTTCACTATCAATTTTATTTCCTCAGAGCTATTTAAGGACAGAAAGTTCTTTTTAGCAGAATTTTAGTTTATACATGCAGAAGAAAATAAGTAATTGAAGAATTAATATTGTTAAAATGCCCATATTACCAAAAGTTATCTCCAGCTTCAATGGAATCTCTATCAAAGTCTCAATGGTATTTTTTACAGAAATAGAAAAAGCAATCATAAAATTCATATGAAACCCCAAAAGAACCCAAATAGCCAAAGCAATTGTGAGCAAGAACAAAGCTGAAGGCATCACACTTCCTGATTTCAAAATATATTGCAAAGCTACAGTAAACAAAACAGTACAGTATAGAGAGCTCAGAGTAAACTCATGTATATACAGTCAATTATTTTTGTGTATATTACAGTCAATTGATTGAGGTTTTATGAAACTTATGTTGTATGAAACTAATTGAAACTTATGTATATACAGTCAATTGATTTTTAGCAAAAGTACCAAGAACATGCAATGAGGAAAGAATACTCTCTTCCATAAATGGTATTGGGACAACTGAATACTCACAGACAAAATAATAAAATGGAACTCTTATTTTATGCTATATAGAAAAATCAATTCAAACTTTAAATGTAAAACCTGAAACCATAAAATTCTTAGAAGAAAACATAGGAATAAAACTTCTTCATAATGACTTTGGCAATGATTTCTTGGATATAACATCAAAAGCACAGGCAACAGAAGCAAAAGTAGACAAATTGGACTACAGCAGACTAAAAAGCTCCTGCACAGCAAATGAAACAGCCAAGAAAATGAAAATGAAACCTATGGGATGGGAGAAAATATTTGCAAAACATGTATCTGGCTAAGGGTTAATATCCAAAATATAAAAGAAACTTTAACAATTCAACAGCATAA
>NW_016804447.1:3047090-3114590 GCF_001698545.2 Rhinopithecus bieti | reverse complement strand
GCCAAATATTATTTACCTCTGGATAAGACAGATAAAACAGTAGATATATATTATCATATAATAATAATCCAAAAAATCCCCTTAGGAATCAAATCAAGTTTCTAGCATTTTATAGGAAATATAGAGGATGAAAAATAAGTACTAACATGCCATGTGAAAACAATCAGCTGAATAAAGAATATGAGACATTATATGACAATGACCCATTCCTTTAACAAATAAATGGCATGGAATATGGTGGTGAGATGTTGGGGGAGGGGGGGAGAGAGGGAGAGAGAGGGAGAGAGAGAGAGAGAGAGAGAGAGAGAGAGAGAGAGAGAGAGAGACAGAGAGAGACAGAGAGAGACTGAAGAGATAGCAAACAAATGTAATGCCATAAGTGGCAGTGAAGTGCATCTTGATTCAAACAAATTAGTTGTAAAATACTGTTGTGGATGCAATCAGAGAAGTTTAAATGTGGACAGAATATAAGATGACATTAAGGAATGTTGTTAACTTTAAGGTTGATAATCACATTGTGGTTATATAAAGAATATCATTTCATGTACCAATATATTTGTAGATGGAAAGGTATGATTGGGGCATTTAAGTTAAACTATTTCAACCAAAATAAGAAAATAAACAACAAAAAAAGAGTTGCTTAAACTAAGAATCATGGGCAAAAATATTGATAATAATTAAAATAGGATATTATGATACAATTCTCTCTTCTCTTCAAATTTTCATAATTTTTTATAAGAAAGTGTATTTTTTTAGCTTCTGAGCCCTTCTAGTTGATATGTTAGTGAAATACAGTTCTGAATTAATTTTGGTTATTGGCTGGCATCTAAACAGTAAGTATAATCTTTTACTAGATAATACATTCTCATGGCTCAAAACTCAAAATAATATTTTTAAAAGGTATACATTAAGAAGGATCACATTTACTCCTGCTTCCATTCACTCAATTCTTCCTGTCCTCCAAAGGTAGTAGCTTTTATTTATTTCTGTGTTAGGTTTTTAAAGCAAATAGAAACAAGCATGTATATATTATATATATTTTCTCTCTTTTATACAAAAGAAAGCATAAAACATTTAGTCTTCTGCATGTTTCTTTTTTTAACTTACGTATGCTGGAAACATTTCCATAACAATAAATGGAGATATTCCATCTTTTTATGGCTACATAGTATTCCATTGTGAGCATACAATGGAATACATATTTGTTCTTTTCTTTCCATCATCTTTTGCCATCTTAGCAATTTCATATGCATGGAAGAATATATACAAGATAAATTCACAGGGTAAAAGCAATTATGATTTCCATAGATATTGCCAATGTCAATCCATGTGGATTATGTCATTCATTTTACATTCACACCTGCAATAGATGAGACTGCCTGCTTTTTCACAAACTCATCAACAAAATGCAGCCAGATTTTGTATGTTTTACAATGTTAGGTAAGCAATAAGATCTCTGTATAATTTCAATTTGCACATTTCTAATTATAATAATGGTTGAACATCCTTTTGCGTGGTTAGAAACCATTGTAGTTATTTTAAATTAATTTTGCTTCTTAACTTTTACATATTTTCTTTTACATTATTGATCTTTCCTCTCTTTTAGGAATTCTTTGTGTATTAAAGATATTAACCCTTTGTTATAAGCTGCAAATTTTTTTCCATTCTGTTATTTATTTTTGTCTTTGCATTGATCATTTTGTCATGCAGGTTTTCATATCCTTACATATTTAAATTTATTATACTTTTGTTAAGATTTCTGATTTTAAATTACCGTTAGATAAATCTTTCTTCCTTATCATAAGGAAGTATATAAAGGAGTCTGTATTTTATTCTAGTATTTCTATGGTTTTACTTCTGATATTTCACTTTTATATGATTAGACATTATTCTGGTGTTTGATTAAAGGTGTAGATCCAATTGTCTTTTCTTCCAGTTGAATTCTCAGTTGTCACAGTACCAAGTATTTAAAAAGTCTACTTTTATTCTTCTACTTAAAAGTGCTACTTTTATCACATGCTAAATTTCCATATTTGGATCTATTTCTGAACATTATATTCTGTTCTGTTTGAATATAAAAGCCTTTTTTTTTTTTAATTTAATCAGAGTCTTGCTCTGTCGCCCAGGCTGGAGTGCAATGGTGTGATCTCAGCTCACTGCAAGCTTAGCCCCCAGGGTTCCAGTGATTCTCCTGCCTCAACCTCCCTAGAAACTGGGATTACAGTCACCCGCCACCACGCCCGGCAAATTTTTTTGTATAGTAGAGACGTGGTTTCACCATGTTGGCCAGGCTGGTCTTGAACTCCTGACCTCAGCTGATCCGCCCGCCTCGGCCTCCCAAAGTGCTGGGATTACAGGTGTGAGCCATTACACTCGGCCATAAAATCTTTTAATATGATTCAGTATCTACTCGGGCTAGTACCAATAATTTTTCTATAAATTTTCATATTTTGAAAATACTGTTTACTTTTATTTTCCATATGTATTTTAGAATCAGCTTCCTTAGTTCCAAAGCAATACAAATAACAACCCCTTCAGAAACAACAAAACAAAACATGGTGTACCTTTACATTGGGCAAGTATAATTTTGTGTCTTTAAGATTTAAAAATTTTTTTCATAAAGGATTTGAATACTATTTATTAGGCATTTGTAACACTTATTAATGCTGCAGAACACACTACCTGAACTTAGAGGTATGACATATGTATTTTATTATGCTCTTGCATTCTGTGGGTCAAGAATTTGGAAAGGGAGCACTGATGACTCTCTCTTCTAGATGATGTCAGCTGAAAAGACTTGAAGACTGGAGATGAATCAAAGGCAGGAGTATCTCCACGAATGGGGAAAGAAATCATCATCTGATGGCATCTTCATTCACATGTTTAGCTGTTGATACTGCCTGTTGTCAGGACTCTCAGCTGGGGCTGTTCCATGGAAACTTATGTATGGCCTCTCCATGTAGCCTGGGTTGCCTCACAGCATGATGGCCTTGGACATCTTACCTGGTGCTCAGGGCTCCAAAGGCAAGTATTAAAAAAGAACCAGGTGAAAGCTGTACCACCTATTGTAACCTAGCTTCAGAATCAGATAGCATCACTTCTACCATACTCATGGTCACCCAGCAACAAGGGGAGGATCATAGATATCACTTCTTGATAGGAGGGATGTATAAGTCACTGAAATTATGTGGATAAAAGATATTGCTGCAGTCATTTTTAGAAAATTGAATGTGTCACAATATTTTCTTGGATTGTTTTTGTTGTTGCTTTTTATGAATTGGGTCCTTTCTTTCATTTTATATCCTAAGTGTTTATGATTTAATGAATATTACTGATTCCTGTATATTACACCTGCTGATGCAACACATATAACCTTATTGAGTTCTGCCACCTCCCGTTTTTGTATTTTATTCTTTTGTGTATCAGTTGTATTATGAGAAATCAACAAAGAGTTTTACATTTCCCACTCCAATTTTGTTGACTGTTCCACTCTTGCATAATTGTGTTGGCTGTGAGCCTCAGTATAATGTTAAATGTAATGGTGACTGTAGACATCCTCACTTTTTTCCTAACTAGCAGAAATGCCTGTGCTTTTACATTAACTAAAGTAGTGCAACTGAAAAGAAGACATATTCCTTATAGTTTTTTAGATATGGTATTTGATATCTAGAGAATCATTGTTATAATGTTTTCATTGTGAAGAACAATCTTTGCTTATTAAATATATTTTTTAAAATAATTTTTGGCCTTATATTTTCTCTGCTCTAATATTAAGGTCGCCAACCCTGATTCTGTTTTATGGTTTATACTTTCTTTCCCTAAACATCATATTGGTGTTGGCTCCACTGTCTTCTGGTGTTAAAAACTAGAAAAAGTCTGACACTAAACTCTTTTTCGAAGAGTGCTAATGTTCTTGCTTATTCACTTAGTGAATTATTTATTCATCTTTAGAGACTGATAATCTCATTAGGTGTTGACTGGAGCCGATTTTACTTGGTAATAAATATGTAGAGTCAATATATAGATTCATATCTACATATCGATTCACATCTTCATTTGGTTCCATTTTGAAATGATATTTTAAAATACTTATTCTCTCCCATTGTTTTACTTTTTTAGGACCTTCAATTACACAAGTACTAAATTTCCTTTACCTCTTTTCTAAATCCATTATTTTATTTTCATTTATCTCCTTATATGTTTCTTTTTCTTCTTTCTTACTTCATCAAAGCCATTATTGTGGTTTTCATGCCATCATTCATCCCTCCCCTCCTAAGCCTTGGAATTTCTTTTTCATTGTTGAAATAATTTAGTAATTTTCTTCTCATGAGTTTTGTCAGTTCCTCTTTTACCTTTTTCAGTTTTCTGACCTTTGCCTCTTACTGTGTGACTATGTTATCTCAGAATTCTTGTGTTTCTGCCTTGTGATTTTTCTTCATAGCTGGAAATAATTCACTCTTATTTACAAAAAATTTTGGAATATTATATTACAATTTTAGCTGCTGTGTGGTAAGATAATTTTAGTGATTATTCCTTTCCTGTTGGAAAATGTGTCTATAGTTTTCATATTTTATCCTATTTTGCCTTTTAAAATTTACCTTTTGTTTGTCCTCATGTTTAGATGAGAGCAAAATATTCCTGGATGTGAGTATGAGGCAGAGGAAGGTGGGTAAGGATGACCTCCCTGCTTCACAGCTTAAGCTGGAATGGTATGGGCAGTGCTATGGTGGGAAACTGACCAGTTTACAACAGACATCTCAACCAGCCATTAGACTGTAAAGAAAACATTAAAATATACAGGAGCGAGTCTCTGTTGAAAATCAGCCCTGGGTTCAAGATGTTTCCTTATGGTTGTGGTATTTCCATGTCGGCACATTTCCTTTGCTTCTAAGAACCTAACTTGGTTCTAGAGGGCTCCATCTTCCAGAGTTGTGTCTCCTGCTGACTGTGTTTGCTGCTTCCACCAAGGGACAGAGCGAATGGGAATCATTCACTTTTATTTAGAAAGTGGATTTTTTACTGATGCTTGCAAAATATCATCTCTGAGCTTTTCTGGGCAATTTTTAAGTCTTCCTTCTACCCCTAGTGCTTATTCCTATTTATTTCTCAACACAGTTCACAGCAGTTTGCCCTCAGTGTGGGCCCTTCACATATATGAGAGTGGATATTTTGCTTGGTGTCTGGGACCTGCGTCTGCAGTGTCAACACTCCCCCATCTTTCCTGCCACTGCATCATGGTTGCATTAGGGACTTCCTGTCTGGCTCTGCTGGTTTTAGTTGCTCTTGGCAGCATGTACACATAATTTAAAATTTGTGGGTTTTCTTTGTTTTCTATTTTAAGTAAAAAGGGAGTTGGTGATATTTTTGTTATTTTCCTTTTAATTATGTCACTGGTCTATTTCCAGGGGAGGCAGAAAGATTCAGAATTCAGCTGCCACTATGCTCTCCAGAATCATAATTAAAATAATTGTTTTTGTTGTAGTAAAATATGAAGTATATTCCCACTTAAGTAGAATGGACTTTTCATATGAAAGTATAAGATTATTTAAAAGATGTCTCCCTGATCAAAACATATTCTCCACTGGTGAATTTTCAAGATGTGTTTTGGACAAAATTGAGAAGGGGAAGTTTGATAAACTAGTTAGATAAGCAAATCTATGCAGAGTCTGTCATTCTCTGAGAAATGAAAACTGGGTAGAGAAAAAAAGTCAGATTTACATGATACAAAAATGCTGTTCTTTATTTTAATCGACAGAATTGGATTAGATTGCGGCATCAGCATGCATTTCTCATTGTTTTCTTTCTATATTAACTACAGGAGACTCATTAGAATTTCATGGATGTAATTGTTTCTGGGTTACATCCTCAATTAATGACTATAATTGAAAGATAGGATAAAACTGGGATGACGTGACTGTAATTTAAGTGTAAGATGTCTGGGCCTCTATTTACAATGCATTTGTTAGTATTATTTTTTCCTACTGCGGAGGAGTATTTACGAGAGGCAGAAATAAATGCATTTCAAACAGCAATGTCTCAATCAAAACAATGAACATATTGTGCGCAGGGTGTTGTTTTCCTGGGCTGTTTTGTGACTATGCAGCCCTCAGCATGATACATGTGCATATAAAGAGCTTGTGTTCAGATCTTCTGGGAGGACTTGGGGGAGGAGAACATGTTCCAACAAAGGGGAGGTGGAAGAGAGGCTATCTCTGCCCTTTATGTGCTGCGTTATAACAACCGTTCAAAACCCAGGAGCTCAGCCTGCACTTGTCAAGGATTCCCTAATCAGTTTTAGATTACGTCATGGGGAAAGAAAAAAGGAACTCCCCCAATCCCTTAATTAGGGCTCTCCTCTGCTTCCCTCTCATTTTAGTCCTCCCCCAACCAAAGTAGACATTAACCTTATTAGCTTTTTGAGCAGTGCATCGCTGATTATCCGCACACAAGCCATGAGAGCAGCTGCAAGGGGCAGCTGAACAATTATCTGGAGGTAACTGGGTTTGATTCAGACTCTGGGAACAAAGTTCACAGACTGGAGCTCCTGGGTTGAGGGGTGTCTGTTATTGCTCCATCCAGGGTCAGAAGAGGACTGGGAAGCTCATTGTGTGTCTTTTACAATGGTAACGACTTTTCCTTTTCTCACGAGTCTTCTGAATTTGAGGGAATGACAAAAACAGCCAAAGGATTAAAGGTTCAATAGCTGAGCTGGAAATACTAGGATATGTGGCTGGACTAAAACACCATGAAAAGCAAAAAGAAAAGTGGGAGATGAACTAGGTAGGAATAGAGAGATAGGGAAGGACCACTGATTCAGAGATTACTTAACATCAATAATAACTGGACAATTACGTACTTTTTAAATAACTCTCATACTGACACTGCCAGCTGAGGAGTATTTCCTAACATGGAACCTATGCTTAAGAAATATATGCAGATTATCAGGCCACACCACAGACTGCAGGAATCAAAATTTCCTGGTGTGAGGTCCAGGAAGGTGCATTTTCCAAGCTCCTGGGTGATTCTGACAGATGTTGGAGCTTAAGAATGACCTGGGTAGAGGCCGTGGAGAGTAGAATGAATGGAATGGCAGTGACAAACCAGAGACAAGTTGGGAGTAGGTGGATTGAAGTTGGATTCGCCAGGCATATAGTCTGCGCTTACCAATAAGGAGGCTGTGAATCAGAGGAGGTAAGTCTCTTCCTGTAAGCTAAATATCTAGTAAGTGGCAGAGTCATGGATTATACTTAAAGTTTTAAGTCCAAAGCTCTTTTCTTTGTACCACACTTAAGTCAATTGGAATAGAAATGTGCCAGAATTTGGATGGCAGGTTACAGGAAGTAGGCAACATGGTTTGAGATCCAGGCCTTGATTTGGTTATACGTCGAGATAAGGACATTTTTCAGGAAAATGGTGTGGAAGTTTTCATGTTCTTTAATCCAGTATTCTAAGCTTATCTTTTATTTGCCCCTTCATGAATTTTTTTTTTCATACATCTCTGGTGCATGTTAGCTATAAAATATATATCCAACCTTTTGTGTTAAATGTATGTGTTTTAAATGTAGCATGATTCTAACTCATATCACAAAATTATCACTTTGATATGTTGAGTTTTTGTAGCACATATTAGCAAATATTCCACTAAAATTTCTTAAAACATACATCTGCATATTATTTACAATTATCTTGCCAGTGGTACTACATGTACAACACTTTAGATATTGTGCTTTTACCTATTTTATCTTTTGCTTAGTGCTTCTTTACATCACTTTCCAGCTCCTCATTGTCTAGGACCTGTCTGCATGATCTAAAACCATCATATTTATTGACTTAGCCTATTCAGCACGGCTTTCCTAGTGGTGCAGCCTGGGTCACCTTCTCCAGCACCTCCATTTGCCTTCTTTCCTTTTTGTTGCTGAACTTCTCTCCCAGGTCATAGTTCTAGCTGAATTTTAGCCACACCATTTGGATCTCTGCACCTTTAGTCATCCTAACAAACTCTCTTCATTTACTTCACATAGGCATCTTATAAATTGCCTTCAGTCACATTATCCCTTATTCACATGGTGTCAGTAAAATGTTTGATTGATTAATAAATTGATAATGATTTCAGACTACCAAGTTTGTTTTAGGTGACTTTTAAGGGTTTAGATGAGAGGCAATAAAATGAACACATAAATACAGTCTTCAGATACTGATTTCTGATTTCTTGTATGGAGAAAACAAAACAAGGTAAAGTAGAGAGAGAGAGACAAGAGAGTTGTACTCTATTGGGATAGATAGGGAAGATTTCTTTGAGAGGGGAAGACTTGCATAATGAGAAGGAACCAACAAGGAGAAGATCTGGAGGAAGAGTGTGCAAGGTGGAGGTATACTAAGACTCTGAGATAGGAGTGGACTTGAGGGTCTAGTTGGGGGATGGAGGAGCAAAACACAATCCAAGAAGGAGAAAAGTAAATAGGAAGAGAGGTCAGAGAAGAAGATAAGGGAAAGATCCTATCATCCACAGCAAGAAGGAGGAGATATACTCAAGCACAATGAAAGCCACTGAAAGAGGTTCCAAAGGGAGGAACATGATCTAACCCCTTGGTCCAGGTTCCGGAGAGACTAAACTAACTGCAGGTTCCCATACTTAATCACTCTTGTCTGCCTTTATATGTGATATTCTCCCAGCTGTTTCCCTCTCTGTAATTCTCCCAGTTTTCTCAGCTCTTCTTAATCATTTTTGACTCTAGACTTCTACTGTAAACAAACAAACAAACAAAAACCATGATCAACTTTGCTTCATTCCACATTTCTCAGACTTACTTCACCACATACTTTTTACATGAAATGTCTATTACCTTCTTTAGGAATACATTCTAGACTTTTAAGCTACCCCAGTTGCTCTTTCTCTAGATGTAAAATAATGTAGTTATCTCTATTGATTACTTTTTATATTAATCAGTGTTCTCCAGAAAAAAAGACCCCACCCAAAAATATATACATATATATTTTTTCTGTCTCTCTCCATATATATATACACATATATACACATATATATACACACATATATACACACACATATATATACATATTTATATATTCTATCTATCAACACACAAAGGACCCTGTCTTCCTTTCTCAGCCTTCCACTGCCTCTGCATATATATACACACACACAGACACACACACACACACACACACTCATATATATATATGTACATATATATATGTACATATACATATATATGTACATATACATATATATATACACACACACATATATATATACACACACACATATATATATATATACACACACACATATATATATATATATATACACACACACACATATATATATATGAGAGAGAGAGAGAGATCAATTGGCCAAGGAAGTTATGGAGGCTGGCACAACCAAAATCTGTATGGAGGGGCTGTCAAGCTGGAGACTCAGAAAGAGCCAATGTTGCAGTTCAAGTCTAAAGGTCATCAGGCTAAAGATGCAGGAAAGAGCTGATGTTGCAGTTCATGTTCAAAGGCAGTCTACTGCAGAATTTCCTCTTGCTCAGAGGAAGTGGGTCTTTATTCCATTCAGGTCTTCAACTGTTTGGATAAAGTCTACCTACATCATGGAGTGCAATCTGCTTTACTCAAAATCTACTGATTTAAATGTTAATCTCAACCAAGAACAGCCTCACAGAAACATCTAGAACAGTGCTTGGGCAATGTCTAGGCACTGTTGTCCAGCCAACTTGATACATAAAATTAACCATCAGACCTTTCTCATAGGACAAGACAGAGACAGATAATCAATTTTTCCATTTTAAAAAATAATGTTTTCTGGGTTTTATCATAGGTGAATTTGGACATATGCATTTTTGTTGCTGCTAGTAAATCAGCAACGATGTAATCAACAACCTCCTCCCAATAATGATCATATTAATTAAAGGCTTTCCTGAAATAAATGTTAAAGATACAGTAGTCAGATAGGAAGAATGAGATGAGAATAGACCGAAAATGGGAACACATATGAAGTCAAGAGAAAAAGAACAGAAAGAAAAAGATTAATAGTCATTCACTGATGAGATACCCTAGGAAAACAGAGTAGGAACAGATGATAGTAACCTAAACTTTGCTGATGTGGGATGGCAGGGAGCAAGAACACTTAATAATGGTTTTTTGTTTTTTTTTTTTTTTTTTTTGAGAGAAGCTGTAATTGATCAGCATTTCATGCAAATGAATAATGTAGGTGAACCTTATCAGCATGCTGGGAGCTTACAATTATTCAAATTACACAAAGCCATCAAATTTATGCCAAAACAAGAGAAAGAGCCATTAATTCCCATTCTATTCCCTAGCATTCTAGGGTTTTACCCACGTTTGTAATGGTAAGACACTTCAACCTTGAAATGAAACAGAGAACATGGTGTGGTAATTTAGTCACACATTCACCATTTAATTGTTTTAAAGGTGATGTAGGCAAATGTACAACATTGAAGTATGCACATTTTTAGTGTGCAGTCCAATTCTATTCATGTTTTGCATGATGGATTCAGAATTTCAGATCATTCTACCTAATAGAAAATGTGGTAATTAAGATCAGTTTAATAGTAGTGCTTTCGGAGGATTAAAAATGTTTAATTTGAATACCACATTTCCATTCTGAAAAGCTGGGGTTACTAGAAAGTGAATATACTGGCAATGAAACACCTCTGAAACAAATCATCATTCACAAACTGTATTTCTCTCTTTCCTGAATATGAATCCGTCTGTCAATCCACAAAGGATCCTGTCCTCCTCTCTCAGCCTTCCCCTGCCTCTGCATATATCTGTGACATCAATAGTTTAAGACAGTGGCTGCCCATCCTGGAACATCATTGGAGAGATAGGCTCTGCAGAATGAAGGCTTTTTGCTGAGTTAGATGTGAAATTCACAGCAAAAGCGTCCATTGGCTACTTCCTATTGAACTGAGTCCCATTTACAACATGGCCACTGGAATTACCTCCCATGTGTTGCAACTATGTCTCCTTTAAAGAAGTCAGGAAAATTACCTGATGGTAAATTCTGTCACAAGAGAGATGTTAGGCTAAGGGGATGTGATGGTCGGGAAAATCCACCGTCACCAGCACACTGTAGGATCTAAAGAAAGTTATCAATTTTTTCTGTGCCCATATTTCTTCCTCTGTAAAATAGATACAGTGATCATGTATTGAGTTTGTAATATGTGTTGATCATTTTTAATGATTTACCTCTTTTAATCTTCACAATAATATTAGGAAGTAGGCATAATAATGTACCCATTCTTTGATTTATAGAAGACATAACTGATGCTTAGAGATGTCACCCATTGCCCAGGTTCACACAGCCATGGAGGCAGGATTTAAAGCAAGCCCTCCATTGTACTTGACCTTAATTATAGCACTAACTCCCACTATGATAATTAGCACTCACCTGATAAGGCTGTTCTGGGGATGGATTTATATAATGTTTGTAAAATATGTAGCAAAAATACCTGAAAATAGATGCTAGCTTGAATACCTGGATACAGCAGCAATAACACGTAACTTCTTAGGTAATCGTTTTTTGTTTTTCAATTCCCTTCCAAAATTTCCCTTACTTTCCTTCAGTACTAATAAATCCAAAATCCATACCATCTACCAGGTATCTATCCATGTAGTCAAAACCTTTTAATTATTCACTAATTATTTTTTGAACGAACGTGTTGTCTCTACAGTTTCAGTTGCTTTAGGCAGTATGAGAGAGTCGAGGAGCAATAGGCTCTTAGAAGACCAGCCTGGATTCTTAACTCTTCCACTGGACTTTCTCATTTCTAAAAAGGAAATAATACCTTTTCTTCCTCTGTCAGCACTAAAATAAAATCCAAATGAAAGCAAGAATATGAAAGACTTTATAAACACCAATTGGTACAGATGTGTAAAGGTGATATTAACAGGAGTTATGACATCTTCTAATTTCTTTGTATCCATCCATTTTCAGTATGTCTATCAACATAGCAACCAATAATTTTCAACTTGCAAATTTTACTGTTTAGGCTCTACTGTTAAGTGATACAATGAAAAGAGGATACATTCACGTGTTATTTTTATGTGAATAAATTATAGACAATTGCCTGTATACTTGCTTTTTTTCTAGGACAAATGGTCTCATCTTATTCATATTTAAACCAAAGTTTCAAATTTCTTTCTGGCAAGTATTTTGGCTCTAAAAGTTCATGTGAGATAAATAATTTATATGAAGGTTGGTTGATTGGTTTCAGATGATACTTAGGTTGGGATCTCTCAGAAGAAGACTTTGAAGCAGATATATGAAGGAGTGCTCTTGGGTTGAACATCTGTAGAGGAAGGGAAGGATGTAGGATTGGGCAGAGGAAAAAGTTGGCCTCAATCAGATTCAGGAAAAGTCTCAGTTGATCCCATGGGAACTCTACAGCAGTATAGCCCCTATTGACTCTAGCAAGGGAGAACAGATTGAATCTTTGTAACTACATGAATCAATTTTGGATGCAGACTGCCCCAAGAAGAGGGCATGACTTTAGGTGAGTGGCCTCTCTTCAAACAAAACAATTCCCAGAATGGACCGACAGCCAGAAGCACTCTTAGCAGCTTGGGAATGATGTCCTTCAGTACTAAAAGGGGCACTGGGGAGCAATTGCAGCATTTACTGCAGATAGTAATGTATCTACTTTACCTCTCCTGACAAATGGCCATGTAGACTCCAGGTAAGTTACTTTCTCATTAGTCTCTCCACTCAAGTTTACTCAGAAATAACTCCTATTTTATTATTTGGAGGTTTATATTAAGATGAAATCTAACTCCAGATTCATTAATCCTTGAATAGAGAAGTTTCTGAAGAAACTCTGCTAAAAAACTCAACCTGCCATCTGGAACAAAATGAGACAAATCCAATGCTTGGAGCTCATACATGTTTGCTAGAAGAATAAATGGTTGTGTGAAATACACAGTTTATGTAGCTAATGTTTACTGCACCAGTCTTTACTCTCAGTCACAGTTACTTCACCCCTGCGTAAGAATAAAAGCCATTTTTTTAACTGAATATTCATTACTTATTGCAATCTGTTCTAAGTGCATTGCATGAGTTAACTATCTTGATATCACAATAACCCTATAGGATGGGCAATATAAATCCCATTTTATAAATGAGGAAACAGGTTTAGAGAGGTTAAATAGTATACCAAAGTCACATGAATAGTAAACAATGAAAAGTGGAGCACTCTCTTGCATCTCACAAGGGGAATGACAGTAAAGGCAGTTGGCACAGTTTAATCTGTCTTTGTTTTGTCTCTTACTTTCTTTGTCTCATGTATTAGTTTCCTGGCCTACCTAATAAAGCATCACAAACTGGGTAGCTTAAAACAACTGCAATTTATTATCTTATAGTTCTAGAAGCCAGAAGTCTGAAATCAATGTGTCAGCCAGATTGGTTCCTTCTGGAGAGCTCTGAGGAAGAGTGTGTTCCATATCATTCTCTTAAATTCTGGTGTTGCCAGCAGTCTTTGGCATTCCTTGACTTGTAGACACATCAATCTCTGCCTTCTTTATCACATAGTGCTCTCCTTGTGTGTTTGTCTCTATGTCTCTTCTCATTTTCTTATAAGGACACTAGCATACCGGATTAAGAACCACTCCAATAAAGTATGACTTCATCTTAACTTGTGTACATCTGCAAAGACCCTGTTTCCAAACAAGTTCACATTCGCAGGCATCAAGAGTTAGGAATTCAATGTATCTTTTTAGGAAACACAATTCAACCAGTGCCACATAATTTTCAAGGAGATAATTATTGGAAAAAACAAATCCAATCAATGAATATTTCTTATGTTGCTGCTGATATGGTTTCCATGTTTGCCCTCTCCAAATCTCATACTGAAATATGAATTCTAAGTTTAGAAGTGGGTTCTAGTGGGAGGTGATTGAATCATGGGGGTGGATGCCTCATGAATGGCTTAGTGTCATCCCCTTGGTGATGAGTGAGCTCTGGCTCAGTTAGTTACCATGAGATCCAGTTGTTCAAGAGTCTGGGAACTCCCTCTTCTCTCTTGCTCCTGCTCTCACCATCTATATGTCTGTTCCCTTTTTGCCTTTCCCCATGACTGCAGTAAGCTTCCTCAGGCCCTCACCAGAAACAGATGTTGGCACCATGCTTCCTGCGCAGTCTGTAGAATCATAAGCCAAAATAAACCACGTTTCTTTATCAACTACTCAGTCTCAGATATTTGTTTATAGCAATGCAAATAGCAACACTATTCACAATGTGTCTATTGTTGTGCTAGTTACTGGAGGTAGAGTAGGTAGTAAGACAGATTATCTGCCAATCAATCGGACAGTCAAAAATATTTATTTAACAGGTAGTATTAATCAGGCCCAGGTCCCAGAGCTAAGACTATTGTAATGAACAGGACAAAGTCATATTACCAAATATCATTTCAGAGACTAAAATGTGCTATGAAAAACAAAAAGTAAGCAAGGAGCTATAAGAAAGAGTGACTAGGGGAGGTTGGGCAATTTTATCCAAAAAGTCAGGAAAGTCATTCCTGGGAAGGAATTTAAACTGGGAGGGATATTGAAACTGAGAACTGAGTGACTACAAGGAGGCAACCATTCAAAGATTTGGAAGCAGAGAATCCAAGCAGAAGGGTAGCCAAGAGCAAGGGCCTTCCCTGGGAATAAATGTAGAATGTTCCAGAAAGAGAATGAAAGTCAATCTGCCTGAAGTGTATAAACCAAAGGAAAAATAAAAAGAAATGTGTTAGAGATGTAAGGGGTTTGAGCTTTATCATCAAACTACCTTGAAGATTTATTAAGAAGCGTGATTCGAATATAAAAGTTTTATGAACATGTGCTCCATAAGATAGACTGTAGAGGGATAAGAATAGAATCAGAAAGCCCACTTAGATGGCTATTCTATAAATCCAAACAAAAAATGATGATACTTTGAAGCAGGGGTGTAGTGGTGGAATTGGTGAGAAGAAACCAATTGGAAGACAGATATAGAAGTATTTTTGAAATGGAGATGATGGAGCTTTCTCATGAGAGTTTGATTAAAAAAAATCAAGAGCTTACAGTATAATGGGAGGCATCACTGAAAGGGGTAATTCCAATTCATTGTTATGAATGCTATAGTAAGAATAAATCCAAATAGAATTCTCAAAACTGTTTGGGAAAAGTTAAAGCCTAGAGTTTCCTCAAGACTGGTGGGGATGTATTTTTCACAGCTGATATTTTGTCCTGTCTCATTTCAAAGGCTGCTGTGCTTGTGAGAAACACAGGGTACATATGGTTTTCTGCACAGAGAGAACCCACATCACAACACTGTATGTTTTGGCAAAGGCTCTTTTGTTATTTCTCCTGAATGTAATGGCTGTGTGTAGTACTGGGTAGCCATTTGATGAGTGGAGGTAGGGTTGGAAGCAGGACATGACATTTACCACAAGTATCTTTCTCTGATCCCTCAGGAAAAATATAAGGCAATGAGGTACTAGTCTTGAAAGAAGTCCTATATGAGAACATAATATGCAGACACATAGTCCCTCCAAGGACAGTCTCTCTAGATACTGTGTGCTAAAGAACTCCGGATTTCTACTGTACTAACAAAATTTCTCTCAGAATGCATGTTGGACTTGCAGTGGAACTTGCATGACTTCATAAGCCCCCCACAAATCACATTTCCATAGACAGCGTCATCTATATTAGCAAATAACAAAACTATCAGTAGCACAGACTAAAATTATAATTGCTCTGTATTAATCATATTAAGGCAGGAACATATTTATAATTGCCAGATAGCTATACAACTTCCTATAAATAACTATGAAAATGTGGTATCTTTTTTTCATTTTATTTTGTTTAATTATACTTCAAGTTCTGGGATACATGTGCAGAACATGCAGGTTTGTTACATAGGTATAAACATGCCATGGTGGTTGGCTTCACCCATCAACCCATCATCTACATTAGATATTTCTCCTAATGCTACCCCTTCACACCCCCTGAGAGGCCCGGGTGTGTGATGTTCCCCTCCCTGTGCTCATATATTCTCATTGTTCAACTCCCACTTATGAATGAGAACATGCGGTGTTTGGTTTTCTGTTTCTGTGTTAGTTTGCTGAGAATGATGGCCAACAAACATAAGAAAAACAGCTCATCATCACTGGTCATTAGAGAAATGCAAATCAAAACCACATGAGATATCATCTCACACCAGTTAGAATGGCGATCATCAAAAAGCCAGGAAACAATAGCTGCTGGAGAGGATGTGGAGAAATAGGAATGTTTTTCCACTATTGGTATGAGTGATTATTAGTTCAATCATTGTGGAAGACAGTGTGGCGATTCCACAAGGATCTAGAACTAGAAATACCATTTGACCCAGCAATCCCATTACTGGCTATATAACCAAAGGATTATAAATCATTCTCCTATAAAGACACATGTACAAGTATGTCTATTGCAGCACTATTCACAATAGCAAAGGCTTGAAACCAACCCAAATTCCTATCAATGATAGACTGGATAAAGAAAATACGGCAAATATACACCATGGAATACTATGCATCCATAAAAAAGAATGAGTTCATGTCCTTTGCAGGGACATGGATGAAGTTGGAAAATATGTTATCTTTGAAACAAGTCATGACCTCTTGGAACTCTGCCTGAAATTTAATTTATTGTCACCATTTGGGATAGTGACTTAAATGCCACTATCCACTGCCTAATCATTGATTAGGAAGCAAGATTTAAAATCAATATTTCTATAATCAAGTGTGCTTTCCAATAAACACAAAACATCTAAATAAAATATTCAGCGTAAATATTGGCTAAAGTAAGCTCTAAAGAAAAGGTATAGGAAAAAAAGATAAAATGGTTCAAGATTCAAAGAATTACAGTTGTGTAGGCAAAGACTAGTACATTTACGTTACTCTCAACCGTGTCTGTGTGTGTGTGTCTATGAACTTCTGATCGTCTCTCAAAATTTATTTCTATACCCTGATTTCAACTTTTTGAGTTAATAAGCCTTTCAGTGTTGTGCTGAGGAGCTAGTGGTATTTGAAAGCTTGATGCATATCTCCTTTGAGACGCTTTTTATATAGTTATTCAACCTTTAATTGAGTTAAAAGTAGTTACGACTTTCGGCATATGAATTATTTGCCCATTTTGTTAACTTCTACTTCCACCGTCTGTTTCTGAGAAATTATCATCTCTCTTTTTATAATGTGGATATTAATTTTAAAGATATTGCCACCTAATTTTAAAGATACTAAACTCTGCTGCCACGAAACTTTTAACACATTCTGAGAAAATAATATAGCAACCATTTTAAGTAAAACCAGAACGTAGCTTCCCTCAAAACAGCAACTAATTTTCCCAGTGGAGATCACTCTTTCTTTCTGTACAGTCCAGAATAAAAATTAAGATCATCATAAATAGGCATTCTAGGCATCCTAAGTCTTGATGAATGAGAGTGGGTAAAATACTAGAAAAAAAAGTGAAAAGCAATGGTATGTGAAAAACCTGAAAGCCTGCTCTGAGGCACTGCAGTTTTTAAAAGTGAAAGAAATTCTACCAAATCATGTATAGTTTTTTTTTTCTTTAACATTTTTTTAAAGAATACTCAAGACTTAGTTCAGTGAAACATTGATTGAATTGTAGAATCTTGGAAGTGAATATAGCCAATCAGAATAACCAAATTTTCCTAGAATATCAGATTCCAATATTAATGCATAGTTAAAACCAAATGCGGTCATCAGCTTTCATTCCTCACAACTATGCTGAAAAGAGAAGGCTGTGAGTATGAGCTGGGAGGAATGAGGACATGGGAGCATAGGGGAGGTCATCTGAATAAATCACAACTCATTAATCACCACCATTACAAATAAATCATTGTTGTTCTGTCACTATGCACTTTCTTGTTAAATTAGCTCCTAGATATTGTATCATGTCTAATCTCTTTCTGCAGGAGCTGGTGCTGTATGCTTTTGGATAGTAGATGGAGGAAAACAAGAAAAAGTGGTTATGGTGCAATAGTTATCTGGTAAGTTTTTTGAGAGAACACCACTTGGGAAACATTGATTTCCACATTGTTATCTCCTGCTGTACACTACTGTGTATAACTGGTGTGTAGCGCATTAAATAAAACATCAATATTCTGAACTGAGTTTCACATTCATAACCAATAATAAGATTAACTGTTGTGGTTTTTTATATATGCTTCAAAGAACCATGTCTATATAGATCATTAGTGTACAATAGCATCATTCAGAAATTTTTGAGAAAATGTAGCATTTTATGTCAATTAAAAGATTTTCTGAAAGGATTCACTTTCAAGTAATTTAGTGCTCCTGAGTTCTGGGTGCTGTTATCTTTTCAGTAACAATTAGGCAAAAATGCAGTAATTGTAATTGCATCAGGGATAAATTTATTATAGGTTGCATGTTGAACTGGTGCTTTCCATTGCAGATTTTATTTTTTGTTTGGAATTACTCATTAGATATAATTATTGCGGGACATAATTAGAATTGTGCTGCCTTCTGGTGTTTAGGGGCATTAACTATCACTGTTGTTTTTTAAAATGTTTTTATAATTTGCATTTATTTCAATGTGTACGTAGCTAAGCGTCTTCTTATACGTTATAGAACACTGATAGAAAAAGTGACTTTCATTTCATGAGGAAAATTTAGCTTATTATGATGATACTCATGTGTAAAAAAGGATTAGGTAAAATGTAGAGTGAGGAAAATCATCATGACAATCACATAAATTTAATGAAAAAAAAACAGCTTTATTTTTTAGCATTGTAAAAGAAAAATTCTAATAGTTATTTGATTTCTTACATTACCTGTACCATGTACAAGTATTTGTGTGCATTCCTTGAAGTGTATATGGGCTTTCATTTTGCAAATCAGGCAAAAAATGTATTTTGTTGAAGTAGAAAGGGATATGAGTGGAGGGAAATGTGTACCTGTTGTTCCATCAAACCCTTTACCTGTTGTTCCATCAAACCCTCTGATATCATGTTGTTTTTGATCATTTAGTGTTAGAGAAGCTTTTTGTTTTTTTGATGAACAACCTTGGAAAGTTGTGAATAACACATTTTGTTTTAGAGTCCAAATGACAAAAACTAGTAAAGAGTTTGAAAAAGGCAATTCTCACCACCTATGCTCAAAACAATGTTGTGGCTTTGATAGTACTGAGAGGCAGTCTTCTTGGTACACATGTTGTTACCATAAGTAGCAGCAATGAACAGGCTCTTCAAGTGACTTTTTGGGCATTATGTTTCAAAAGGGAGAGTCAGAGCAGAAACAGAACACAATAGGTACTACAGGTGTACCAGAGCTGATGGTTTGGGTTGCAAACACACCTGAAGCATCCTTTGGGGGAATTTCCTGATAACTATGTGGAAATCATCAACAGCCTCATGGTTTCACATGCACAAGTAGCAGCAAGAATAGAGACATTAGTTTATTAATTTTATTGTGGGTTGATTTGTACCCATCAGATGGTATGTTCCATTATTGGGGGTTGTACATTTTAAGGCCTATTATAGTTTTAATCTCATGGCTCTGGACATAGTCAGAAAAAAGGTAAACACCCCCCCCAAATATTATCATTGTGTTAGGATACTAGTTGTTAGCTCTTTCCCTCACTTTTCATATATAGATTTGTTTCTCACTTAGGTGCAGGTTGAGTGTCTAACATTTTGAGCTAGATGACCTGGAGCCATGACTTTCATGTTTAGTGCAACAGAAGAAGGGAAAGATAGAGGAGACACCCCACTCCTGGAATCAAACTTTGTATTAGTCAGAGCTCTCCAGAAAAACAGACTAATAAGATACACACACACACACACACACACCCATGCACACGTGCATGCACGCACACACACATATATGACAGAGGGATTATTAGAAATTTGCTCACATGATTATAGAAGTGGGCAAGTCCCAAATATTTGGAGGTGAGTCAACAAGCTAGAGACCCAGAAAAGCCAATGGTGTAGTTTCAGTTCAGAGGCCAGAAAAAAGCCAATGTCCTAGTTCAAAAGTAGGCAGAGAGAATTCTCCCTTACTTGAAGGAGAGTCAACATTTTTGTTCTATTCATGCCTTCAATTTATTGAGTGAGACCCACTCACATTACTCAGTCTATGGATTTGAATATTAATCTCATTCAAAAATACTCTTACAAAAATACCCATAATAATGTTTGTTCAAATATCTGAGCATTCTGTGGTTCAGTCAAGTTGACAAAAGTAAACGATTGTGAGTCCACCTCTTGTCAACTGGGCACTCATATTCATCTCTGTAACTCATACTTAACCTCCAAATAAAGACAATAACTAGGTCATAATTCTGCTTAACATGATACAACTATCCTGCATATTACTGAAAATGTACTAATCCCTTCCCCAGAAGTGGAGATACAGTGTTTCTGTGGTGTTCGCTTTTCTTTTTGATATCTCATATCCTATAACTTAAGTACTATGATGTAAAGCTAAACATACTGAAATACTATGATATAAAGTCAGTATATCATATGTTACATGATAAGGGAAGAGGAGAGGAAAGAAAATAGATACTTGTTTAGTATACACACACACATACACACACACATGTACATATTCTCAACAAAATAAGGAAGAAATGCTCATAACAATTACAGTCCTTATTTACTTAATTGATGAGCTGAGCAGAGCTGGTATTTATAATTCCCTTATACCACTATCCATTCTGTGTTCCCTTTGCCTTCAGCAAGCACATCAGCTAGTCCTGGTTCTTCACCTCCTGAGGCAATTTGAACCTTCATTCCTGAAGGGTATGGTAGATGGTTCTAGGAAATACAGAGAAGCACACTGAATGCTTGGTGATTCCTAAACATCTTAATACAATAGCTAAGCTTTTAAAATTTAAAAGAAGATGTATAAGGCTATGAAAATCAATTTCCCCAAAGCTAGAAAACTAACAGACACTTTTACTTTTGAACCCTATGAGGGAGTTTTTATTTGGGGATTGATCATCTGTTATTTGCCTAAGTGATAGAAACAAACAAAAAACATTGTTTTTATGCCTCAGTTCTGGACAACTCTCTTGTTGATCTCCCTTCTTCCCATGGTCTATCCACACTGACCATTTCCTTAGGGATTCTAAGGCATTTTCACAATAGAGTATGTATTAATTAACGATAAAGTGAGCCAGGCTATATATTAAGCAAACGCTGAAAGTTCACAGTAGATTCTGCTATCATGTAGTCATTTCTGAGGTGTAGAAACTCCTTTACCAAATCTTTATCTTCCAGTAAAAGCACCTTCGTAGATTAAGCATACAAAAAATTGTACTACATGAAGTTTTTTCCATCATCTACCCACAGAGTATGGTGTTGCTATTCCATCTCCCTAGCCAAAGCATTTATTAGACAGAAATATAATTGTAGAAATTAGGCTGAATTTAACTGTAGAGAGTCTTCCTCCCATGAACCTTGTTGTCTACTCAAGACTAAGCCAAACACTGGGCAGCCTTGAAGATTACTTCTTTATCTTCTCCCCAAAGCAAATAAAATTAAATAATAGTAATAATAATTCCAATACTACTACTAATAACAAGTATATTCAATAGCCACAGTTGAGAAAGAATAGATAGAAATCACAAAAGAAAGGAAGAAAAAAAGGGGAAAAAGTAGGAATCATGTGGCCAAAAGAAGAAAAGCTAAGGGGAGAATTTTACTACCAATTAGTTAAGTGGTTTCCAAGGTCTATGGTTTGAGTATGGTTTGTTTGCTCAAAACTCATGTTGAAATTGATTGCCATTGTGAGAGTGTTAGGAGGTACAGCCTTAAAAGGGGCAATTCAGTCATTAAGAAGATTAATGCATTTCTCTCAGGAGTAGGTTAATTCTTACGGGAATGGGTTAGTTATCTCAAGAGTGGATTCCAGTAAAAGCAAGTCTGGCTTTCTCATGTTTCCTTTCACCTTGTGATTCCTCTGCTTTTCCAACATGTTGTAGTGCAGCTTGAGACCCTTGCCAGGTGTGGTCACCCAATCTTGAACTTCCCAGCCTTCAGAAACATGAGCTAAATAAACCTCCCTTCTTTATAAATTACTCAGTCTGTGGTATAGTCAGCCTCTCAGCAGTTTCACATGTGTAGATTAAACCAACTACAGACTAAATCCTGCAAATATGGAGGGCTGATTGTACTATGCCATTTTATATAGAGGACTTGTGCATACTTGGATTTAGGTATCTTTGGAGGGTTCTGGAACTAATCCTCCAAGGATGTGGAGGGCTTACTGTACTTTTTATAGCAAAATAAATTGTACTAAGATACTAGGTATTTCTTTTGTTTTGTTTTCTTTTCTTTTCTCTTTTATTATTTATTTATTTTATTTATTTTTTGGATGTGGAATCTCACTCTGTTGCCCAGACTGGAGTGCAGTGGCAGACTCTTGGCTCACTACAAACTCCACCTCCCAGGTTCAAGTGATTCTCCAGCCTCAACCTCCCAAGTAGCTGGGATTACAGGCACCCATCACCACACCCAGCTAATTTTTGTATTTTTAGTAGAGACGGTGTTTTGCCATGTTGGCCAGGCTGGTCTCAAACTCCTGGCCTTAGGTGATCTGCCCACCTTGACCTCCCAAATTGCTGGAATTACAAGCTTGAGCCACTGCGCCTGGCCAGGTATTTCTTTACCTTTCTCTTCTCCAATAGTCTGACTGCAGCATTGATTTTCTAGTCTGCATCTTTTTACAGATATCAAAAATACTGATTAGCTGTCATCAACTAAAAAAGAAAATTCATCTTATGTTTGCCATTATGTGGCTAAATTAACAAACTGATTCTCTTACATAACTTTTTTCTGCTAAGTACTCTTAGAATCAAGATCAGATGGCCTTGACCTGATTAACATATAAGAACAATGTAGTGTCCATCACAACTTACTCAAATAATGTGTCTAGTGGCGAGCGTGAAGTGGTTGCCTGGTTCTTATTTACTTCATATTCTGTAGTTAAGCAAACCCAGGGTTATATACCTGTATGTGTATATATTTGTTGATATGTGTGTTGTATGTGCAGAGTTCAATAAAAAGTAAGATTAAAAGCTAGGGATTGGACACAATCAAATCTCCAATTAAGTTTTCCCACTCAGCTTTGATTTTCATGTAGCTGTCTTCAGACTTTGCTCTGAAACAATGTGCTTGATATCACTATTTTGTAACAATAAAAACTTTCGGTCTACATGTTTGGGATATGGATGTTTCTCCTCATACTCTACTTATCTACTTTGATGTTTCTGACTTCTTCCTTAGATCGGATTTCTTGTTATTTCCTCTTTCTTGATCAAAGAAATGTCACAAAGCTCAGGGATTTCACATCTTAGTGCACAGAAAATTCAAGAGTATGAAGCTCAGGAAAATTTTAAAGAGACAACTGAATAATGCAACTCCCTGTGGGTTGGTGTTTCTTGCAACTTTACATTATAACATAGAGATGATGTAACTGAGACCAGGTCTAGAAATCGCAATGTATTTCTTTGGTTTTATACAGTTAACAAAAATCACTCATATGTATCAGCTCATGTTGTATTTGCCACAATCTCCCCACCCCCCAAAAAAGTGGTGTAGATATTTTAATTTTAATCATCAATAAAATCACGATTAAGATTTTAAATAATTTTGAAATTTAAAATTTTAGCAATGGATATGCAATTATAAATTATCTAATCTAGTGCTATTTCAAACAATGCTAGTCTAAGTTTATTCAGGTGGAACAGAGCAGAAATGGGACTCTAATGTTTCCAGCCAGAGTTTTTGAGTGAGAATGGAAACCCAACACTGGAAAAGCAGACATATACATGAGGTTCAAAGGACTATAGTGAGATAATAAATGTGTAATAGAGGTAGTGATCAGAGTGATCTGGTAATAAGACAAGAGAGGCTCAAACAAGCAGAAGAATCCTGGTTATTGTGGAAAGGTAGTAGGGGCTATGAACTGAGAGTGTGCTAAGTCAGTAGGTCACTTTGGTACAAAGCTTCAGGGTCAGAGCAGACAACGCTGTCTCTGTATACTGAATTTTATCAGGAAGAGAACTTCATCATCAGATTCACTTTGTTAAATCAATGTTTGACCCTGACTGACTCCAAAGAGCTAAAAGATGACAGTTGGGAAAGAGGTCATAGTGGTGATTCACAGACAGAATTTGTATAAAAAGAGTCACAGATTCCACCAGTTCATAGGCAAGATTTAATACCAAGGTGGCAACAGGCACTGACAAAGTGCTGGAACACTGGTCACTCAGGTGTGGCCTTGGGAAATTGACTTACATAGGATGACTATAAGGGAAAACTGTGTTTTCTGTACTTACTCACAGAACACTTCTGACACCAAATGTCTATGTAGCATTTTTCCTCACCAACCAATTCACTAGCTCTCAGAGGACACCCACCTAGGTGTGCTACAAATTAACTTAATTCTCAGACTAACTACCCAGAGTTAGTGTAGACCCCACAGATTAAGGGCCCAGCCTTCAATAGACAGCTTCCCACTTCAGATACCAATCTCACCTAGTGGGTACCTAGGTTATCCACAACTTCTGTCTGACTTGGCTACGAATCAGAGGTTCCTGTAACTCCCTCCTCATGTTTGATAATCTGCTAGAACAGCTCAATGAACCCAGGGAAAGGTTACTTACTATTGATGGTGTGTTAAAAGGAATAAGTTAAAGGATAGAAATGGACAACTAGATGAAGAGATAATAAGCCATGAGGTCTGGATGGGTCCTGGGTACGGGAGCCTCCATTCCTGTGGAGTTGAGGATGTACCGCCCTCCCGGCACGTGGAGGAGTTCCTGCTCACCAACCCAGAAGCTATCTGAACACCATAGTTTAAGGTTTTAACAGAGGCTTCATTATATAAGCTCAGTTGATTAAATCATTGGTCACTGGTGATTGAGTTCAATCTCCAGCCCCCCTCCCAACCCCAGAGGTTGGGGGTGTGGTGAGGCTGAAAGTTCCAACCCTCTCATCATGTTGGTTCCCCTGGAAACCAGCTGCCCAACTTTAGGGGCTTTTCAAAATGTCACCTTATTAACATCAACTCAGCTGAGTTTGAGAGGGGGCTTGTTGTGAATAACAAAAGATACTCCTTTCACCTGTATCACTCCGAAGTGGCCCCTGAGGTACACTGTAGAATCCCTCACGTTCTGCAGAGCATTGCTTGCAGACTAGATGACTTCTGATCACTTTCAGAAAACACTTTCACTGCTAAAAACACTAGGAGTCTGTGGTTCTAGATGAAGACAGACTTGGACATTTGATTAACCAGGGTAGAGGGGTATGCCATTACTAATGCTTATAACTTTGTTTATGGTTTCCTAAATAACAATTTTACAGAGAAATAGATTCCAGTCCTCATCTGGCTTTTATTGTACTCTTAAGTTTAGGAACACAATAGGAATGAGGGCAAAATATATGTGAAAGCTACAATTCCTTCTTCTCAGGGTAAGGTAATGCATTGACTCCTACGGAGGTCTAATCCTGTCCTCTAGATAGCCAGAGGAATTGAATATTGGCAGTATAAGCAGAATCTGCTGTCACATCAGTTACGGCTTTCTGCACATGGAAAAACTAAGTAGAGTGGACAACACAGCTGCATTTCATTCGCAGTTTGGCTATTGAGATCCTGACTGCAGTATCTTGGGTGTATCACTTGACATAATGATTGGCATGGCATGTAGCTTGCTACTTGGTGACTCCGAAGACCTAGAATCTTCAGCTCAGGTTTGTCAATTCTGAGTTTTTGACCTTGGGCATACTAGATTGGTTGGGAGAATACATGAAATAAATGGCAGCACCAGCCTTATTGCCAGCATATAAATGGCATCTAAAAATGATAGGTACAATAAAACCAGCAGCAACTATAGTACTAATAAAATTTGTTCTCTGGGATTAGTCTTTTCATCAGCAAAATTATAATAATAAAATATCTAATAAATCCTTTTCTGGAAGCGAAGGATCTTTTATTTCTATCCAGAAAGCTTTGGTATCTCACTGGAGCTAGTATCATATATTTGGGGACAGGGGTGTAGCAATAGAGTCCAATAAGTTCTTTTGGGCTCAGTCTCGAAGAGTTCTATAAGACTAATTTTGTCATCAACTTCTGTGTAGGTGGAGTAGGGAAACTAAGGACAGGATTACTTACTATATATACTTTAGGGGCAGACATAGGACAGCATTTTAATATTATTGGAGACAAATATTCCTGCCTGAGATGATGATATTAGTTATTGGTGAAGGGTAGGAATCCTTTCTTTGCTGCTGACATAATAAATGGGTGATACCAAGCCACAGAGGGTACACACTTTCATGGTGCATCAATATTTTCTTGCTTTGACAGGAAATATATAATTGGTCTTCATTCATGAGGTCCTATCATTTGCAATATTTCAGATTTCAATAAAATATATTTGATTAATAGGGAGAAACTAGACTTTGAGGGGACCACATAATGGATCATCCATGATGTGGAATCAGAATATTTTCTAGCAAAATGTAATAGAGCCTTTCTGAATAAGCTCAAACTACAAAGAAACAATATTAGATGATATTAAATATTGTAGTGGCATTGCATGAATTGCTAGAAATTAGAGCAAGATGAAATTCTTCTGATTAGAATGATCCAGAAAGCTTAATAGATGGGTGATATCAGTGCTGGGTGTCAGTGGTAGGGTGTGATTTTAATATGTCAAAATGGGGAATTATCTATACTATGTCATATTGTATTTGTCTAAATGTACATAAAACTAGTTTCACAAATTATCACATATTCAATTTGAAAACATCTTGTAACTTAAAACATATTTTCATAGGAATGTAAGAAATATAAAATTATAGGCCTAGCATAAATTTGTGATTATTTACATATTAAAAAATTCCCAATTTAAAATAAATAAATAAATAAATAAATAAATAAATAAATAAATAAATAAATAATATTGTAGTGGAGTTTGGGACACTAAGGTTGATTGGACTATTTGTTTTGTGATGTTCCCAAGGGTTATTTTGTTGAGAGTTTGCCATTAAGTGGTCTAATTGTGTCAGTGGATGGGGGTCTTTTCAATTTGCATTAATTTCCTCAAGGGACTGCAGCTGCTAATTTGGTGATTAATTATCCATATTACACATTGTTTATTTGACCATGCCTAGATTAATTTCTTTTTCCTAGCAAATCACATTTAGATATGAATTTGCATATCTTGATTACATTTTAATGTCTTGGCTATCATTGTCTCTTCCCTGGACACCTCATGAGATTACAGAAGAGTGCTCAAGCAGAGAATGATGGAATGTCTTAAATGACATTGCACATCAGTGGATAGATAATGCACATGACTTATTTTTAGTGAAGAATGTGTTCTTTCATAATCAAGTGAGTTATAACATCTAATGTACGATATATTTTGTGTTTCTACCATTTCCATTTTACTATTACCAATGAATTTCAAAAATAGCCTTTATTAACATTCAAAATGTTGCTATATATATGTTTATCTCTTTAGAGGTCCAAGTATTTTATTTCTATTAATCTGTAATCTTACATTCTGTTGTTAAATACTTGCAAGCTGGGTCAATATTCAAGGTCTCTAATCAGTTAATCTCCCACTCAATGTTTTCCAGGCTGGAGTCTAGTGACGCTATACCATAAATTTCTTGCAGTCAGAGACTGTGTCTCAATTTATCTTTTATTTTATTTATCTAAGAGTGTTCTTACTGTTACGATTTTTGAAAAGTATGTAGTAATTAATGTTCATAGGTATACTGTATTGAGTGCTACCTAGGTTCCAGATAGTGTTAGGGGCTTTACTTGTATCATCTCCTTTAATTGTTGAGCCATCTTATAAGAAAAAATATTACTTTCTTTGTTTTATGGTGAGACAATGAGTTCTAGAGACAGTCAGAAATTTGTTCAAGATAATATAATTAGAAAATAGTGGAGCCAAAATTAGAAACTGACTAATAGTAAAACCTGTGCTGTTAACCAACTGTATGGATGCAGAGTGCTAAGTGATAAACACTCAATCTATAATAAACGAATGCCCTTAATCAACTGAACGGGCACAGAATGGGCAAATTAATGCTCTTAACTGTGAGTGAAGGCTCTTCATCAACTTATATGCACATAGAATGTTGAGTAAATAGATAAATGAATGAATGAATGATAGAATATTATTCTTCTATACCATAGATACAATCATACAAAGAGCTTCTATTTTAATCCATCCAAATGTCAAGGTAGGACCAGACAGGGTTAAATTGTTAGGCTTGAAATAATGAGTATGTTGTGGTCAGACTGCTAGGATGGAATACAGGTATTGTTCATCTCTTCCTCTGTGTTACATTCCCCATAGCCCACTTGTGGGTGGAACGTAGAAACTGGCTTACTCAAACAATCTGCATAAAATGTGACCTTTAGCCAGCATTTTAGCTTTGATGCCGTCAAGTAAAGAATAGCAACTACTGAAGAATCTTGCTGCTAAATAGGAGGAGGAACCTTATGATACACTAAACTGCTGCTCTCTTGTTTCCTGAAGAGGTATGTTTCAGGCACCTGAAAGCTCTTTCCCACCTGTCCAACAGTGCTAGGGCTGTATAAGTTGGCCTTAGGGGCAAACTTAACCACTTTATCATGGCAGCTTGTGCCATGTCCTGGCCATGCTAGAATGTTGGTCAAACTTCTTAACTTCTCTTTCAGTTTCCTCATCTATAAAATAGGAATAATCATATTATTAATATGTTTTAAATACATTAATTATATATACAATTATATATCTCTACATAATTTATCACTGATGCCACACACAAGGTTTTGAAAAAAGAAAAAAATTAATCAGTGGTGATTTAAGTAAAATATTAATGAATAGTAAAAATAAAAGTAATGTTAATATTATAGAGTTATTCTAACAAGTAAGTGTTACTGCTTATCAATTCTTTGGACGTTTGTCAAGTACTAAATATGTTTGGTATCAATATTATAATAATCTTATGAAGATGTGATCTTATCTCTATTTTACAAGTGAAGAAACTGAAGACCAAACAGGGAATTTACTTTAAGGGCACATACCATGCATATATATGTGTATATGTATATGTAAATATGCTTCTACACACATATATATGCACATAGTTTCCTCCTTCCTTCTGTTACTCTGGAGAACCTAATACAATACCCTAAATATTATGATAGAGAAGAATCTAAAGTTCCAGATACATGCTGTGAATATTTTGGAATCTTCAGGTAAATATTAATTTTGTGTTTTCAGAAAAGTCGTATCTTCTAAACTAGCTAAATGAATGCACTTCTGCTTCTAACCTTTAAAACACATTGTTGAAAGAATGTGTTTAAAACACATTGTTGAAAGAATTCCATGTTAATGTTGGCATCTATACAGATTTTCTAAGAGCATTTTGTAAATGAGGAGTCTCACAATCATCCTACTTCTTCCATGCATTTCCTGGGCATATTGGCAAGTAGCATTAAGTTGGTGAGGGAGAAGGAAGCCAAGAAATTATCTCAGTCATCGAATGAGCTAGTGAAATACCTAAGCTCATAGTCACAAACTGGGTTTATCACTATTCTATAAAAACTCCTCAATATTTTCTGACTTATTGAATATAATTAAAGGATAATTGTGAGTGGTGAAGAGAAGCTGAAAGTAATATTTTAGTTAATTTGGGAATAAGGAATGGCATGACATTTCTCAATAAGAAAAACATTGCCCTTTATATCCCGAGAAGCATTTCTTTCTCTTCACCTCTGTCTTTGAATTTTCAAATTTTATTACCTACTTTCCTCTTTTAAATAGTATTCTTATAGAGATCTGTACCAGTTTGGTCACATATGAAAGGTGAGAAAATATATTTTCTTCCTGAGTATTTGTGAAGACCAAATTCAAAAGATACGTGGCACTGTGTGGGTGTGGATATGCTTTAAATCATGTGATGGATTTCCCAATGGATGATGATAGAAAGGATCATGAATTGAGAGCCATAGACAGGGGTTTAAGCCTTATTCTGCCACTGATAAGTATGCACCCTTACACAAGGTAAATCACCTGATTGATCTTCAGTTTCTTCACTTACAAAATAGAGATAAGGACACGTCTTCGTAAGATTACTATAAAGACACAATAAAGTTATCATGTGAAAATGTTCTGTAATCACTAAAGCATAAATAAAACAAATAAAATGTGATGCCTTTACTTTCTTAATAAACTTCCTTTCACTTAAAAAAAAAGTAAAACTGTATAAAGCAATTATACAAAATGAATTGAAATCATGTGCAGTACATGGCTTTGGAACTGATTGACTCTAAGTGAATATCGTCTCTACTCCACCTCTGTTTATATTTGGAAGCTTAACTCCTTTGAGTATTAATGTTCTTATATAAAAATGGAGAGTTTTAGCAAGGACTAAAATAAAAATGTATGTAAAAGCATAATAAAAGTGCATGCAAAAGCTTTGTTTATACAACATTGGGTGTAGAGTAGGTATCTCCCCAACAGTTTCTTTCCTCCCTGTTCTCTCTCTCGCCTCAGCCTTCTTTTCTCTTCTTCCTCTCTCCCTCCCTTCCTCCTTCCTTTCTTGTTTTCTTCCTTCTTTCACTCCTCCCTTTGTTTCCTCTCTCTTTCACTCTCCCCTTTACTCCTACTTCCTCCTTCTTCCCTTTCCCTCTCCCTCCCTCCCTCCCTCCCTCCCTTCCTTCCTTCCTTCCTTCCTTCCTTCCTTCCTTCCTTCCTTCCTTCCTTCTTTCCTCCCTCCCTCCCTTCCTTTCTTCCTTCTATGCCTCCCTTTCTTTCCTTCCATCATCTCTTCACAAAGCTATGGCCGTGTATCAAGACCAATCTCTCACTCTCAATAGTTTCTTACTTAATATTTGTCCATTTTTACTCTACGTCTCTGAAAACTGTGTTTCATTTTTTTTCTCAAACACCTCTTAATCATTTTCTCAGACTGCATTCTGTTACTTTTTCAGATACTCTCACCATTTACCATGGCTTCCATTCACTCTACAGACTCCAGATGAACTCGACTTTCCAACGTCTACTCTACCAATCCCTACCCTCCAGTACCAGGACGTTCAGAATAGCTGAAGGATGTCACAAAATTATGATGTAGTATTCTCTATGTTTTTCTTAAGTTGTAACTTCACTTAAGTTTCATATGTACTTAGCAGTTTTTGTATACTTCTTACTGCAAGAATCACGGTGACTGTTTCAAGGGTCTTACAATTCGCTTTTGCCGTTTAGTATAGTCTACCTTATGTTTTATGCATGTGTGTTTGTATGTGTATAATTTTAGACTATATCCTAGAGCTCGGTCCTAAGTTGTAAAAAACTTTTACAGCCTCTAAGTCCATATTTATTTAACAAATATTTATTGAATAAATTTTGTGTGTTAGACATGTTGTAAGCATAAAGAATTAAGCATTACCTCAAATAAGCACAGTCTTGTTCTCATGGAACTTATAGTCTATCAAAGGATAGATAAAAATACATAAACAGGTAAATAATAAAGGTAATAGTGGATAGTTGCTAAGTTATTTGTCCTCTCAAGACTATGGTTTCTGTTTTAAAAGGTGGTCAAAACTAGATCTTTTCTCTGAGCCTTTTGGAGCTGTTTTAGGGATGATATGGCTATATTTGGCAATGCCTGGATATCCTATAAGATTACTAACATTAATGACAATAAAAGTGGAAAGAATCCTTGATTACATGTCAGGGCCCTCAGTTCTAGCCATACTTAAGTGTAAATTATACTGCATCAATTTATGTCTCTTAGCCTAATGACCTCCCCTGTAAAATGAAAGAGTTAGTCTGGACGATTATACAGGCTCCTTTTAGGTTAGTACAGTATGTTTCTAAGATCCCTGATGTCGCTGTTCCTAACTATAGCTCCCAATTGATCTGTCAAAGCATGCAGAATATCTTTGAAAAGACACTATAAATGTCTTCTGGAAAGAGTTTCATTTTAATAACTATTAGGACAACAGGAACATTGTGTCTTTTATTAAATTTGTCTGTTCCCTGGTGCTGATAGTATCTTCTGAATATAAATTGCACAATATAATATAATAAAGCACAGTTTAGAATTGTTTTCATAATAGTGCATTCCATAGTACTGGGCCATAAAATAAGAACCGAAAGTACATCTTGTTCTGTAAACTCATAATTTTCAGCTGTCTAATAACTGAGTGTAAAGAGGAAATTAATAAGCAAAAACATTTCACAGCATGCATGCACTACTGAAAAAAAGGTTATGTTCTTTATAGAAAAAAATCAAGAACCTCATTCTTTTGGAATTTGATAACCTACAAAAAATATTTGTTTTAAATTGTTTTCTTTTGGTAATAATTATCATTGCCACATTCATTAATCATTCATTTATTTTTTAATTCTCCTAACAAGCATTTGTTTAGCAATTATTATGTACTCAATTCTACTTTAAAATGAGCAGATACAGAGATTCAGAGTTATTAAAGGAAAAAGTAGAACCAGAAGCTTAGAAGAGATTTCATGGTAAGGTTGAGTGAGTGTCTAACTGACATTAGATACCTTTAATTTAAGTCATGCCAACCTGTAGGATTAGTTGGAAAGTGATTTATTCTAGCAGCATTACTCAATTATCTTTAGGAGATCATTAGTTATCATCAGCATATGAGAGATGTAAGATCTAAATTGGATGCAAAACGCTGTGGCAATGCAATTCTAATCATCAACTTCCCTTGTCATTGAGGCCAAAGTCATAGGCTTAATTTTTGTGGATCTGGATACTATAGCGATGGTATTAATAACGTTACTTATTGTAAACTTAATTATGCCATGAGTTTTATACTTTTATTATTCAGCCATCATTTTACTATATTTTTGAGACAAATCAGGAAAAAAACATCTTTGTCCTCAAGATGCTAAGGCAGGAGGCTCACAGCTACAACGGAGTGTGATAAATGCTATGAATCAGTGGTATGGAAGAACATATGAATGGGAATCAGCCTAGTCTCCAAGGGGTTAGGTGGAAGACTTTACATATTGTGTGTCCTGACTGCTTAAACTCTTCTACAGTAGATATGACAATCTGCATCATGCAGACAAAGAAAATGAGGCTAGAAATGATAAGTGATGAGACCAAGGTCACACTGTAGAAATTACAAGAGCTGAAGTTTTAATTTCTGCTTCCAAAGCTCTTGCTTTTTCTGCTGCAGCAGACCGACCACTTTCTCATTCCCAGATGCTTGCTTGCTGGTGGTTATGGGGAAAATAATTGAGAGAATGTGGGCGGATCAATAGAGAGCAGAGAAACACTGACAACAACAACAAATACCCCCATGCACAGAGACGTATACACAAATATACAAACACACACATATACATATATATTCACACCTACACACACACATACTTTTTTTGAATCAGTGGACTCATCCTTATGCAAGAGCAGCTGCATAATATAAGAAGAAGAGAAAGGCTTTTGGGGTAAGATGATAGGATTTAAATTACATTTCTAATAAAATGCAAAATGAGACTGGGCACCATATCCTTTAGATGACATTGTGTCAATATTTACTATTACTACATGTTGAATAGTACACATTCAATAATGCACTTGCAACCCACTGTAAACTTCAAGCATTCTACAAATACCAGTAGTTTCTTGTAAAGATGGTGATTTGTATGCAATTCTCTGATGCTAATGCTAGTCTACCAGCCACCATGCCCAGAGTCTAGGCTCAGTAAATTTGAGGGAGCAGTAGATATAAGAATAAAAATTAACTGAATTGTTCCATCTCTCCTTTCATAGTAACTTTGGAGCTTCATTTTTACAGTAATGTGTGAATTCATCTGGATAGATAACCTCTTTTTATGCAGAAAACCTGCCCTAGCTTGCAAGATGCAATGGTCATTTATTTTTTAGACTTTATTTTACCTATCCTCAGCTTTGAAACATGATCACTCCCTGCCAGGGAATGTATTTTCTGCAGGTTCCTACCTTTATAGAAACTCCTCTCGTAGTGCTTCCTCATCATTTCCCTGTCTCTTAAAGGCTACAGTGCCCCTGGGATCCCGCCATGGGTATCTTCTCAATGTACATTCACCTGCCTGGAAATCTCATCCACTCTCATGACTGTCAATGCCATTTAGATTCTAAACATTTATTTTTCCTGCCCAGACTTTTTTTCTCAGCTCTACACTCATATATCTGCCTACTTGTTATCTTCACTTGGATATCAAATAAGCATCACAAATTCAGCATGATCAAAACCAAACTAATGGTATTACTACTGGTCTATCCTGTATGCCCCTGGATTTTTCCTCATTTAAGTGAATGGGACTCTATTTTTCTTAGTTGCTCAGACTATTATCTTTTGTGTAATTTGTGACCCATTTCTTTGCCATGAATGCCATGCATGGCCTATTGGTGCATTTGTTTGACTCTACTTTCAGAAATTGAGCATTTCTTGACTCAAATGCTGCCTGCAGAGCTATCACCTTGCATCTGGGTTATGCAAGAGCCTTCTACCCGCTTTCCTTGCTTCTACCCTTGTTCTGAGCTGTGGTCTGTTCTCAACATGGCAGGCAAAGCAATTGTTTTAAAATGTGAATCAGATCATGTCATTTCTTCGCACAAAACTTTTCAATGAAGTCCTAATTACAACCTACACCATTCTTATCATTTGCAGCACACCACCTCCCTCCTCCATCTCTCTGACTCTCTTTTCTTCTGTCTCAAGTTGTTGCAGCTCCACTAATCCCCTTGCTGCTCCTTGAAGGCCCAGGCACACTCCTAAGGGGTCTTTGTACTTACTGTTTCCTCTGCCTGAAGTCATTTCCCCCAAACACTTGAACAGCCAGATCCCTCACTTCATGTGCTTACCAAAACACACCTTCTCTGTGACACTATCTTAGGCCATTCTCCCTAAAACATCTTCATTTCATATTTCCTCTCCTGTTCTGCATCTTCTCATTGGCAGTTATCACCACCTAACATACTTTATATTTTACTAATTTATCGTATGTCTTAGCTATCTTTCCCATTTATGAAAAATAAGTTCTAAGTCAAAGTGTGTCCTCAAGTTGAATTATCTTGCTAAGTATCTGATACATTGATTTTGTTTATATAGGCAGAATCTGAAGATAATTTGCATTAGAAAAAATACCTTTATTCATTCTTTAAATCAAGGGCTATGGGAATGTTAGAGAAATTTGGATAATCCAAAGACAAAATTTGTTCTCCATAGGTGCAAGTAGTAGAGAAGTATCACAGTTCTAATTGGTTTTAAAACATTCTCCCCAAGACTGCCCTATTCTATTGGTGGGGAAAACAAAGCATCATCAGAGTTTATTGCTGCCACAATGTGAAGTGGAATTTCAACGTAATGATTCAGCTGTAGCTTTAGTGCAATTTTCTTAGAAGACAAGAAATGCAGCAGTTCTGGCAAAATTATGCCACATTTTTTTGTGTGGCTATAAAGGTCTGCATTTTCAAGTTGAAATTAATAAAATTAATACAGTTGTGTTTTCACCCAGAAGTCAGTACCGTCACAAGCCAGTACCATCTCCAAAAGCCCCCAAGAAATATTATGTTTTTGAGACAGGGTCTTGCTCTGTCACCCAGGCTGCAGTGCAGTAGTGCAATCTCTGCTCACTGGAACCTCCATCTCCCAGGTTCAAGCGATTCTACTGTCTCAGCCCTGCAAATAGCTAGGATTACAGGTGCCGCCACCAGGCCTGGCTAATTTTTGTATTTTTAGTAGAGACAAGGTTTTGCCATGTTGCCTGGGCTGGTCTCGAACTCCTGAGCTCAAGTGATCAGCCTATGTTGACCTCCCAAACTGCTGGGATTACAGGTGTGAGTCACAGTACCCGGATGAAAATATTATTTCAACACATCCTTAAGATAATTAAATAGCAAACTTATCCGAGTAAGTGGGAAACCACTGAAAGAACTCCTCTAAAATATATCAGCAGGACTTATCATTTGTCATCAGATTCTGTAGTATCGTGGTGTATCTACTAAATGTTTGCCTTGACTTGTTTGTTAATATATTATAAGCTTACAGAGGGTAAAAACCATAAAGGCAGGGAATGGGTTACTTTGTTCATCGCTGTTAGTATCTACACTTAGTCACCTAACATGTTAGATTAGCAAATAGAAAGCAAATGACAAGTTAAATCTGGGATAAATTTAGGAAGCATGGTTTTTCCCACATCCTGTGGCAACCTGTGGATTTTCCCAGGGATCTCCATTTAGTTGATGAAAGAGCCATCTGGTAACCTTGAGATCACCAGATTTTAGGATACGTTTTTAGATAGATGTATACATTCAACAAATACTTTCTGAATTTCTTGGATGTTCTCAATATTACTCTAGGTGCTGGGAATACTGAGCTGAACAAAATGGACCAAAACTCTCCCTTTGGAAACTTACATTGTTTTAAAATGTGAATCAGATCATATCATTTCTTTGCACAAAACTTTTCAATGAAGTCCTAATTACAACCTACACCATTCTTATCATTTGCAGCACACCACCTCCCTCCTCCATCTCTCTGACTCTCTTTTCTTCTGTTTCAAGTTGTTGCAGCTCCACTAATCCCCTTGCTGCTCCTTGAAGGCCCAGGCACACTCCTAAGGGGTCTTTGTACTTACTGTTTCCTCTGCCTGAAGTCATTTCCCCCAAACACTTGAACAGCCAGATCCCTGGTACAGAGACAGGTAGTCAATTAATAAGTAAATATATAGTATTGCGCAATATCAGGTAAATGTTATAGGTCTAAAATTTTGTGTCTACCCCCCAAATTCATGTGCTGAAATTTAATCCCCAAGGTGGCAGTATTAATTAAGAGGTACCCTCATGAATAGAATCAGTACCCTTATAAAAGGACTGTAGGAGCTTGTTCACCTCTTCTGCCATGCAAGGATACAGAGAAGGTAGCATCCATGAGAAACAGGCTCTCGGCAGACAATGAATGCAAATATAGACATTAGAGTCAGAGGCCTGGGTTCACTGGTGAGTATTTAGATGTATGGCCTTTGTCATTTAACCTCTTCAAGTGCGGTTTTTTCAACAACAAAATGGGGATGATACTATTTAATTTTACTTACTCAGGTTGTAAGAATTAATGGAGGTGATATGTATAATGTGCTTGTCATAGATTAAGAACCCAATAAAAAGAAGATTATTATGTTTATTGTTATTATTACCACCACTATTATTCATACTTTTTGGATATACTGCTAGATAAAATCCTTTTCTTCCTTGCTTTAGAATGCATTTGTAACTCTAAGTTTAAATATTTATCTTTAAACATTGTACTTTCTGAGCAAAGTTTATTTTTATAGGATGTCTAAAGAGACCAACAGAACATAAATAGAAGGCCCTACTCAGTGGTAGCCAGCATGTATAAAGAGTTACAAAGGTGGGTGTGGGAGTCTTCCTGCATTGCAAATGGCAGTTCACGTGTTTGCAGAAATCCAGTTTACTACACACCTCTGTATATGATTTTCTTCTTCTTTGTATCTTCCTGATGTATATTACAGAAGGAGAAAAAAACAGCAGAGGGGAAACAGAGAAATTATAAGAGAATATGAAAGATGTCTTCCGATTAAGTTTCAGAAGCAGATTGTGAAACAGTCATTCAAGAGAAAGAGCAAAGATACAGAGAAGTTATCTCTAAAGGTTCATCCTTACACTGTAGTGAAGCTTTTGAAATGGAGCTGAAGATATGAGGATATGGAAGATTTCTTTAAAAATGCAAGATAAAAATTTGGAGTGAAGACGAAGGAATGACTATATAATGTTAATTTGAAGAAATGGGGTTTAGTCTAGTGATATTTTACAATATAGGCCCACTCTTGAATTAAAAGAAGATGAAGGAATGACTATATAATGTTAATTTGAAGAAATGGGGTTTAGTCTAGTGATATTTTACAATATAGGCCCACTCTTGAGTTAAAAATAGACATTCAGTCTAGTGGTAAAGGATTAATCTTTTTTTTTTTTTTTTTGAGACGGGGTCTCGCTGTGCCGCCCAGGCTGGAGTGCAGTGGCCGGATCTCAGCTCACTGCAAGCTCCGCCTCCCGGGTTCCCGCCATTCTCCCGCCTCAGCCTCCGAGTAGCTGGGACTACAGGCGCCCGCCACTGCGCCCGGCTAGTTTTTTGTATTTTAGTAGAGACGGGGTTTCACCGTGTTAGCCAGGAGGGTCTCGATCTCCTGACCTCGTGATCCGCCCGCCTCGGCCTCCCAAAGTGCTGGGATTACAGGCTTGAGCCACCGCACCCGGCCAGGATTAATCTTAATATTTTAGTTTGAAAAAAGTAAATTATTGAGTTGAGTAAACCAAGTTTTCTTAGGAATTATCTCAATGAGACTCAGTCACTCTAACTGAACAGGGCAGACAGATCACCTTGTACATAACTAGTATAGAAAATTTACAAGAAAAGTGATTCTGAGGAAGTTGCAGACTGGCAGCTCACCCCATGAGGCAAAGCTCAATGACAAAAGTCTCATTCCAAAAATGTAAGCAGGATGGATTCTATGAGATTTGTTATTTTAAAATGATTTTAAGTGCTATTTGCATATATTGTAAAATCTAGTAAAATTTATTATACAGTAACCATTTGTTAACCAGAGGTATACACAGATGAAAAACAGCTGTACCTGTCCAAAGGAGACTACTCGTAAATAAATAACACAATCAGAAATATGAAGTTTACTCTTTGTATCTTCAGACCACGTCCTAGAAATTACCAATGCTGCCTTTCTAAAACTTGGCAAAAATCTATTTCTAACACTTTATTACATTACAGTGTACATACAATTACACAAGCCGGGTGCAATCATTCAAGCCTGTATTCCCACACTTTGGGAAGCCAAGCATATTGCTTGAGTCCAGGAGTTTGAGATCAGCCTGGGCAAGTGTGTGTACATTTATATACAATATATTATTGTGTTCATGATGTCTAATGATAATTTTAAAAGCCCCTCTAGGAAAAGGACATATTTAGTTCTGAATTCTGAGGCTAAAACTTATTAGCCATATGATATTGGGTAAGTTACTTAACCTCTGAGTTTTAATTTCCTCACATACAAAACAGGGATATTAGTATCTATCTCATTGTCTCGTGAAAATTACAGAAGATAATGCTGGGTAAGCATTGACCCAGTGCCTGCTACGGAGGGGATGTTCCAGAAATATTAGTTGTTACTTTCATTGTTTTTGTCATTGTTTCCATTCTTTATCTTTATTAGTAGTAGTATAAGTGCAGTTTTATAATATCAAGACAACTAAAAGGACGGTCTCTAAGTAGCTATTATTCACTTATCTATTTTCTTTTCTTTTTTTTTTTTTTTTTTTTTTTTTTTTTTTTTTTAGAAACAAGGTCTCACTCTGTAACCTATGATGGGCTGTAGTGGCACTATCATGGCTCACTGCAGCCTCAAAATCCTGGGCTCAGGGGATCCTCCTGCCTCAGCCTCCCAGAGTCACCAGGGCCACAGGTCTGTACCACCATGCCTGGCTAATTCTTTAAATATTTTTTTAGAGAGACAGAGTTTTGCCATGTTGCCCAGACTGGTCTCAAACTCCTGGTCTCAAGCGATTCTCCTGTCTCAGCCACCAAAGTGCTGGGATCACAAGTGTGAGCTGCCTTTGCCTGACTTCACATTATCTATCTTAAAGAATACATAGTGGGAAGATCTTTCTCAGAATTCATTTTATTAAGGAGAAAAAACATTTCTATGGCACTTAATAAGTGCCCAGCAGTGTTCTAACTATGCAAACATTAATTTATTTAATCAGCATAATAATGAGGTAGCAACTATTACTGCACCATGCCACATTGTTCTAACCAGGAAACTTCTACACTAACCAATGCAAGAGAACAGAGGGGATTTCCAGAAAACTGATGCTGACAGGATAATCCTGTAGATTCTCTCTCCCTCTCTCTCTTTATCTCTTGTTCTTTTAACTTTTTCTAAATTGCGCCAAGGCATTTTATGGGCCAGGGGTGGCCCTGAGAGTCTCCCTAACTTTTAAGTTACAGACCTAAGATTGAATCAGGGAGTCTCACATGAGCGCTTTACCCAGTACAAATCTTTCCTGTAGGAATAAATTCCCAGAAATGAAATTGCTAAGTCAAAGGATTGGCACATTGAAAATGTTGAGTTTCTTCTAAAAGTATTTTTGTTTATTTAATTTCCACCAAGAGTTTTGTTTCCCCATACCCTAGGTAATCTTGACTATCATAATTTCTTTTCATATTTGTTAGGTTGTATTAGCATAGAGCAAAAAGTTGTCAGACACAGCTAAATGTTTTTTCGTGGAAGAGTCTTTGTTTATAATTTACTCAATCCACGGTGACCAATACTCTTCTATTATTTATTTGACTTTTTGTCCTAAAAGTAAACATGGATATTTAAAAATCATGGCAAATTGATGGTGTGGTGCCAACAATTTTGCTCTCTTTGAGCAAGATGACGTACAAAATAGCATAGTTTTCCTGTCACATTTCATAAAGAGATTTGGTTATACAAAACCTTATTTCTTTGCTATGATGTTTTCAAGTTTTGGAGAGAAGATATAGATACTAAAATATCTTGCTGTATTTTTAAAGGCCTTTTGATTCATTGCTAGACTATTTCCCTTGGTATGAGCAAATCAATTTTATTAGAATATTTGCCAGCCATAAGCTGTGTCTATAGACAGTGTTCATGCTTTATATTAAGCTACTTCAAAGGCTGTGTTGGTAGAATTATCAAGGCCCTCCAGTACAGGTGTACTTGTAAATTGCTAGTGTGTCCTTTTATCTTTAAGATCTTCTGATGTGGAGAATGGATAAAAGTTTGGAACCATTTTTAAAGACTCATTTAAAATTTCCTCTATGCAGATGCAGATTTTATTTATACTTCTTTTACTAAGATGCTTTTTTAAAAATTAGATTAGTTCAAATCTTGCCTCCCCTTTTAATCTACTCTATGCATTCACATTTTAATTCATTTTAATTCAGCTTACCAGCTTTTGATGCCCAGTAGACATGTAGACTCAAATAAAGATTAGATTTCACTCTCAGCTCAACAGAATGACCCAGAAGACATAGAAAGGTGGAGGCCAGCTATTCTTACTTTCTCCTAGAGGTCTGCTAAGGCCCCTCGAAAAGTAGAAGAATCACAGGCTTTATTCTAACACAATTTAAATAATGGCTAACACTTATTAAGAGGTTTCTGTATGCCAGCCCGAAGTATCTGGGATTTAATACATTCTGCTTTAATACATTCTGCTTCTACTACTGAGGTTTTTTTTGGTGTCCATGATGATATATGTTTGGAAGAAAAATAAAACTGAATACATGTATTAATACATGTATTAAAGCTCCAAACATTTTGCTTGTGTTAATCTATTTTATTTTATGTATCTAACTTTGCAGATTAAAAAAACAAACCTGAGGCATAGACAGGCTAAGATCAAATGGATATGAATGAAGTAGTTTGTTTCGTCTCTCTTAACTATACTGTAGAGAATGTGTTTGACCACGTTTTGAGGAGATAAATGCAATTAAGGAGTATTTGCTTCCTATTCTTCCCATTACTCTTATGCTGGCCTTGAGACTCTGCTCTGTTCTATGTTGATTTCAGTAAAATAAAGATGAGCAAATGTTTCAATAGAATCCATAATGGAGTCCGATCATGGTTCTGTAGCAAATATTACCTTGCAGAAATTGGCTGTAATCAACTAACTATAAATATAAAAGATTTTTTTTTTCTTTTGATAAAGACAGTGACAAGGGAAAGAAGGAAGAATACTTAGGAATTCAACCAGAGTATCTCAGATTCCCACACATGAATGAAACTTAATAAACACCTAAGACACACTAAAGGCAGACAAATTTCTTTTAGTAAAGCTTTCTAATCATCAACTTTTCTCTCTCTTTATGGAGCTTTCTAGGTTATGCCCTAATAATAATGATAGTGCTAACAGTAACAGTGACAGTACTAGGTTAGCATCAGCTGTAGCCATAGTAGCGTATAAGCATGGAATTCAGAATCAGGTAGATCTGACTCCGAAACTGAATCATCTGCTCACTAGTTGTGTGACCTTGTGGAAGTTAATTAATCCCCTCCCGCCCTAATTTCTTTAACTAAAAAATGAGCATGATAGTATCTGCCTTACAGAATAGTTAGGAATAAGTGAGATGATTAATATAATCACCTAGAATACACCTGACATATAATAATAGGTCCTTAACAGCGGTAATGTTCATTCTTTCTATTTTTTCCCACTCTTTTTTCGTTCAATATTTTTTTCAATTAGAATGGAAAGAGCAGAATGTCTAGGAGCTTCCAAAAGCATTATTCATCTGCTGACATTGGCATGCTGTCATCCATACCTCCCAAATCAACTACTCCCAGCACCTAAAATAATCATTGAGTGCTCTTATAGGCTTAGTATGGTCTTTCTGTTGCTCCTCGGTCAGCTTAGTTGTAATATAAGAATCCCCTGGTAACACATGTATTCAGTTTTATTTTTCTTCAAAATGTATATCATCATGGACACCAAATTGAAAATCTCAGTTATAGAAGTAGAATGCATTAAACTCCTCCAATCTCAATGCTTTTATTCTTAGTAGTGTTCTTTAGAGAGTCCCATTAAGACATTTATCTTTCTCTTGAGCCTCAAGTATGAGGGTGTTTGGTTCTTTTCAGTTGGTTAGTGAATTACAGTGGGTATTAGGGCTAGATAGTTCCAGTAATCTTAGATAATTTCTGCTAACAAGTGAAAGTTTATGTAAACTCTTGTGTTTTTACAAAACTATAATTAAATGAAACAGTGGGAAAATGAAGAATACAAACTCAATTCTTAGTGGGAACAACTCTACTCCTGGCCATGTACACAACCTCATCAAGGTTGTACCCTCCCTCAGACATAGGGTATAGAGTGATAAGAAGAGCAGTGATGAGAAGAGCAACAGGCAGGCTAATTCAATGGGTGATGAGAAAACTAGTGAACTAAGCTCCTAAAAAGGTAAGAAAAAGATGAGTCAGGGAAGATCCATGGTTCTAAATAATAAAACCTACTCAGGATGAATGTGCTTCAACTGATAATTTTTCCTGCTGTTACATCATAATTCTAAAGACTTAAAGTCTTTAAAAAGAGAATCTGATTGAACTAACTTGGGTTAGAGGGCAGGGAGTGGGCAGGACACATCAAATTAAAGTCCTGCTGTCCCTGTGAATCATGGAAGCAAGACAATTTCTTAAATTACCAAACCAAGAAAAAAAAATAAAAAAAGTAAATGGATGCTAAGCAAGCACAAATCAGAAAAAAAAAAAAACAAATATTCATTATGGAAGGTAATGAGTTCTTACTGGCAATGACTCAATTATTTGGAAACATATTCCATACAAATTTTTATACAGACTTTGTAATAATTTTTCAAAACAGATAATGTACCACTAAATTTAAAGTGGAAAGACATATAATAAAATGTACATAATAAGCAATGTTTTAGCCATTTTTAGCTATAGTAGTAATATAAATTTGATTCCTAACTCTGATTCTGCCACCAACCAGCTATGTGACTTTGGGTTGATAATATTACCTTCCTGTATCCAATTTTGTGCATATTTAAAATAAGGAAAATGGAAAAAGATCTATTTGAGGTACCAACTACAACATAAGAATGATCCTTGGACCTCCACTTAACCCTAACCCAAACTGATAAGATGAGTTAGTTTATGGCCATGCTTTGCAGTTTGGTCATCACGAGCTGGAATGTTTTTCTTAATTAACTCATCTTGTTCCAATAAAAAAAAAAAAAGAAGTTTCATAATTATTCTCGGCAAGCATCCAAAAATATGCCTCACTATCCAGTTCCAATTAATAATGTGTGACTTGTTAAAAACAGATTTTGTTCATTTGAAGGTTTTAATAGCACCCAGTTTCAACTGAGTTCTCTTGGGAAAATATTTAGCATGCATTTAACTAGCTTGACACATACAACTAATGAATTTGTCTAAAGCAAAATATTATATGAATTATAAACAAAGAACTGAAAGTTGAAATGATGCCAGAATGAAAGCTTGAGGTACCCTATGGTTAATGAGCCTCAGGTTGTTTTGCTGCTATTGTTTTTGGTTCTTACTCCTATTAAATAAGGTACAGAAATGAATGTTACGTCATCTTCAGTTAGAAAATTGAAATTTCGTATATAAGGGAGCTTTTTATGTATTTTCTGAAGTAGAAAGAGCTTTCAGAAATCTGAGTTTTAAGGAATGTGTCTGTGATGGTTAATGTTGAGTGTCGACTTGATTGGATTGAAGGATGCAAAGAATTGTTCCTGGGTGCCTCCGTGAGAGTGTTGCCAAAAGAGATTAACATTTAAGTCGGTGAACTGGGAGAGCCAGACTCACCCTCAGTGTAGTGGGCAGTATCTAATCAGCTGCCAGTATAAAAGTAGGCATAGAAAGAGCAGACTTGCTGAGTTTTCCGGCCTTCATCTTTCTCCCATGCTGTTGCTTCCTGCCCTTCAACAGCAGACTCCAAGTTCTTCAGCTTTTAGACTCTTGGACTTACACCAATGATTTGCCAGGAGTTCTCAGACCTTCAGCCACAGACTGAAGGCTACACTGTCAGCTTCCCAACTTTAGAGATTTTGGGACTCAGACTGGCTTCCTGACTCCTCAGCTTGCAGACGGCCTATTGTGGGACTTCACCTTTTGATTGTGTGAGTCAATTCTCCTAATAAACACCCCTTCATATTTGCATCTATCCTATTAGTTCTTTCCCTTCAGAGAACCCTGACTAATACCGTGTCTAAATGACACAGATTGAGTGATGAGGGACAGGGAGACCAACTAAAACAGGCTGCTACACCTCTTCTCTAGCCCTGAAGATGCATGGAAGCAAGAAGAAGGTTGACTGGTCTCAGTAGAATATTTGCATTACGGGACTTACAAAATAATCAATACTTTTCAGTTTTTGGTGTGAGTATACATTAATTAAATATTCAGTACTTCTTATTATTTTGATGTAGGTATACATTTGCTATGAAAAAGCCTTAGGAAATAAAAATTGGCTATGTCTAGTATGAGAGGATAATAGTTTCCCAAAGCCAAAGAGGATCAGGTGCAATGAGTGACAGAGAGTTAGATAGACCTCTAGTCTATCTATGCTTTTAGTTGTGATATTTTCTCATCTCCACCTCCCCTTGCTTTCCACTAGTATTTTCTCACAAAGATCATTGCGCAGCCAGTTATTAATTATTTATTTATTTATTTATTTATTTATTTATTTATTTATTTTTGGGACAGAGTTTCACTCTTGTTGCCCGGGTTGGAGTGCAATGGCGCAATCTTGGCTCACTGCAACCTCCGCCTCCCAGGTTTAATTGATTCTCCTGCCTCAGCCTCCCAGGTAGCTGGGATTACAGGTGCATGCCACAACACCTGGCTAAATTTTTGTATTTTTAGTAGAGACTGGGTTTCACTTTGTTGGTCAGGCTCATCTTGAACTCCTGACCTCAGGGGATCCACCCGCCTTGGCCTCCCAATGTGCTGGGATTACAGGTGTGAGCCACCGTGCCAGGCCAATGCAGCCAGTATTAATTCAAAATAGAAAAATAGCAGTGTCAGTTCAGTCTCGAGGGTGGGCCTGTAGGGTAATGTCATCTAGCTAGTATGAGTTGCACATAATAAGTACAGGTAGACTGACTGGCCATGAAGCATTTGTTACTTTTTCTCCCCACCCCTTTCTCAAAACCTGAAAGTAAGAAAGTTAAATCCAGGTAATATAATGTTAGTAGAGGTGCAAGAAGATCCCTTGTAAGACGGACTTGCCCAGTGTGGAGACGTTTGTAAAGCAAGAGGATATTTTGAGGTCTATCTCTTTCCAAGCCCTAAACATATACGAGGTTGTTAAAACGGGACTGGGCTGTTTCATCTGCTCCCCTTCCCATAGTCCTTATGACTTGTCCAGGGAAAAGGGGACCACAGGGAACCACAATAACTTATGTGAGAAAGATGATCACTACAGAAAAACACATTCCACAGCATATACCAGAAGAATCAGAAGTACTTGACCAGATGGAAAAAGGACTGAAACAAAGAAATCACTTTCAAAGAGATAAAGAAAGACATTGGTATAGCAGGAGTAAGCAGTTATAAAGAAGAACTAATTTGAAATATTGGGTATGAAATATAAAATAATTCAAATAAACAACTAAGTGAATGGGTTGAAAGCAATCAAAGAATAAATTAGTGAATTTAAAGATCAGATTTAGAAACTTTTAAAATAAATCTCAGGAACGGATTAGGAAAAACTAGAGAGATTGAAAATCAAAATGGAGAGTTAAGACACATGGAAGCTAGAAGAAGTCTCAGCAGCTATATAATGGATTTTCCGTAAGAGAGAGAAAAAATAAACAGTAAACAAATTAGACAATAGTTGAAGAAATAATTTACCTTAATTTCTCAGGTTCAAACAAAGAAACCCTAATTTTGAAGGAGCTCGTAGAATACCAAACAAAAATAAACACATTGAACAAAGTAAAACAAATTTAAAAAAAAAAATCTCTAAAACATTAAGCTGAATTTTAAAATATCAGTGAAAGAAGAGGTGAGGGGAGTATAATAGCTTATAGAGAACAAATAGATTACTTCATTAGGAATAAGAAACAGGTTGGTATCAGACTTCTCAAAAACTTTAACAAAGAATACAGTGAAATAATATTTTCAAAACAAGAAAAGAAACCCTAATGTAAAATTTATATTTGTTTACTTCTGTAAGAGTATGTAAGAGTAAAATACAAATATTCCCAGGCATATAAGACCCCAGAAGTTTTACCACAGGAAGACTAATTTTAAAAGGAATCTTAGAAAAGTATTTCATTAAAAGGACAAGAATTCCAGGAGGATATTACAAGAATTTTGGGAATCAAGGATGAGTAAATAATTTAGTAGAATTTAATATTTTCTTTAAATTCCTATACCCTAAATGTGTATTGATGCGGCTCAGAACATGACACCCCAAAGTTTGGTATCTTGGCATGCTGAGTACTTTGAACTGAAGGAGGTTGGAAGGTCTCTGATGCAAGGTCTTCTTGACCTTCTCCTGCTCTTCTGTCTCCTGTCCCTCTTTCTCCTGACAGAGTGAGTCATAATAATCAGAATTCTTTTTTTCAAAGTGAGGCATATATACTAGAATCCCTCTCCACAAAGCAAGACATAACACCTAGAAAAGTCTTTTTTTCTCTTCTCCTGTGAAGACTCTCATCTAAGGGGTTCCTACTTCATATCTGAGAAGAAAATTGCTGCACAGAGAGGCCAAGAAAATCTGAAAACAAAAAAAAACAAAACACACCAAAAAAACAGGCCTTGTTGGGTTCTCCCCATTCAGTCTATTAGTACTGGATCATACCCTTTCATCCAATCACGTTTGTACCTGGCCGTCCATTCTTCATCAAACCTAAGCATAACAAAAGACTGCTTTTCCCAGGTCTTTGGGTCTTTATTTCTGAAGTCTCTTATGTCATGTGAAACTTAGACTAAATAATTCTGTTATGCTTTTTTCTTGTTAACCTATCTTTTGTTATAGGAATGACCCTTATGATGGATGAGTAATCAACGTATCACACATTTCTGTCCTTACAATATCAATGACAATCCAGGGCCCAGTGCAGTGGTTCACACCTGTAATCCCAGAACTTTTGGAGGCTGAGGTGGGAGTATCGTCTGAGCTCAGAAGATCAAGACCAGTCTGGGAAACATTGCAAGATCCTGACTCTACAAAAAAACCCAAAACAACAACAAAAAAAACCCCCACAAAAATTAGCCAGGTGTAGCAGCGCACAACTGTAATCCTAGCTACTTGAGAGGCTGATGCGGGAAGATCACTTGAACTTAGGAGTCTGAGGCTGCCATGAACTGTGATTGAGCCACTGCCCTCCAGCCTAGGCAACCGAGCCAGACACTGTCTCTTAAAAAAATAATCCAGAACTAAAATCCTAAATCTTATCATACAAACACCAGGTAGGAGTAGGGCACATACTAAATACTCATCTTTTTCACAAATAAGAGTACACTTGGGAAACTGATATAAAATAATAAACAAATATAATAGAAGTCCTAAATAAATGAAGCTCAACTTTAAAAATGTATAAAAAAAATTTTGTGTAACTTTCAAAACAGCCAAAAGCAGGATAAGAAAAAGAAAGGGAGAGAGTATGGTAAATATGTAACATGAATCAATGCTGAAGACAGTCTAATTCAGCTACAATTACAATAAATTTTAATAAATTAAATGTAGTGATCAAAAGAGTTTCTCAGATTGGATTAAAATGATCTGCCAATATTATAATTTTAGTTCTCCAAGAAATAGACTTTGAGACAGGGACTTGTATGCAGAAAGTTTATTGGGGAAAGGGGTGGTTTCAACCTCAAGAATGATACTTGTGGGGAAGGAGGGAGAGAGAATTGAGCAGAGGAAGAAGGTGAATTGTGATAACAGTTTCCACAAACTCTTCAGCTGATTTCCCAGGGAGCTCTGAAGCTGAGATGGCCTTTCAGATGTGTCCAAAACTGAGGCAAGGTGTTGGGACATCATACCAATACATTGACCAGATAGATGTTGGAAGTGGGCTAACACAGGGAGGTGACGCCATCTTGAAAAAGCAGTTCCCTTTGGCCAAGGGTAATCTTGTGAATCATAGATGGGCAATGCTGCCAGCAACCAAGGGAATGAATTTCTCAGTGCTGAAGAAGGAAGGGAGGAGGCAGCACAGTTTACAGCATGATCCACACCTTGAATCACTCAGCACCACTTGCTTCATGAAATATGCTCACCCGCCTAGGAACAGCTTCCATGGAATTCTAGTAATTTTCTTTCCTAGAAACACTTACAAGAGGAATGTTAGTGGGAAAAACTATGTGGTCTTGGAATCACAACTGATACTCATCATCTTCCTGTACCCATTCTAGATGTCCTTTAATTCATCCGGCACTTCTGCTGGTTTAGGTGACACTAACATCTCTGCGGAGTCTGAGCATCAGGGTAGGTGTAGTTCAGGCTATGGATTCTACTTTGCTCTTTGTTGTCAAAATTGGTGCAGAAAGAGATGCTACAGTAGATCACCAGTCATCAAGTATATTGCCTTTTGCCTTCAAGTATGACAGCAGCCTTACCTCCTCCTGATGACCAGGTCCAAATACCCGCAGCAGGTTGGGATCTCCTTTCCTGGTCTACTGGCCTTTTGACATGAGGAACCTAAAGTAAGTGCTTGGCAGCCACAGCTTAAAATTTCATGGACATATTGTGGCATCTCATAGTGAAAGATTTTACCTCTGGGGACCAGAATCTTTAGATCCACAGTGCTTAGATTTGCAGAGATGGGAATCATTTATTCCCCAAGTGGATGACTGAACATGATGGTAAACTCCTCTTTCTACCCCTTGGTTCTTGGATTTATGTGTTCTTTTTGTTGGCGGGGGGGGGGGCGGTCACAGTAGCAAACAGCTATTGTCAATTTAGAGTAGACACTGTGGGCTAGAAGATGACAGCCTATGTTTTCTAAGTATCATCACAAAGCTGGTGTCTCAGTTTATGGATGGTAAGATCCCATGGTACTAGACATCTACTCTACCTCCTTTGCTGTAAAATGAGTCCCTTGGACTGAAGTGATGCTATGTGAGACTCCTTGTTTATAGAACAAACTTTTTAAGCCTTCAGATAGTGACATGAGCTGGGGCCCTGCAGGTAAGAGAGTCAAACCCATAGCAAAACTATGTGTCACTATGCTAGATGATTTCCTGCTCCTTCCAGGATAGAAGAGGTTGAATGAATTAATCTGCTTGCCAGTAAGTGCTGGTTAGTTTCATTGAAGTATAGCATCATATAGGAAGGTTGGTTGCTGGCAAAGTATACATCTTGCAATAATAGCAGTACCTCTATCAGATTTTGTGATGGAGAGTCCATATGCTTGGCCATGGATAGTTTCCATCCTTATCACATGGGTATCATTGTGCCAACACTGGAATGATTGATGTAGAGACTGATTGACTTCAACTGGCCAAGTAGTTTAGTTGTGTAATTTCTCTTCCACAATGGACAGTCTTTGGTAGGCATTAACATATTATATAAAAATCCTCATGCTTTGTGACAGCTCTTATGTGTCCATCCACATACCTCTTCTCAAGGCCTCCTCATCCTAGCTATGCCAATGTTTCCTCATTTCAGTCTTCTGATGGGGCTTCTAGGCCATTCAGCACTGCCCATTAATATAAATGTTTTTACCTCCAGTCAGTTTTTACTCCACACAAAATAAATAGCTAGGTGTATTGCCCAAAGCTCTGTAGGATTCCTCTTCACTTCTGTCTCTCAGGGTCACCAAAGAATATAGCTGTAGTATAACTGTAGTCCAATTTGACTTTCACATATTGAGCCAAGCCACCTTTTCTCTATATATAAACTGACTGTAAAGTTTGCTTTCCCATGTGGAATTAGTATTAGCAGAGGGAGATCTGCAAAGGCAGCAATGGTGGATGACATGAGAGTCTGGGTCACCTGCTCCTGCAGTTGACCTATGCTCTGTGTTGCTGCCAACGCTCATTCCCAGGTGTATGCACCACTACCTTCTGACAGTGGATTGTTTTTGCACCCACGTGGTTATATAATTTGGTTCTCAATAGTTTGCTTATCAGTTTATGATGAGCAGTGTGGCTACACAGCATCTTGTTGCCCCATAGCTACGTTCTCCATGTCTACTGGAGCAAGATAGCACTCCAAGAACTGTTTTTTCAGATGGTTTATAATTTTCTGCTACATATGACATGGCCTTGCTTCAGAATCTTAAAGATATACTTTATGATTCTCCAACTGCTGCTTTTCATAAACACTACAAGGCATTTTTTTCTTTTCATTACAGATACCTGTAGTACTATAGATTCTACCAGTTTACATGGCCCAAATGGCAGGGATGTTTGTTCTGTAGCTTGCACTTTGATATGGTTTGGCTCTGTCCTCACCCAAATCTCATTTTGAATTGTAGTTTCCATAATCCCCGTGTGTTGTGGGAGGGACCTGGTGGGAGGTAATTTAATCACAGGGGCAGTTACCTTCGTGCTGTTCTCATGATAGTGAGTGAGTTCTCATGAGATCTGATGGTTTTATAAAGGGCTTTTCCCCCTTTTTTCTGGGCATTTTTCCTTGCTACCATCATAGGAAGAAGGATTTGTTTGCTTCCCCTTTCACCATGATTGTAAGTTTCCTGAGGCCTCCCCAACCATGCTAAACTGTGAGTCAATTAAACCTCTTTCCTCCACAAATTACCCTGTCCTGTGTATATCTTTATTAGCAGTGTGAGAACGGACCAATACAGTAAATTGTTACTGGTAGAGTGGAGTTCTGCTGTAAGGATACCTGAAAACGTGGAAGTGACTTTGGAACTGGGTAACAGGCAGAGGTTGGAACCATTTGGAGGGCTCATAAGAAGACAGAAAGATGTGGAAAAGTCTGGAACTTCCTAGAGACTTGTTGAGTGACTTTGACTAACATGCTGATATGGACAGTGAAGTCCAGGCTAACATGGTCTTAGATGGAGATGAGAAACTTGTTGGGAACTAGAATAAAGGTGACTCTTGCTATGTTTTAGCAAAGAAACTGCATCATTTTTGCCCCATCCCTAGAGATCTGTGGAACTTTGAACTTGAGAGAGATCATTTAGGGTATCTGGAAGAAATTTCTAAGCAGAAAAGCATTCAGGGTATAACTTGGGTGCTGTTAAAATCATTAAGCTTTATGTATTCACAAAGATATCGTTCAGAATTAGAACTTATATTTAAAGGGAAAGCAAAGCATAACAGTTCAGAAAATTTGCAGCCTGACAATGTAATAGAAAAGAAAAACTCGTTTTCTGAGGAGAAATTCAAGCCTGATGCAGAAATTTGCATAAGTAACAGGGAGGAGAATGTTAATCACCAAGACAATCAGGAAAATGTCTCCAGGGCATGTCAGAGACCTTTACGGCAGCCCCTACCATGACAGGCCGGGAGGCCTATGAAGAAAAAATGGTTTTGTGGGCCAGGCCCACAAATATTTAATTAATATTTATTAATATTAATAAAAACTCTGCCATAAGGTTGATTAATAATAAAGATTTTCTAATTCTTCCAATTTGCTATTAGAATTATTAATTGAACATATATTAAATAAGGGAAAGAAAGACATATAACATATGTATTGAGCAGGATAAATTCTATTATTTTCCAACAGATTCTACCTGGATTATTTTGTTCATGTTTGCTCTTTGTGCTCACTAGAAATTGCCTAGCTCTTTCTTGAGATATATCCATGACACATCTTCTTCAACTTACTGTGTGCAGCCTAGGGACTTGGTACCTTGCCTCCCAGCTGCTCCAGTCATGGCTAAAAGAGGCCAAGGCACAGCTTGGGCCATGGCTTTAGAGGGTGCAAGACTCAAGCCTTAGCAGCTTCCACTGGTGTCAAGCCTGCAGGTGCACAGAAGTCAAGAACTGAGGTTTGGGAACCTCTGCCTAGATTTCTGGGAATGTATGAAAATGCCTAGATGCTCAGACAGAAGTTTGCTGCATGAATGGAACCCTCATAGAGAACCTCTGCTAGGGCAATGCAGAAGGGAAATGTGGGGTGTGAGCTCCCCACAGAGATTCCCCACTGGGGCACTGCCTAGTGGAGCTGTGAGAAGAGGGCCACCATCCCCCAGACCCCAGAATGGTAGATCCACCGAGAGTTTGCAGTGTGTGCCTGGAAAAGCCACAGACACTCAACACCAGCCTGTGAAAGCAGCCAGGAGGGGGGCTGTACCCTGCAAAGCCACAGAGGCACTATGGGAGCCCACCTCTTGCATCAGTGTGACCTGGATGTGAGACCTGTGGTCAAAGAAGATCATTTTGGAACTTTAAGGTTTAATGACTGTCCTATTGAATTTTGGACTTGCATGGATCCTGTGGCTGCTTTGTTTTGGCCAATTTCTCCCATTTGGAGGGAATGTATTTATTCAACACCTTTACCCCCATTGTATCCAGGAAGTAACTAACTTACTTTTGATTTTACAGGTTCGTAGGTGGAAGGGACTTGCCTTGTCTCAGAAGAGACTTTGGACTGGGACTTTTGAGTTAATGCTAGAAAGAGTTAAGACTTTGGGGGACTGTTGGAAGGGCCTTATATTGTTTTGAATCATGAGAACATGAGATTTAGGAAGGGCCAAGGGAGAAATAATATGATTTGGCTATATCTCTATTTAAGTCTCATCTTGGATTGTAGTTCCCATAATAGCCATGTGTCATGGGAGGGACCCAGTGGGAGGTAATTTAATCATGGGGGCAGTTACCTTCATGATGTTCTCATGATAGTGACTTCTCACAAGATCTGATGGTTTTATAAGGGGCTTTCTCTGCTTTTTGCTGGGCACTTCTCCTTGCTCCCCACCATGTGAAAAATAATGTGTTTTCTTCCCCTTCTACCATAATTGTAAGTTTCCTGAGGCCTTCCCATCCATGCTAAACTGTGAGTCAATTAAACCTCTTTCTTTTATAAATTACTCAATCCTGGGTATGTCTTTATTAATAGTGCAAGAATGGACTAATAAAGACTTGCTGCAAAGTCCATTCCTACTCTAGGCCTAATTCAAACTTGACAGCAGTGTCACTTGGTATATCTTTGTGTTTCTTTCTTAGTGACAGGAGATATGAGATTGAATAAGTTCTTTTCTTTGGAAGGGATGTTTTAGCATTCTGCAATCCAGCATGCTCCTAAAAATCTTCACTGACGTAGTGAGCCCCTACATCTTCTACAGCACATGTATCTTACCAAGACCTCCAACGTACTTTCCATTTCTAGCTCATCCAGTTTGATTAACATTATGTCATCAATAGAATGTACTATTAAAAAATTTTGTAAAATGTACACATGATTCAAGTCACTTCAGCTTCGATTATAACAGAGGATGAGAGAGTTGACATAATGTTGTCCATCCCATGTGACCATAATCTGCTTCTGATCCTTCTTCTGGTCCTGGTTCCTAATAAGAATGGAAAATAATGTATTTGCCAAACAGATGTCTGCATACCATGTAGTGAGGCTGTGTGTCTTCCTCTTGGCTTTCCTCAGTCTTACAACTCTTTTCCTATAGACCAAGGAATTAATATAGCAGTTCTGCCAAACAGCAAGTATGTTCAAATTATTCACATTTTAATTGGAAATATGACCACGGAGTGGATCCATGAACTCAGTGGACCTACTGTAAGCTGCACCTAGACCAGAGCTATGTAAGGTTGGCTCCCATACATCATTATTCTAAAAAGGTCATCATGATTATCCTTCACATCTCCAAGAATCAGTATCAGCTCATATCCTATGTCCAACATATTTTTAAATGTCTTAGTAGTCTGAGTATTCTCCTTTTCCTGGTACACAGTTAGTTGCATCAATGGTTACAAATCCCTCAGAGGAAGGACTGATGGAATAACTAGAGTGCACACCTGTGGTGGTGTTGCAGAGTCCTTCCTGCTGAAGACCTGACTTCTCTTTCTGCCATTCTCTTGTGGGTCTAAACTCTCACTTAGATCTAGAAAGTGGGAAGGGGTCATGATTTTTATTGAAGTGGATGCCCTAGCTTCCTGATCATCCATCCTTGAATTATTTTGATTATATAGATTGAGCAAGCATCCTTGTAGGTTGCCCATCCATACTGTCTCCAAGGCACTGTGTTCTATATGACCATCCCTATATCTTTCTGAAGGTCAGCACCACCCCCATTTTCTGGCTTGCTGCCCCATTCAGACCTTGCTGCTTATTTCTATAATTGCAGCCACCTGCCTTTTCACAGTTAAACACAACCAGCTGGCCTCTATTATTTTGAGATCTTATCAAGTCTTATTTGTATCAGTTCTGTAGCAGCACCTTCCACCACCAGATGGTGAGTTTCTCTGTGATGTTGGTGCCCTACTCAATGCCATATTCTTTATAGTTTTGGACAATCAACTGTCTCTGGGTTTTGGTCATGAAACAGTGCTGGATGGTAGGTATCCTACCTGTCCTGGTTGTCATTAGGAGAAGCTGTAAGTTGAAGAAGACGTGTCATGGATATATCTCAAGAAGGAGCTAGGCAATTTCTAGTGAGCACAAAGAGCAAACATGAACAAAATAATCCAGGTAGAATCTATTGGAAAATAATAGAATTTATCCTGCTCAATACATATGTTATATGTCTTTCTTCCCTTATTTAGTATATGTTCAATTAATAATTCTAATAACAAATTGGAAGAATTATAAAATCCTTATTAATCAACCTTACAGCAGAGTTTTTATTAATATTAAACCCAACAAAATGCCCATCAATGTTAGACTGGATAAAGAAAATGTGGCACATATACACCATGGAATACTACGCAGCCATAACAAAGAATGAGTTCATATCCTTTGCAGGGATATGAATAAAGCTGGAAACCATCATTCTCATCAAATTAACAGAGGAATGGAAAACCAAACACCACATGTTCTCATTCATAAGTGGGAGCTGAACAATGAGAACATATAGGAACAGAGAGGGGAACATCACACATTGGGGCCTGTCAGGGGGTCGGGGGCAAGGTGAGGGATAGCATTAGGAGAAATATCTAATGTAGGTGACGGGTTGATGGGTGCAGCAAACCACTATGGCACATGTATACCCTATGTAACAAACCTGCACTTTCTGAACATATATCCCAGAACTTCAAGTATAATACCAAAAATATTTCAAGTGATTTATTATTACTATGAATCATTAAAATCTGCAAATTTATTCCACTAAGGAAGAACTAATTGACCCCATTTTTAACTCCCTTCTAAATAAGAACCATAGGTTCTGTGATATTTTTCTTCTTTTTCTTTTGCAATCCAAAGTCACAAAGACTTTCTTTTGTATTTTCTTCTTGAGGTTTTTTAGGTTTTGGTTTCATATTCAGGTCCATGGTTTATTTTGAGTTAATTTTTGTATGTGGTGTGAGGTATGAATTAAATTTCATTTTTTTGTCGTATGGAAATACAATGATTCCATCACCAGCTGTTGAAAAGATAATCACTTTTTTCCACAAAATCATCTCTCCTTTGTTGAAAATCAAGTGACTATATATGTGATGATCTATTTCTCAACTCTATTTTGTCATGTTGATTTATTTGTTTATGCCAATACCATAGTGTTTGATAGCTATAGCTTTATAGTAAATATTGAAATAGGGATGTATAAGCTCTCCAACTTTCATAATCTTCGAATTTGTTTTAATTATTCTGAATCTTTTTCATTCTTAAACTAAATGTAAAATTTGTCAATTCCTACAAAAAAACTTGGGATTTTGATTGGAATTGCATTGAGTATATATATCAACGGGAAATATTTGACATCTGAACAATATTGACACTTTCAATCCATGAATATGTTCACTTATTTAAGTCTTCTTTAGTTTCTCTCAGCAATGCTTTGTAATTTTCAGTGGATAGATATTATATATGTTTTGGTAGATCCACTCTTAAGTGTTTCATGTTTTGACGTTATTCTAATTAATATTTTAAAATTTTGTATTTCAGATTACTTAGTGCAAGTATATAGAGATAAATTTTGTTTTTCTATATTGACTTTGTAACTTTTAAATTGATAAGCTCTCTTATTAGTTTTAATAACTTTTGTAAAATCCATGGGGATTTTCACCAGTCATGTTGCTTAAAATAAGGAGCGTTTACCTGTTTTTTTCTAATTTCTATTAGTTTTTATCCTTTTTCTTGCCTTATTATCCTGACCAGAACATCCAGTACAATGTTAAATAGAAGTGATTAGGGTGGATGTCCTCACCTTGTTCTTGATCTTAGGAAATAAGTGCAGTATCCTACAAATTATGTTAGGACCAGGCATAGTGGCTCATGCCTGTAATCTCAACACTTTGGGAGGCCAAGGCAGGAGGATCCCTTGAGCCCAGGTGTTCAAGATCAGCCTGGGCAACATAGGGAGACCCCATCTTCACAAAAGTTTTTTTAAAAGCCAGGCATAGTGATGCGTGCCTATACTTCCAGCCACTAAGAAGGCAGAGTCAGGAGGATCACTTGAACTGGAGAGCTTGAGGCTGCAGTGAACTGTGATTGTACCATTGCACTCCAATTGGGGCAACAGAGCAAGACCCTGTCTTGAAAAAAGAAAAAAAAGAGAGAATGATGTTATTGTAGGTTTATTGTAGATCCTCTTCATTAGGTTGCTATGTAAATAGTTGTTATATTGCATTTAAAAATTTGTATTATCTTGTATTTTGAATATTTTGATCTGTGGTTGGTTGAATGAACAGATGTGGAACCAACAGGTATAGAGGGCTGATTGTACTCCTAGTTTTATAAGTCTGATTTTTATTAGACTTTATTAGTGTATGTATACCACATATAAAGTTTATAATATGGACAGCTTATGGTTAATAATACATAATATTTCATATTTGTGTTGCTGCAATCAAGATAATATAAATAACAAATATCAAGAAATAAAACTCCTTTATTCATATATTTGTTCCCAAACTCATTAATATACTTATTGATTCAGTTTCTTAATGTATTTATGAAATTATTTATTCTCAACTACTGTTTAATAAAGATCTTTTATGTGTCAGCCACTGTTCAAGGCCCTGGAAAATTAGCCTGAACAATAAACACTGGCATGAGAAAACAAATAAGAAAACATCAGAGCACTATAAATATGTGGTCCTTTGACATTGTGATAAACATACGGCCAGATGATGTGAAAGACAATGCCCTAGGGTTTGCTTTAGGTTGGGAGATCAGAAAGGTATTACCAAGAAGATGACATTTAAGTTAAAACCTCAATGACCAAAAGGAACTTGCCACAAACACATTTGGGGGACCAATAATTTGTGCAAAGGAAACAACTTCTAAATAAAACTACATGAGTGAGTGAGCTTGGGCTGTCTGAGGATTTCTGAAGCCAGCCAGGCTGGTAAAGATGGAGGGAAATGAAGTCAGTGGAAAACGAAGTTAGGGGAGTAGAAAGGTTACACATATCAGTCACCTTAGGCCCAGGTACTTTAATGTAGGAGAAATGGGAATCTCCTGCCATGTGTCAAGCAAAATAGTGATATGATATGATTCATATGTTTAAAAGGTTATTCTAGATACTAGACTAGGGCAAGAGAAGAAGCAGGTAGTCAGATGAAAGATGGTGGTGGTTTAGATTAGGACTATAGTAACAGAAGTGGAGATATGTGAGTGGATACGTGTCATGCTTTGGACATGGAACATGCTGTTGGATTGGATTAAGAAGTTGGGGAATGTTTTCCTTCTGCTGACTTGTGCATTTCTGGGCTCAACAACTGTGTATAGTGCTGTCGTTTCCTGAGATAAAAAGTTCTGAGTAAGAAGATTTGAGGGAATGGAACTCAAGATGTCCTTTTGGATATCTTACTTTTGAAGTAGCTAATTGTTATTCCAGTGGAAATGTCAAATAGACATTGTGTATCTAAATGTAGTGTTTACAGGGATGCCATTCATTAACTCAATCACTCATTTCACAAAAACTTGTAGAAAACTATTATATGTTAGCTAATTCTGCTAGTGATGGGGGTGTTACTACAAAGAAGTAGTAAGATCATCCCTTGCTTTAAAAAGTTCATTTTTTGGCCCAGCGCAGTGACTCACACCTGTAATCCCAGCACTTTGGGAGTCTGAGGCCGGCGGATCATGAGGTCAGGAGTTCGAGACCAGCCTGGTCAACATGGTGAAACCCCATCTCTACTAAAGATACAAACAATTAGCCGGGTGTGGTGGTGCACACCTGTAATCTCAGCTATTCAGGAGGCTGAGGCAGGAGAATCACTTGAACCCGGGAGGCAAAGGTTGCAGTCAAGATCATACCACTGCACTCCAGCCTGGGCAACAGGGCAAGACTCTGTCTCAAAAAATATAGAAAATAAAAATAAAAATAAAAGTTCATTTTTTTGTGTGGGAAAAGCAGACATACAGATGCATAATTACTATCAATATATAGTACAATAAGTACTTTAATAAAGAAAGAAACAGCACTTTAAATAACAAGCAATGGCATGACCATTTCTGCTTAAAGGAATTGGTAAAGGACATAGTAAGGAATGACATTTTCAGAGTTGCTAAAATTTTGACGTTGATAGTATTTTATCTTTAGTGCAAATATGATGCCAAGTTACTAGAGTAAAATTTCTGAAAATAATCTTGTAAATGTGCATGTGATCTTTGAAAGCTAAGTGTAATATCTTCAGAAAGACCATGGAGAATTATCCCAAATACAAATTACCTCAAATACTAATAGAGACAAATCGAAGAATCAATGTGCTGCATGTGCAGAAAGTAAAAACATTTTTCACATGTTGTATTTTCTCTGATCAGTTTTAGCACTGTTTGGGGGGATAACATTTTCCAATGAGTAATTGAATGGATGCCAATTTCCTTTCCATCTCCTTTACTATTGTCTAGGCAAGTGAGAATTTTCAAAGTATATTTTAAAATAGCAATAAGCACCCACATCCTCCAGGTAGTGTCTTGCCAACTCAACCTCTGTCTGTTTCTGCTTCACGTATAGCCTTGAAATCAGCAGGCAAACTGCTTGAAACCAAAAGTTTAATTGCTTCTTGGGCCCTTCTGGAAGCTGTGAGTCTAGCGGGAGAGACGAGTGATGAGGTGGAAAGTTTTCCTCAGTCGGACAGGTTGTAGATTCTTAGCACACAGTTAAGAAACAAAGAAGCCCTACATGGAGGAAGCAGGAGGGGTCCATTTATTTTTGGAGGTCGGTGTTCCAGCAAAAACCAGATCTGCAAGGCAAATTCTAAAACAGCTGTAACTGGGGGCGTGGTCCATTTGCCAGCTTTCTGGTCCCTCCTCGGATGTGTGGTATAAGACCTACAATGAAGGCCCAATATTGTGTGCTGCCTTAACATCTGGGGAAGCAAGGAGAACGTCAAATGGCCTAACCACAACTCTCTGCTCCCATAGATCAAGTCCTCTCGCCAAACAACCCTCCTTATCATGGGAAACAAGCACAGTGCCTGCTTATCCCTGAGTGGTGGGTTTCAGTTCCCTGCCAGTTCATGGAACATCCACACAGCCAATCACATCCTGCCATAGAACCAGGGACCACCCCACTTCCTTGGTACTGCAAAACCTGCCTCCCACAGGCCCTGGTTGTTCACTCTGTTAAGAGTCACGTACGTGTGGCTCTGTATGTGTGCTGTGTCCTTCTCCCTGGGCTGTGGGAATATGTGACTCATAAACTGCTATCTCACCTGTCCAGTGTTGGGTGTGCTGCGTTCAGAAATCCTCATAGCTCTGGGGTAGAAAGTTCTCCATCACCAAGGGAAGTGAATAGTGGGGTGATTAAAATAAGTTGGTACTAAGAGGCACATAGCTCTTTTCCCTAGCCAGTTTCAGAGCACTTTAAGAACTGGAAGTGTGTGCCTTTACCCCAAGAAGCGTAGAGGGAGGGCAGCTAATTTTGAAAGTGACCACAAGAAAGAATTTACCTTCTTTGCCATCCTAACCTTTCTTGCATTTTTGTGAAACTTGATGTTACACATCCAAGGCTCATGCTCTCTTCCTGCCTTCGTGTTTTCATCCTTCATTACACCACTGTGGTCCGATCTTCTACCCATATCAATGTCTTAATTCTCAATTCTGCATGGATTAGTTCCTCTCCTAATTATATTTTCCTTTACAGGGCCTTTCCAATATACACATTAGTTCTTCTCACACTGTGCTACCAAAGGTGTTCGGGAGCGGGGCTTCTGCCAGAGTAAACCTTTTCCAACTTCTTTTGGCCCTTGGCTTCTGCAATTATGATGCTTCAAGTTTTTCTTTTATTTTTAGCTGATACATAATAATTATACATATTTATCGGGTACATAGTGATGTTGTGATACGTATGCAATGTATAGTGATCAGATCGAAGTTATTAGCATATATTCATTTGCTCAGACATTTGTCATCTCTGTGTTGGGGCCATTCAAAATCCTCTTTTCTAGCTACTTGGAAATATACAGTAATTTATTGTTAACTATAGTCACCCTACAGTGCTATAAAACACTAGGACTCATTCCTCCTATCTAGCTGTAGTTTTGTATTTGTTAACAAATCTCTCTCCATCCTTTTCTCCCCTATACATTTCCCAGCATCTAATAACCATAATTCTACTCTCTACAATGTGCTCAACTTTTGAAGCTCCCACACTTGAGTGAGAATATGTGGTGTCCATCTTTCTGTGCCTGACCTATTTCCCTGAAGATAATGTTCCTCAGGTTCATCCATCTTGCCTTGAAAGACAAGATTTCATTCTTTTTTATGGCTGAATAGTATTATATTGTATATGTACACCATTTTAAAAATCCATTCACCTGTGGATGTACACTTATGTTGATTCCATATCTTGGCTATTGTGAATGGTGCCGTAATGAACATGGGGGAGCAGACCAAGTATTTCTTTGATGTACTGATTTTCTTTCCTTTGGATAAATAGCCAGCAGTGGGAATGCTGTGATCCTCCAAGTTTTGATTGGAGGATATTCTTTGTGTATCAGCTCCTGCCAAGTTCAGTAGTTAGAATGCTTGCATGTGGTGTCATTATTTTGTTTGGAGTATTATTCATTTTTAGATCACCAGGATTTTCTTTTGAAAATATTAAAATTTTACTATGAATTCAAGCATAAGTGATAGGTATTAGATTATTTCTGCCTCTCGAACTAGCACAGTGAGTCAAAAGTTGACTTACATCCATTACCCACGTGGGTATGTTTGTGAATATTTCCACAATAGGCTGCAACCTAGCTGCAGGTATCTTTGGTTTCTAAGTAAATAGTGGTTGATGGCATCAACTTTGTAGCTATTTTCATACACAGGAGTAGCCACTCTAGTCACATATAGCACCTACATATACACATTCGAACATACTCCATTTTCATACATACAATAGATTTCTTATTTTTTCTCCTTCTCTCTCCACTGCTGCAAAAAATATTGCATTTCCATTTGGCTCTGATAGAAAATGTTGTCCTGAGTTAAAGGGAGCACTTGGTTGTCTGATAAACTGGAGCTGCAGTGATAGCACACTCAGAGTTGTCAAGGAGGAGGAGATTGATTTCTGCAAATGGAATCACATGGCAACTGAAAGTGATAGCTACAAAACTATCACCCCCTTCTGTTTGACATTGATCCTTCTGTCATGTGCCAGATCATTATCTTGTGGGCAGAAGGGAATTGCAACTTTACGTAATTCATGGAAGTTTTACAAGAGGGAGTGGGAAAGGCAGACTGTTTGGTACAATGCCCTGATTGACAGAGGTTTGTAGCCCACAGTGATGACAGGAAATACTCAAACAGAAAAGTATTTATTCATAAAATAAGGTTGCATTTACATGGCATGGAGATCATTTTAAGAAATGGTAAGAAAATTCACAATATGCAATTCTAATCCAGGTTAGTATTTAAAAGAATGGGCTTGTGTTAACATGGCATTTCCCAGGTCACACTTTAGTCTGCTGTGCAGCTTGAAGACAATTTTTTTTTCCATTTTGAGTCATTGTTACGCTTTGGTGCATTTCCAAGTCAGATTAAAGACAACTCATGGGCTGTGGAATGCATTACAGTTACCCATGTTAGGACCTGGTAATTGGTATGAATGAATCAATGCATTTGCTCTGGGAGGGTTCTGAGATCAAACAGGTTTAATAAAATTATTTTAAATGGATTCTTCCTGTCATTTAAAAGAAGTGTCTGTAATCTCATCAATTTGCATTGAAAAATTCTTTCCGCCTTCTGGAGAGATCAGTGTGGACATACACGTTTGATAGTATCGAGTAGGTGCTGCCCTCTGCTACACAAGCTTACGTGTGTCTGTCAAAGTGTGTTCTTTGTCTTTGGAAATTGTGCATCTCAGACTATTTGCTTTAATATTGGAGATAATATAGATTTGATGGGACAGGAATCTATGTGACAAATGGAACACTGAATCTCCTGCCGCTAGAAAGAGTGTACTAAAGAGTACATTAAAATACACTGCAGCACCGGGCACGGTGGCTCACACCTGTAATCCCAGCACTTTGGGAGGCCGAGGTGGGCGGATCAGGAGGTCAGGAGATTGAGACCATCCTGGCTAACACGGCGAAACCCCGTCTCTACTAAAAATACAAAAAATTAGCCGGGCGTGATTGCGGGCGCCTGTAGTCCCAGCTACTCGGGAGGCTGAGGCAGGAGAATGGCGGGAACCCGGGAGGCGGGGCTTGCAGTGAGCTGCTATTGCGCCACTGCACTCCAGCCTGGGTGACAGAGCAAGACTCTGCCTGAAAAAAAATAATAAAATAAAAATAAATAAATAATAAAATACACTGCAGCATAGGCACGCTCTGTAACCGCAGATCTCATTTTTAAGGAATGGACACAGAGTAATTCTCTTGTCAGCTTGATGTACATCTTACTCACCCCCTAATGCATAGCTCATATCACCCCTCTAGTTCCCAATCATTATCTGGCTTGCCTGTCCCACCTCCATGATCCTTACTCTCAATAGATAACATTTGCCCTATGGTGTGAAAAGACAAAAAGTCATAATAAGCAGAAACCCTCACAAATGTTGTCTCACTGTTAAAAAATTTTTTGAAAAGGAAACCATACCACAGTCCACTTCCTCATTCCCTGTTTGTTCTCCACCTACTGCAAACCAGCTTCTAGTCACACTGCACTACTAGAAAAGGTTCTCATTAAAACAATGACGACTTGCCAACTGGCAAATTCAACCACCATCTCTTGACCTTGGTGGCAATCAACATTACTCACTATCTGTCTTCTTCCTTCTACAGTAGTCTCTGTCTTATGTATTGTTTCGCTTTCCATGGTTTTAGTTATCTGAGGTCAACTGTCGCCCTAAAATACTAAATTGTAAATTTCAGAAATAATTCATGTTTTATATTGCATTCCTGCACCATCATTCCCCTCCTGCTCCATCCCACCTCTGGACAAGAATCATTTCTTTGTCTTATGTATCTACCCTGTGGACACTACTGGCCAGACACTCACTCAGGAGCCATCTCATTATCAGATTGACAAACCACAACAAGAAGAAGGGTAAGTACAGTAGAACAAGGTATTTGAGAGAGTGAGTGAGACAGAGAGAGAGAAAGAGACCACATTCGTATAAACTTTATTACATTATATTGTTATAATTGTTCTGTGTTGTTATTAGTTGCTGTTAATATTTTACTGTGCCTAACTAATAAGTTAAAATTTATCCTAGGCATGTATATATAGGGAAAAAAAGTAGTACATAGAATATATCGGGTTTGGTATCCACTGGGGGTCTTGGAACATTACCCTGTGGATAATTGGAGACTACTATAATCCAAAATACTGCTTTCTCTTGTTTTAACTTTTTTTCTTACCTCTCAGATTGTTGCATTTCAGTTTACTTCAGGGACTGTCTCCTATACTTGCCTGGGTAGAGGTGAGAGGAGGCATATGTTTGGCTGTAAGTATTCTTGAGGTAAACAGCACATGACTCCGTAATACTGGCTCCTCTCCTCTGCCTTCTGTGTTGTCTATAGCCCCTCTGTTACCATTTTCCCTCCAATTCTGTAGCCAGGCTTGGAGAGAGAAAGTGCTTAATTTATTACTAGGTATATGCATAGTAAGTGCTTAATTAAAATCAGCTCATTATGGATGGATTTAAGTGATCTAACATACATATTTTAAATTTTTCTATAATTTAATTTTGTCATTAATTCTCAATAATGCTTCCCCATCTTTAAAACAATTCAATTTATTCAAATTGCAACTATCCATTAATTATCCTATGTTGCTTCTTTCTTCTATATTAAATCATTTCTCTTATTGGGTTTGGGTCAATAGCTCTTTATACATTTCATCAGAGTTCCAGTAAAGCTTTTTGATAATTTCCTATTTAATTAAAACATTAATATAATTATATAAAGAAGTTATACATAGATTAATATTGTAAAGTTAAAGATACGGCTGAGATGAGATGAAATGGACTCACGTATTTGCTTCGACTGGGCATTTAGTTAGTCTAAAATGTACATTAGTAATAGAAATCACCACGTGGAGAGTTTGTAGATTTAATTTTCATGTCAGAGACAGGATCTACCTTGAAAGCATTTGAAAAGATTGCTAAGGAGACCAAACAACAATGTCCCGTTCCCTCTGACTCATGTAAAGTGATGATGAATACAAAAAAGGAAGCACACATACACACACACACACACACACACACACACAGAGAGAGAGAGAGAGAGAGAGAGAGAGAAGAGAGAGAGAAATAAGGTTTAGTAGAAAAATATAAAATACTTAGATTCAAATTATACCCGCAGCACTGATAGCTCTCTGATAACTCACTTAACCTCTTTAAATGGGACCCTATAGGTCAGGAAGAATTTCACCTACCTATCTATTTTCTGGCACTGGAAAGTTAATTGTGATTAGTAACTGTTCTACACATGTAAAGGATTATTTAGATTACCATGCACGTGATAAATATGCATTATCTGTGACTAAATTGAAGTGAACCTCACACGAAGCTCAAAGTCTTCCCTAAAAGATAATACCCTCAGGGAGCATGCAGATCAATCCTATGCTGCCTGAACCAAATTATTCTTACAATATTAACTGTTACTTTATCTTTCCAAGTTTTACTTTGTTCATCTGTAAAGCTGAGACATTAATAGTAGGTACCTACCTCATGGAAGAGTTATGAGGATTAATTGAGACAATACAGGCAATACCTCAGAGATGTTGGAAGTTGGATTCCAGAGCACCACAATAAAGCAAACATCTCAATAAAGTGAGTCACACAAATGTTTTGTTTCCCCAGTGCATATAAAAGTTATGTATATTATGTCTTAGAAAGTAGTCATACCTTAAAAATATTTTATTGCTAAAAAATTCTGTGTCCTGAGAGTTTTGGTATGTTGTATTTTTATTTGTCTCTAAGTATTTTCTAATTTTCCTTGTGATTTCTTCTGCAATTCATTGGTTAAGAGGATGTTTCGTTTCCAAAATTTATGAATTGTCCAGTTTTTCTTCTGTTATTGATTTCTAACTTGATTCTGTTATGGTTAGAGAAGATACTTTGCATAATATCTATTTTTTAAAAATCTGTTAAGACTGAATTCATGGCCTAATATTTGGTCTATCATGGAAAATTTCCCACATGCATTCTGTTGTTGTTGGGTATTGTTCTGTATATGTGTGTCAGATTAGTAGCTTTATTGTTCAAGTCCTTTATTTCCTTATCTTCTCTTGCTTGTTCTATACATTCATTATTGAGAGTGGATTGTTGAAGTTTCTAGTATTTAAAAGTGCCTATTTCTCCCATCAATGTGACAATTTCTCCTTCTTATATTTTGATCATCTACTAACTCTGTAAATGTTTATAATTGTTATATGTTCTTCCTGTATTGAATCTTTTATTCATATACAACATCCTTCTTTGTTTCTCATAAGCTCTTTTATTTTATTTATTCATTTATTTATTTATTTTGAGATGGAGTCTGGCTCTTGTCACCCAGGCTGGAGTTTAGTAGCATGATTTTGGCTCACTGCAATTTCTGCCTTCCAAGTTCAAGCAATTCTTCAGCCTCCCGAGTGGCTGGAATTACAGTCATGTGCCACCACGCCCAGCTAATTTTTGTATTTTTAGTAGAGATGGGGTTTTGCCATGTTGATCAGGCTGGTCTCAAACTCCTGACCTCAATGATCCTCCTGCCTTGTCCTCCCAAAGCACTGGGATTACATGCCTGAGCTACTGCACCTGGCCAGATTCTCATAAGCTTTTTATCTTCTTTTTTACTTGAGCTTTTATTTTAGACACAGGGAGTACATGTGAAGGTTGGTTACATGGGAATATTTCATGATGCTGAGGTTTGGGGTATGGATTCCATCACCTAGGCAGTGAGCATAGTAGCAGATAGGTAGTTTTTAAACCTAGCCCCTCCTCTATTCTCTAGTAGTTCAGTGTCAATTGTTCCCATATTTATGTCCATGTGTGCTCAATGTTTAACTCCCGCTTTAACTGAAAATACGCAGTATTTGGTTTTCTGTTCCTGTTTCAATTTATGTTTAGGACTTTGGCCTTCAGCTTCATCTATGTTGCTGCAAAGAACACGTTTCATTCTTTTTTATGGAGAGATAGTTGCATAGTATTCCATGGTGTGTATATATATGCATAAAATGGTGGTGATATATCATGGTGTAAATATATATATAGAGAGAGAGAGAGAGTAGCAAAGATATGGAATCAACCCAAGAGCCTATCAATGATAGATCGGATAAAGAAAATGTGAAATATATATATATATATATATAATATAATGTGATATATAATATATATTATATATAATGTGATATATTAT
>NW_016804447.1:3032873-3041978 GCF_001698545.2 Rhinopithecus bieti | reverse complement strand
AATTAAAAAAAAAAAAAAAAAAAAAAAAGAAATGTAAATCAAAACCACAATGAGATACATCTCACATCAGTCAGAATGGCTATTATTAAAAGTCAAAAAACAATAGATGCTGGTGAGGTTGTGGATAAAAGGGAATGCTTATACACTGTTGTGGGAGTGCAAATTAGCTCAGTCACTGTGAAAAGTGGTCTGGAGATTTCTGAAAGAACTTTTGACAGAGCCACCATTTGACCCAGCAATTACATTACTGGGTATATCCCCAAAAGGAAACAAATTATTCTACCAAAAAGACACATGCACTTGTATGTTCATTGCTGCATTATTTAAAATAGCAAAGATATGGAATCAACTCAAGAGCCCATCAATGATAGATTGGATAAAGAAAATGTGATATACATATATCACATTATATACACCAAAATCTGGCAGAAACAAAATGAAAAAAGAAAACTTCGACCAGTATCTTTCATGAACATAGATGCAAAAATTCTTAATGAAATACTAGCAAATTGAATCCAGCAGCACATCAGAAAGTTAACATATCACAATCAAGTAGGCTTTATTCCTGGGATGCAAGGCTCTTTCAACATACACAAATTAATAAATGTGATTTACACATAAATGGAATCAAAAGCAGAAACCATATGATCATCTCAATAGACACAGATAAAGCTTTTGATACAATTCAACATCCATTTATGATAGAAACGCAACAGACTAGGCATTGAAGGAACATACCTAAAAATAATACGAGACATCAATGACAGACCCACAGCCAATACCATACTGAATGGGCAAAAGCTCAAACCATGTTCCTTGAGAACTAGAACAAGACAAGGATGCCCCCATTCTCATCACTCCTAGTCAACATAATACCAGAAGTCCTAGACAGAGCAATCAGGGAAGACAAAGAAATAAAAGATATACAGATAGGAAAAGAAGTCAAACTATCTCTCTTTGCCAACGATGTGATTCTAAACCTAGAAAATCCTGAAGACTTGCCTAAAGCCTCCTAGATTGATAAATGACTTTAGTAAGGCTTCAGGATCTAAAAATAAATATACAAAAATCAGTAGCATTTCTATTCAACAACAAAGTCCAGGCTGAGAGTAAAATCAATGACACAATTCCACCTACAACAGTCACAAAGAAAATGAAATACCTAGGAATATAGCTAACCAAGAAGGTAAAATATCTCTACAAAGGAGAAACTACAAAACACTCCTGAAAGAAATCAGAGACAATACAAAGAACTGGAAAAACATTTCATGCTCATAGATTGCAAGAATCAATATTGTAAAAATGGCCATACTGCCCAAAGCAACTCACACATTAAATGCTATTTCTATCAAGCTACCAACATCATGTTTCACAGAATTATAAAAAAAAACTAAAATTTATGTGGAACCAAAAAAGTCCAAATAGCTAAAGCAGTCCTACATAAAAAGAGCAAAGCCAGAGGCATCACACTGCCCAACTTCAAACTACACTGTAAAGCTACAGTAATCAAAACTGCTGGTACTGGTACAAAAACAGACACATAGACTAATGGAACAGAAGAGAAAACTCAGAAATCAAGCCATAACCTACAACCATCTGATCTTCAATAAGGCCAACAAAACGAGCAATGGGCAAGAACTCCCTATTCAATAAATAGTGCTGGGGTTACTGGCTAGCCATATGAAGATTATTGAAGCTGGACCTCCTATCCTTTATCATATACAAAAGTTAACTCAAAATGGATTAAAGATTTAAATGTAAGACCTCAAATTATACAAACGATATAATTGAAAGTCCATTTTGTTTGATATACTACAGTCACCCTGCTCTCTTGTGATTACTACTGGCATGGAATATCCCTTTCCATTTTTTCACTATCAACCTGTTCGTGTCTTTGGATCTAATATGAGTGGACAGCATATAGTTGGCTCATTTAAAAAAAAAAATCCAGTCTGCCAGTCTGTTTATTAACTGGATAGTTTAAGACATTTACACTTACAGTGATTACTGATATGGTGGAATTTACTTCTGTCATGTTTAGATTTTTTTTCTATATACCTTATAGGTTTTTCATCTTCATTTCTTGCATTACTGTTTTCTTTTGTGTTTCTCCAATTTACTGTAGTGAAACTTTACACTCATTTCTCATTTCCTTTTGTGTAATTTTTCTTGTGGTTACCATTTTTGCATCATGCAAAATATCCTAAAGTTATATTCTAATGTGTTAACATTTGACTTGAATAATATGGTAACTCTGAATAGCAGATTCTTCCCTTTCCCCAGGGTTTCTTTTTTATTGTTTGTTTTGTTTTCTTCTTTGTATTTTATTATTCTTTGCCCAGCACCAGCCTGAGATATAAACTTTAGGTCTTCTCAGGTTTTTTTATGAGCCTGCTCCTTTACCTAGGCATGCACAGTAACTTCTTAATTACTCCCATATATGCAGTTGCTTTTGAATGTCTTATTCTTCAGTGTCTCACTCTCAAAAGGCAGGGCAGGGCAGGGGGGGGAGGGGGAGGAATAAAGGGGGAAAAAGATGCTGACCCTTTAAATTCCCTGGGGAATATGTCCGCTGAAGTGGGAGGGGTCTGCAGCAATGGTGAGAGGTGCAACAATGACCACTACCTCTCTGTCTGCACCTCTGTGATCAGAAGCAATGATCAGCAATCAGAGCAGAAATCCCTGATATTTGGAAGACTGAGTCTGCTTTTCCTACCTTGGCTTCCTCAAGCTGTGTGCAAGCTGCTCCAAGAGCAAATGCGCAGCTGTCTGCCATGGGCTGAAGAGTGGGGGATGGGTAGCTGCTCCTTTGCCAAGAGCTAAAATAGACCAAAATTAAATGCAATTTACCATCCAGGCCTTCCCGCTGGAAACTGCAAATATACAATAGACTTCAGAGTTCCAAAACAGTTACATTAGACAGATCCTGCAAATACAGTTGCTGGATAGGTGGGAAGACAGATTTTTGTTGCTTCCTACTATGTCATCTCAGATTCCCTGTATTTCTTCTCTTCCTTCAAGATATTCTATGCATTGCTTTAGTTAATATATTACACTATAATTGTTTGCTTATGTATTTCACCTGGAACAGAACCAAGAGACCCAACTGCCATCCTCTACTTCGTTCTTAGTAAAAGAACTGTAATTTTCTTTTGAATAGCTTTCTACCCAGCTAAAAACCTGTATTCCCTCTGACCCTCTTGCTGCTAGGCTACCCACTTGACACAGTTCTAATCAATGAGAACAACTAGAATATTGCTAGTGGTTTTAAAATAAATTTTGGTTTCCTAATATAGGCATAGCCTCCTTCTTCATAACTGGAATTTTGATGAGAGGCTAGACATAGAGCATGAATTTTAGAGCCATGTGGCAAAGACGAAAATAAAAGCCATGTGTGAAGGATGAGGCAACAAAAAGATAAAAAGGAAGCTATAGTGACAATATGAAACTCTGTACCATGCCTGGGTATGTATTATAGATGTTTAAAATACAATAAAATATCAACCTGTTTGATGAAGCCGGTGTTTCTATTTTCTTTAAACATCACAAAATACATGGAAAATTGGAATTATTTAATACTTGCCTGGAAAGGGAAATTCATGGGCAAAATCGAATATTCAAAATACTCTTCTCTCAGAGGAATGGAGGTTCATTATCTTGTCACACCTGTAACACATTGGCAAAACAAGAATGCATTATATAGCACACCTGTTTGGAATCTTGGCTAAGATTGCCTTTTCAGGCAGCTGAACGTAATTTCTTACTAATAGAGTTTCTCTAGCCAGACAATGAGATTGTTGAGAACAAAACTATGCATTATTTATCTTGTTTCTTGCTCACCTAGTATGGTGCTGGAAACTTGGTAGTTATTCAATAAATATTTGTTGAATACATGTAAAAAAATAAAAAAATAAAAAAATAAACTCAATGTCCCAGACTAGTTTTCTCACATTTCTGGATCATGCTTATTTCTGACTCAAAGCTTTAATTCAATTTTCTTTCTGCCTGTACTTTTTGACTCCTTTCCACATAACTAAATTCTACCTATTCATTAAAGTTTTTCTTAAATTTCAGCTCTTCCACGAAATTCCTCACCAACTTACTCTCTTCTCTGCATTCCTGTAACTCTTGTTGAAAGAAAGTTTCGGGGCCGGGTGCAATGGCTCACACCTGTAATCCCAGCACTTTGGGAAGCCAAGGTGGGCAAATCATGAGGTCAGGAGATCGAGACCATCCCGGCTAACCCGGTGAAACCCTGTCTCCACTAAAAATACAAAAAAATTAGCCGAGTGTGGTGGCACGTGCCTGCAGTCCCAGCTACTCGGGAGGCTGAGGCAGGAGAACCGCTTGAACCTGGGAGACGGAGGTTGCAGTGAATTGAGATCATTGAGATCATGCCACTGCACTCCAGCCTGGGCAACAGAGCAAGACTCCGTCTCAAAAAGAAAGAAAAAAAAAAAAAGAAAAGTTCACTGTTGGATCATCTCATATGGGTATTTTTCAACTAATTGACCAGCTTTTCCATGTTGTCACATAGTAATCGTATTTTTTACTAACAAAATGCTGTACTTTGGCTATTCTTTTCCTAATAACATGTTTTATATTATGAAAATATAAACAACTGATGATACAAATAAATAAGTTAATCAAATAAACAAAACTAAATAATTTAAAAACTACATTTTAAATGTTCAATTTAAGAAAATATTCCGCCTGAGATGGATCAGCCATAGCTTCTTAAAATATGAATCTAGTGAAGTTTAGCTGAACGTACCAAATTGGTTAGAAACCTGTAATCCCAGCTATTCGGGAGGCAGAGGTAGAAGAACGGCGTGAACCCAAGAGGCGGAGATTGCAGTGAGCCAAGATCGCGCCACTGCACTCCAGCCTGGGCGACAGAGCGAGACTCCGTCTCAAAAAAACAAAAATAAAAACAAAAAATTGGTCAGAATCTCCCTCAAAGTAAAACTAGGAGTTTTAGGGCTCCAAAGCTCTTAGAACTGCACTCAAAGAGACTATCATCTGTCCAAAATTTTTACTAAAGATTTGATGGGCAGGTAGGCTTATCAAGGTCTTTGGATGGTAAACCAGGATCAGGACACTTTCCACAAGTTTTTTGTTTTTGTGAACAATTATCTGCTGTCTGATTCATCAACCTTAAATATTGTGGAGAAAAGTTCACATTTCTTGAGATACTTAGATACCTCTGGATCAGTGCTTATAATGTCACCTTCAGTTCTAATTTCTTTCCATTAGAATGCCTCTTGACACAGCCAAATTATTATTTACGTACTCAGAAACTTCTTCCTTTGATTTCTTACTTTTCCTGTCCTTCAGCATTTTGCCAAAATTTTTGCTTGGGTGTATTTGATTGTACATACACACCATCAGAAGTTATTGCAATTTGTGACCAGGCACAGTGGTTTATGCCTGTAACTCCAGCATTTTGGGAGGCTGAGGTGGGCTGATCACTTGAGGCAAGGAGTTCAAAACCAGCCTGGGCAACATGGCAAAATTCGGTCTCTACTAAAAATACAAAAAAAAAAAAAAAAAAAAAAAAAAAAAGCTGGGTGTGGTGGTGCAATTTGTAGCCATATAGTGAGTAAATTGGACACTGATTAAACAGCTTGGTATATCACCTTTCTACTGCTTTGAGTTGGCTTTGGAAAATTATTACTTGGGCTTTAGAAAATTTGAGTCTACCACAAGGAACACTGCCATCTAACATAGCAAGTAGCTTTTTATGTCTAAATGATCCTAGAATGTTCCTGAGTTTGATGTACGTAATGTTTCTAGAATTTACAGCCTTAATATTAAGGCTTTTATTCTCAGATGTAATATAATATGTAGGTAATCTCTTTAAAATTTCTAGTGATAAATATAGTCGAACTGGTGGAGATGGCAAAGAAGAAGCAAATATTGAAAAACGTGTACTTGGATTGGAGCCAAAAGCCTCCACTTTGCCTCTTAAAATTTGTGTGGCATTAGGCAATAAATAAGTCACCTTGAGCCTTAACCTTCTGTACAATGAAGATGATTCTAAACTTACCTATTACACGTGGATATCATAAAAATCATATACCATATTCAAAGTGCTTTGTAAACGCAACTACTATTTTAAAAACCTAGCTATATTTACTGGCTATCTAGTATCTACACATGAACCCCTCATTTGGTTAATTTATCTCTTGAATATTTCTGTTTTTTTTTTTTTACTTCCAATTTCCTTCCAAATTGGAATATTTTAGTTCTAGTCCCTCTATTCAATGAAGACAGAAATGTCTGAAACATTTATCTTTACCTTCAAGTTGTTATATTGTTAATTAGATGCATTGATAGATATTCTAAATATGTTGGAGATTTAAACACTGATGGCTTATAAATGCATTTCATTTGGTGTTGTGTGGCTTGCCTACCTTTTTGATGTTCATACTAGATAGGCTTCAATTTTAAAGAAGCAGTTCCATTAGAGTATCTTCAAAACTGAGAAGTCGCTTATCATTGACTCGAGAGATTCTATTTCTCCATAAAATTGGTTGATTCAGTGGGTTTATTTTGAAAGGCTGGTTCACAGTACCACTGAAGTCCTTTAAAAGGAAGTTCATAGGGCCTGTTTACCAGGTAATACTGTCACATGCATTCAACTTGCAACTGTTTTTGAATTCAGAGCCATAAGGCTCTCTGCAGGTATGGTTTTCAGTTGGTTGTAAAATGCTTAAACAGATGGGACATTGTTATTAACATGGATAATATATTTTCATTGTATTAGGGTTGAAAATGATTTTCCAGATAATGGCTTAGACAAATGTTTGTAGAATCTGTTCAGTTAATCTACCAAAAATGCAGCCTGGCTTTCAGCAGCAATTTCACTTTTATTAAATGTTTTTGATTAAATATTTAATTCTTGTGAATTTCTTACTACATTGTTGAAGAATCTTTATTAGTTTCTTTTTGGAATCATTATTATTGCATTATTCAACATAATATTGACCTTCAGAAACCCATTTAAAATTAAATAGCCCCAATGTTTTATTGTATATTAGGTGATTCACTTAAAAACATCTCAACAAAGGCCTTTTTATGTTTTCACAGGTCTCATGAAGTGAAGGTCAAAAGGTTGTTTGATAATTATTGGATGAGATGCTGTGTATTAGTCCATTTTCATACTGCTATAAAGAACTGCCCGAGACTGGGCAATTTATAAAGGAAAGAAGTTTAATTGACTCACAGTTCAGCATGGCCAGGGAAGGCCTCAGTAAACTTATAATCATGGCGGAAGGTGAAGGGAAATCGAGGTACCCTTTTCATAAGGCAGCAGGAAGGAGACTTGCCCAGAGAAGGGAAAAGAGACCCTTATAAAACCGTCAGATCTCGTGAGAACTCACTCACTATCCCAAGAACAGCATGGGGGAAACTGCCCCCATGATTGCATTACTTCCACCTGGTCTCTCCCTTAACATGTGGGGATTATGGGGATTACAATTCAAAATGAGATTTGGCTGGGGACACGAAGTCTAACCATATCATGCTGTAACAGGGATCCAAAGACCAAATAAATTGCTCACTCTCCAACCTAAGAATTAGCCACAGCATAGTAATGCCATCTATTTATTCAACCAACAAATTGAGTGTCTCTGATGTAGCAGTCACTATGTTAAGCACTGGGGACACAAAAAAAGACAAGAGTTTCATGAAGACAAGAAAATGACATTTAAAAAGTACAATTTCAACTTGCTGTAATTAGGGCTATAGAAGAGATATACTACTTATTGGCTCTGTGGCCTACAAAAGTTACTCATTCTGTCCCTGCCTCAATTTCTGTATTAAGATGGGGGATATTAACAATATACACCTCCAGAGTTGTTTGAAGAGACAAATGAGATATGACTGCCTGGTACAAATGGAAGCTCTATATAGTGAAAAAACAAACAATAATGACCTAAAAAATTAAAGTTTTAAATAATTTGAAGTTTGCAATATTTCAACATCGTTTTTGTACTTCCTCAAATTTCTCGGCTGACAGTATCTTATTAACTATTTAACTATTGATTTTTATTATTTCTCAAGTTCTTTGAGTCTCTAAAATTGCCACATTCCTGTCTGTTGTTATTAACTTACGTGAGAAACTAGAAAGCTGTAATAGCTGCTCTTGGTTTGGTAGACTTTCCATCCTGCCATTTCCTTCATCTTTGATTTCTTGACTCAATTATAAAACATATATCACCGACACCAATATTCCTCCTCCAACAGATAACAAATAACCCACAAAAATAGCTGTACTAGTTTTCTGATGTTGTTGTCACAAATTACCATAAGCTTAGTGGCTTAAATTAGCACCAATTTATTCACATACTGTTCTGGAGGTCAGAAGTCTAAAATAGGCCAGCAGGGATGTGTTCATTCTGGAGACTCCAGGGGAGAGTCCATTTCCCTGCCTTTTCCAGGTTCTAGAGGCTCCCCATGTATCACGGTCTTTTATGACTCTGACTCCCCTGCCTCTCATTAGCACACCTGTGATTCTAATAGGCCTACTAGGAAAACCCAAGGTACTCACATCTCAAGGTCCTTAATGACATAGATAAAAATTTTGTTTTGTTTTATTTTTTTGCTTTGTAAAAGAACATATTCATGGATTCCAGGAACTTAGCATATAGACATCTTTGTGAGGCCAGTATTTTGCCTACCAAAATATCTTAGGAAGACAAAAATAAACCTGAAACATGTTTCATTTTTTAGAAATTAACTAGGATGGCAGAAAATAAACCAAGCACAGGCAATGAAGAAACATGATACTATCTTTCAACAAATATGATCAAATTCCATTAGGGTGAATTGAAGAAAGAAGTCAAACAGTAGTGGAAAGTGTGAATTACAGAATTTTGTTTGCGAAAGCAGTATTTTGGCATTGGGTATGAAGGGGTAACTAGAACTAAGACAGCTGGAAATAGTTCTAAGTGACACTGTTGATTTGTTTCAGGGAAAAGATAGGAATAGTAAGAAATAAGCACATGGTTCCATCATGAAGTAATGATAATTTTTTTGTGGTAATTTAGAGATCACAAAAAAAGTTTTTTTTTTTTTTTTTTTTTTTTTTTTTTTTTTTTT
>NW_016804447.1:3004619-3032670 GCF_001698545.2 Rhinopithecus bieti | reverse complement strand
TTTGAGACGGAGTCTCGCTCTGTCGCTCTGGCTGGGCTGGAGTGCAGTGGCCGGATCTCAGCTCACTGCAAGCTCCGCCTCCCGGGTTTATGCCATTCTCCTGCCTCAGCCTCCTGAGTAGCTGGGACTACAGGCGCCCGCCACCTCGCCCGGCTAGTTTTTTTTTTTTTTAGTAGAGACGGGGTTTCACCGTGTTAGCCAGGATGGTCTCGATCTCCTGACCTCGTGATCTGCCCGTCTCGGCCTCCCAAAGTGCTGGGATTACAGGCTTGAGCCACCGCGCCCGGCCGACAAAAAAAGTTTTTTGAATATTGTTTTCTTTTTAATACTCCGTATACCCCTATATGGTAAACGAGGAATGCATTTTGAACTCTGTTACTGATGAAGCAGTGAAGCTGAGTGATATTAAACAACTAGCTAAGGATTACAGGCTAGAATGCTAGCTGAAGGCCTGAAAGGCAAAGGTCACGTGTGTGAACTCTAATGCCAGAGGCTACCTGAAATCCATTTAATACCATAAGTAGCTGAAACGCCTCCTATCAAGCCTTGTTTACACTATGGTAGTTGCTTGATATTCTGACAGTCATACCCTAAGACTACAGAAAAATCTCTAAATTCACAAATAAAATATTTTTTATATTTCTAATTTCTATTGGTGCCTTTAATGTAATTCATCACATCACACAGGTGAGCAACTATTGCACTAAATATTAAATGTATAAGTGGTAGCTGAATGGTGAGAACACATGGACACAGGGCAGGGGAACAACACACACTGGGGCCTGTGGGAAAGGGGAGTGGGAAGGGAGAGCACCAGGAAGAATAGCTAATGGGTGCTGGACTTAATACCTGGGTGATGGGTTGATCTGTGCAACAAACCACCAGGGCACATGTTTACCTGTGTAACAAACCTGCACAAACTGCACATGTACCCCTGAATTTAAAAGCTGAAAAAAAATTTCTTTTTGTTTCACCTTCTGTCACTACTACCAACAAAATGAATCACTATCTTCTCTTTTCTTGACCATCTCTAATAAAGGACAAAATTTTTTTTATCACTTTCAAAGATGATATATCTGGAATTGCTCTGACAAATTATTAATCACTGTTAAATAATGAACTACTTGCAGCTGTTCAACATTGGAACATGCCTACTAGAAGCTTTTCATGTGAGAAGCAACTACCCTGCAAATTAAACCTGGAAATAAGAGGATCTGTTCTTGTGAGTCTCAATGTGGAGCTCAGTACGTATATCTGGTCTTCTAGTCAACTCCCTACAGGAGCTCCTACTTCAGCTCCCCTGGAAAACCATGCTTATGTGTTGGTGTTCTCACCCCATCAAACGCTTTCTGTGTGTACTTGAAACCCAACTCTTTATGGCAGATCAGGATAGGCTTACTCTTACAATTTGGTACAAAAATCTGTCCTCAGTTTCACCTGGTCTAGAGGATAACACCTTACCTTTTGAATTACCGCCAAAGCATCCCAAAGTGAAATTCCATCATTCCAATGTATTCTCTAGATGTAGGCAACTAACATCCAGCTGTTTTCCTGGAATGAAACCAAATCTTGATTTTTATATAAAGGCAAGATTTTTATGTAAAAGGCAAGTTTTCCCAGAGTGAAACAAAATCTTGATTTTTATGTAAAGGCAAGAGGCACTGTTTATTTACAGATGTGTAGTCAACAACAAAAATATATCATATCAAATGATTGCTTAGGATCTCCAGCTTTGTAGAGTTCATATTTCAAATTTGTGTCTCAACAAAATAAATCACAATATGTTATATACAGGTCTTCAATTTCATTCTTGCATAGTTCACCTGCACATTTTTCAAGCATCTTCTGAATTGATTTACTTAGCAAACATCATCAAATCCATTAGCTTTGTGTAGGATCACAAATAGCTTTTAAGTGAACCAAATAATGTAGAGAACATTTCAGTCCAGTTTCTGTGTGAATTACCACAGAATCTCCTTAGTGCAATTAACAGAGTAAAACCAGGGAGACCCCTTATACACTCACCTCTGTACACACCTCACCTCCAACCCCTTTATTATGTTTTCATCCTCTCAAACACTACATAGGCAACTGTTAAATCTACTTTGAAATATTATTTTTCTTAATAAGTTTCTTGGTGTATGTTATTGTCCAGTGAGGCTTATGGACTGGGGGAAAATGCTAACAAAAGTAAACAGTAAGTACTCTATCATTTTGAGAGGTTCCAGTTCCATAAGCCTTTATGACAGACTTTTGCTGTACTTTTTAGCAACAGCTTGTCACGTGGGGCCGAGTTCATAGTATGGGTCATTATTTTCCAAATTGAATTGCTTATCTATGCTTCCCTTTATGGGTTCATTACCGAGAAAACTAAGCTCACACTGCTTTTAAGAGTGTTCATCTGAACTCTGTTTTTCTCCTTTTTGAATACTATGCACTGGAATTAATAAAATAATGTGTGTATCTGATAAAGTAGCTCATTTTATTTAGCCTCTTCTATTCCTTTGGTGCCTCAGATTTAAGAAAAAACTTAGACTCTTGATTCTTTTATTTCACTTTGCAAACTTGCATTTCACTGACTTCTGCCAAGAAGCGTTTTTTTTTTTATTTTATTTTTTAAGCATTGCTATTTGGTTTCTTGCTAATTTAAAAATCTGTGGTCTGAGATCCTCCTCCTCCCGCCCTTACCTTACATCAAGAGCAAGTGACCTTGTTTCAAGCTGAGTATTGTTCTTGGCTTTGATATTCACATTCCCACCATCTTATTCGCTCCTATTACTGTTGTCTGTTCTTATTGGTGTTGACAGAGTCATCCCTAGAATAAAGCCTACCAAAGTAATTGCCCTTAGGTCTAAAGTGCTGGACACCTTCACATCTTTGTCACTAGGCTGCAGGTCAGGGAGTTAGGGTGGCGGTGGCTGACAAGATAGAGAGATGGTAGTGAGGGGAAGTATTTGACAGAGAATATTACAAAGAATCAGAGCTCACATTTTTTCAATAATTTACCAACTACCCTTTCTATTCCACACCCCCACACCCACCCCAAAGATAGGCAACGCTATTCCACTGATGCATTTATATACTCTATCAGTTCTGATTTCAAACAGTAGACATTAACACTGGCTATCTTCAGCTAAAGTAAAATTTATTGAGCTGTTATGGGAGTTCACAATATTAATGGGAGATCAAGTGTAGAAAAATGATAAAACTTGGAAACACCTAAGGGCTGGGCGTTAGAAACCACATTAAAAGTGATGCTGCACAATCTGTCTGGTCCACAAGCTGCTATAGCTGAGACGCATATGAGGGCAACTTTCCATGCAAAACCTCAGAAGCAAGATCTGAGTGACCACAACTATTATTAGTCAGAAAAGAGTTGGAGTTTTCACGTTAATTAGAATATGACATCTCATCTGGGGAGAGGCAGCCTTATAGAAGCCAAGCTTTGCATGCGGATCCCAGCTAAATTTTAGTCTCTATTCATGAACAGATTCTGCAATTGGAAGGCGGGTACTACACACAGTGGGGAATTCCCCAAAAGGGAAAATGGGAACAGGGTAATTAGAAGTGATTTTAAATATTGAAAAAGATTCATTGCATGCCCAGAAAAAGAAAGATGACATTTGCTGTTTACTTGTGCTTTCATTTTCTCCTAGAATGAAAACACAAGCTTGGGATGAGGCTGGGGATGAAAAGAATTTCCTTACTTTGTGGTTTGTATTGGCTTTAATATTCCTAAGTTCAGTTCCAGTAGACTTTCATAAGATCTAATATACATTCTATGAAGGAAAAAAATTAAAATTGTCAGTGTTAACAACCAGGAAAACATTTTCCTATAGTTATTCTAGCATTTTAGGAAGTGAGGATTATAAAATTATGGAGTTTAGGAATTCTGGTATTTAATAACATGAGTGCTTAGACCAAGATTTTGTTTGTTTGAATTAATTGCATGTCTAGATTAGTAACAATATGTTCTTAGTATAGCTAGTATAAAGTAGCAAAAGGTCCTTTAAAAATGTTTTGGCATGTATGCAATGATTCAGTAGCTTTCTGATTAAACATAGCTTAAACACATGCTTCTCATTTCTACTCCTCCCAAAACCTCATTAAAATGAAAATAAAAAATAAATAAAAAATACAAATAATAAATACACACAAAGAATGCAAGAGGATAGACTGAAATGGCACTATTAAGTGGATGGAAGAGATAGCAGAGCACAGAAAGTTGCATAATAGCACTGGATGGGCAGAAAGGCAAGGAGACTTGTACTTGATTCCTTCTCCAGACCCTGTACAGGCTCTGGAAATGAGTATCACACAAAGCAGGGGAAAGTGTGGGGCTACACTCAAGAAGGTGGTGGTAAGTCTCTTTGGAGACAGTGAGATGAGTTCTCTTCTCCTCGTGTGGATGGCCAGTGGACTCGGTTGTTTTGAACTGAGTTCAAAACTGTTATTTTGAATCAGAACAACAGGCTTTGGGCTCAGGGTCAGGAGGTAAAGCAGAAGGCATAAGAAAGGAGCTAAACTGGACACAGAGAGTTAAGTAAAAGTCTACATCCCAAACTGTGAAGCCACTAGTCCCTACTGTTACTTGGCATACCCTGCTAGCAGGAGATTAGAGCGCTCTTTTTTGGAGAAAATGGCGAGCCTGTGGATAAGGAGTAGGGTGAAATTCCCAGTATGAAATGAGAGGGTTCCCAATAGATCACGATCATGTAGAAGCCCCTAAGCAGGAAGGCCCCATCTCCTCATACAGGGCATCCATTCAGGCTTTTAATGCCTTAATTTTAAAAATAAATGGACAACAAAAATCACTGGCTATTGAAGAAAGCCCCACCAGAGATTGAAAACACCAAAGACCAAAGAGAAAAAATGGAACTCATAGAAAACAGGGAATGCAGAAAGTAGATTCATTCTGCTCTCTAAAATTAAAGTTATAATTTTTATTCTCAGATGAATGAAAAGTCGTTGTATTGAATAGGTTACCATAAAAATGGAGTGTCAGTTTGGCCACATGAAGTTCTTGAAAACTAGGAATATTCAGATGAAATAAAAGATTTATTGGAAGAGCTAAATACTAAAATTAAAGCATCCTCACATATAGCAGAAAAAAATGAAATGGAAATGGCCATAGGTAAGAATATTAGTAGATCAGTTCAGGAGGTCTAAACGCTGATCAAAAAGAGATTTTGTTTGTTTATCTTTTTTATAAAGCTAAGAGAAGGTAGGGAATTAGTAAATAAATAAGGAAGAAAAAGTTCCAAAACATAAGCCCCAAGTTTCCAAACAAGAAAAGCCTAGCAAATGTCCAGCTTAATGATTTTAAACATTACCACACTATGCTCATCAGCATGAAACTTTAAAATACTGACAATCATGACCAGATGTAAAATTTTGAATAAAATATTTAAAAGTTCACATACAAAAGAAAATAATTTAGGATCCAAATAGATTTTTCAAGAGGAATACTCAAAGCTAGAATGCCAAGAAGAATTGGGGATGAATTCTGGACCCTCTAAAACCAGAAAATGACAATACAAAAAAGGAAAACTAAAGACTAATATCTCTCATATAGATGCAAAATTCATCAACAACATATTAGCAACTCAAATCCAACAATATATAAGAAGAATTGGCTGGGTGCAGTGGCTCACACTATGAATCCCAGCACTTTGGGAGGCTGAGGCGGCAGGACTGCTCGATCCCATGAGTTGGAGACCAGACTGGGCCACATGATGAGAGCTCATCCCTAGAAAAAATTTTAAAAATTAGTCAGACATAGTGGTGCATGCCTATGGTCCTAGCTAGTCAGGAGACTGAGGTGGGAGGATCATTAGAGCCTGGAAAATTGAGGTTGCGGTGAGCCATGGTTGTGCCGTTACACTCCAGTCTGGGTGATACAGCAAGACCCTGTGTCAAAAATAAAAATAAGTAAGTAAATAAAATGAAGAAGAAGAATTATGCAATGTAATTAAGTGGAATTTTTCTCAGATATTCAAGGCTGGCTCAACAATTAATGTAATCTCGCAAATCAACAAGCTAAATAAGAAAAATTATATGATTGTATCAAAAAATATAGAAAAATACCCAATCATGATTTAAAACAAAACAAACAAAACTCTCAGCAAACTAGGTATAGAGAAAGGCTTTCTCAACTCGATATAGAAAATTAACAAAAAACCTACACCTAACATTATACTTAATGGTGAGAAACTAGATGCTTTCCCCTTAAGATTAGGAACCAGGCAAGGTTGCCCCTCTCATGACTCCTATTCAACATCATAATATAAGTCCTAGCTTATGCAATGAGACAAGAAAAGGAAATGAAAGGTAAATAGATTGGGAAGGAAAAAATAAAACTGTCTTTGTCCACAGGTTACATGACCTCTGTAGAACATCCCAAAGAATTAACAACAACGAAAACAAAACTGACGATATCAAATGTTGATGAGGATGTGGAATAACAAGAATGTTTATTGATTACTGGTGGGAACAATAAATGGTGCAGACACTTTGGAAAGTAGTTTGGCAGTTTCTTACGAAGCTAAACTTGGTCTTACAATATGATCCAGTCATGTGCGGCTAGGTGTTTTTCAAATGAGTTGAAAACTTTTGTGCTTACAAAAATCTGAACATAAATGCTTAGGGGAGCTTCATTCACAGTTGCCACAAAACTAGAAGCAACAAAGATGTAATTCAAAAGGTGAATGAATAAATAAACCATGATACATCCATAGAACAGACTACCATTAAGCAATACAAATAAATGAGCTATCAAGCCCTGAAAAGATTTGGAGGAAACTTAAGTGCATATTACTTAGTGAAAGAAGTCAGTCTGAAAACGCTGCATACTGTATGATTCCAACTATATGACATTTGGAAAAGGCAAATCTAGAGAAATAGTAGAAAGATCAATGGTTGTCAGAAATTTGAGGGAGGCGAGGAGGAATGAACTAAAAAGGAATTTCTAGGCCCTAATGATTGACATTCAGATTGAACTTATGCTTTACCAATCTTATCCCATGATTGGGTAAGGTTTAGGTTCAAGTCCAGAATATTTCATAATGTAAATTTGTTTGAGGTGAAATGGGGTCAGAAGAAGCTTCTCAGAAAAAGTTTCTCAGTTGCAGCTTTTTGAGAATGCCTTCTCTTGATTTGAAGATTTGTGAACTAAGAGACCTGTTATTTGACTTCCCCCAGGTCCCCGCATTTTACCTCTTACACACACACACACACACACACACACACACACACACTGTGATTGGATAATTGCAATTCAAAACCAGGCAAATAGAAGGCCCAAAGAAGTCACTAATCAATTGTAATTATAAATTCCAACCAAGCACCTGTTTTCCAGTCCTCGATTAGGGCTCAGTTCTACTTTTTGCAAGTGGTTTTCCTTATCTCTTTGTAAGTCACCCTCCTTTTCTTTAGAAATGGCCTGTGCTTGTAGCTAAGTAATTTTCTCAGTCTGTTTCCTGCTCATAAAAGTTTGGGAGCTGGGCAGTTTTTTTTCAAGGTAAATGACTTGTGTTTAATTCGATCAAAGCTGGAAGTACTTCCACAAATATAATTCTCTTAAAAGCTTTCTGAGTTTCTTATAAATTCTTATTGTAGTTTATGCCATTAGACCAAGCCACGCCCACAAAATTCTTTGAGACAGGTTTCACTTTACTGGGGGCTAAACAGAGATAAGGGTCTTCTGGACAAGGCCTTTAAGATTCTTAAAAACCTTTATCTACATGAGATGAACTCTGAGATGCAATCTTAAATTTCTTTGAGGTCACAGCAAAAGGTCTTATAGTCCCTTTTCATATGACCTTTACCCTGAGGCTATATTTTATTGGCAGAGTCCTAGCTTTGATCTTTGCCCTGAGACTATTTATTACTTTTATAGTCTTTCACAGGAAAGACGGAGATGAGAAACAATTTTCATTTTCAGCCCATCATTTCCTGGTTCATTTGTATTTCTTTTAAATTCTGCTTGAAAATGGAACAGTCTCCTTTTTAGCTCATCTCAGTCCTCCTATACATTATCGTAAGCAGCTAAATGAACCCAGATGGTATTTTCGACATTCCACTGAGGAATTTCCTTTGCCATATCCACAAGTTCCTTAGGCACATTTTCTTTCTTTCACATTATTGCAGGTGGCAGTTTCCCTAATGATTTTACCAGTACACAATTCACATCCTCTTATCTGCAGTCCCCAATAGCAAGTTTTTTACCACCTTTTCAGTCATCACTATATTCTGAAAAGTAAAAGAATTATGAAAGAACCACCTAATTCCAAAACAAATAAATTTCACTTATTATCAGCGGCACCTGATTGACTTTGAGCCAACATTTTTATTTTATTTCATTTTTTTCTGTAATCTCTTGCTGCACAGCAAACAACTCAACACCTCATGGGTTAAACCAACTGTCATTTTATTTGTTCAAAGTTCTTCAGCAAAGAATCATCTCCATTTAGAGGTTATTGTGATAGTCTTGCAAACAGGTGCTTATATATGTTTCCATTTCACTGAGAGACCTTCTGGGGTTGGCTTTTTGAGGTTTCATTTTCTCTCACTCCATTGACTCTCCCCCTCTCCACGTGACCTCTCCTTCTCACATAACATCTCATAGATCCCAATAGCACAGAAGTAGACACTACCAGGTCCCTTTATGGCTTAGGCCTGCAACTGGTATACCATCACTTTTGCCATATTATTTTGGTTCCAGTGAGTCATAGCTAGGGATAGACCAGATTTAAAGGGAAGACACCATACAAGGTCATCGATACCAGGAAATTTGACCAGCTGGAGACCACTAACACTAAAGACTCCCATATTCCCTCTATTCTCTATTTAATCCAACAGCATATCTGGAGACTCTAGTAGCTCTGTGTTCTTGAATCCCTCCAATCCATTCTCCATTCAGTAGCCAGAATGTCTTTAAAAACTACAGATTAGATAACGCAACTTTCCTGCTTACAATTCTTCAATGGCTTTCTATCACATTTTAAAAATGTCTTACAAGATTCTACATAATGTTTCTTCTGCCTCCCATTCTGACATCCTGACTCTTCTCACTATTCCCTAGGCTGTAGCCACGCTGGCCTGCTTTCATTTCCTTGAACATATCTAACTCATTCCTACTTTAAGGCCATTGTGTTAGCCATTTCCTCTCACTGGAATGCTCTTCTCACAAATATTTATATGGATGAAACCATGTCACTCAAATCTCAGCCTAAATGTCACCTCTTGGAGAGGTCTTCCCTGACCACCAATCAAAGTGTTGCTCTCCGCTTCCTGACGACATAGTCAATCATAAGAGTTAATATTTTCTGATATTTTGTACTTTGTTTCTATTAGATTTCTATTTGCCTCCACTTATTAAATGTAAGATGCATGAGGTTGGGACATTGTTTTATTTCCCACTGTATACCCAGAGCCTAATCCAGTGTCTGCTACATCGTGGGTCATAATTATCCGTGTATGAACCAATAAGTGAGCATTGCTGTTAGTAGTGGTATTCTTACCAACGTTGCTATGGGTATTGATTTAATAATAACATTACAATTACAATAGAAATTCATTTAGAAGCAAAGCTAGATGCTTCCATTAGAGATGAGTTTCTGGCTTGATTGTAGGCCCCTTGCAGCCCCACCAAAGTGCTGAGGAGTGAGGAGGATACATTCCACAGGGTTCCATCATGCTCTCCCTTGGTCTCTATATGTATGAAATTTCCAAATCAGTGGAATTAACTATCCTTAGTCCCAGATTAAAACTAAAAATAAATGTTCACATAGCACTTAACAGAGGAAGCACTAAATGTAGGGTAGCTTTCTTTATTGTTAAGAACACAGGAAAAGAACCTCTGTCATGGAAACTATTCTTACATTTCGTTCATCATCCTTATTTTAGTAATGAAGCATCTGACCATGAAAACTATCCTTAGAACGTATTTTTTAATTGTTAGACATATTGATGTGCCTCTATTTATTTAAATAGAAATTGTCATTATAAAATATTAAATAATAAGAACAACAATAACTAGTAAGGAAGTATTATCTATGGCACAATTTTACTTCTTATTGAAATGTATGCTGAATTCACTATCAGCAATTATAGTCCAGTTGTTAGCAGATTAAAATAGATTGACAAAATTGGAACATATCCATTTTTTTCTATAAATACCCTTTGACACTATCATGCACTCATAAACTGAAGAAAAATTCTAGTATGCTGAAATTATTTCTCTGCTTTGTCTTTTTGTCTTCCCACACAGTCACACTCATTTTCACAAGTAGCATTAGCTCAGTGTTTCCTCACTGCAATTCTCTGTGGCAAGCACTTTACATAACATTCAGTCCCTATGACAACGCTGCAAGATAGGCATCACAACAAGGTAGACAAACTTTTTTCTGTAAGGTACCCTAGATTAAGCAGCTTGGGCTCCGCGGGCCATATGATCTGTAATGTAACTTTCTGCTGTTGTAGTATGAAAGCAACATAAAAAGTAGACAGATAGTATGCAAACAAGTGAGCATGGCCATGTTCCAATAAAACTTTATTTATCCACCATGAAATTTAAATTTCATACACTGTTCACAGGTCATGAAACATTGTTCTTTCTTTGATCTTCTTAACACTTAAAAATATAAAAATCATTCTAAGCTTACAAGTAATACCAAAGCAGTGAACAGGCCAGATTTGGCCCATAGGCCATAGTTTGCTGACCCCAGTAGAATACAGTCTAGGAGACTGGGGTTCAGAGAGAACACAGAATTTTTCCAAAGTGATAGCCCCAACAACTAGGGGAGCCAGGACTCAAAAGTAAGTACCTCTGATTTTTAACTCTTGTAGTATATTTCCTCTTGGACAGTTATCTTAAATCTTATCTAAATCTTAAGCTCTAATTTAACTGAGGTCACCTTTGTTTAGCATGGAAAGCTAAGCACTATGTATATGGCAAAAGGTATTCCCATTTCCAATCCTCATCCTCATCTTGGGATTATTTTCTGTTCTGGGGACTACCTATGTGTGCATACATGCTCACATATGAAAACACATGTTTCTTTCTTTTATAAGCATTTAAACTGTAGTGTGACAATTTAACCAATGTTGATTAATTTGTACCAATGTGCAAACAGATCCATTTTCAACTAAAAATTAGTTTCTCCTAAGATCTATCCATAATGCCAACTATTACAACTCCCTTACCCTGACCTCCCAGTTGGGGATAGATAGAGGTGAGCTCACCAATTAGATAGACCACAGAGTTCTTCCAGATGATTCAGGATGATCATAATCACTGCACAGAGCCCTGTTCTGCCTCCTGTTAGTATAACTATAACTACATAGATGACTGAACATCTGGGACAGTGAGGGATACAAAATGAGTTTTTCAACCCTGAAAAAACAAGTAATGCGTCTGTACAAATGCTCATGTTTTTGTCTCCTCTACCCTATGTCTCACCTCCTCACCCTCCAAATCTTTGCTCTCTTGGGGAGATTTGTATCCAGTCTGTTGAGAGCCTGTGCATTATCTTGAACCCTAAGAATCTAACCTTTTGTATTTTAATTCAAAAGGGAACATTGTTCCAAACTGTTTATTATTTTCAACCAGGGCAAAATAATACAGGCTGTCGAGGGCCCCCAAACATGAGTAATTTATTGCTCAGAAATACTGGATTGAATGTGTTCCCCAGGAAAGCGTTCTTTAAAATCAAATATCAGGAACGGCTGTGCAGGAATCAGACTGTAAATGATTAAAAACACGATGGATCACTGGTCAGTTGTTCAGTCTGTCTAGAATCATTATGCTCGGAAGAGAAGTTAAGAAGCTAGGAAAGGAAACCCTTTGAGGTCTGTTCTCTATAAAGAAAAAGGATTAAAAAGAAAGCCAGGTCCTCCTCCCCCAACATCATAGACAATGTATGTGTACACACAGAGACAAACACACACACGGCCATATATTGCTCAACTAGCCCAAGGGTAAAGGTTAAAATTATGAGGGAAAGATTTAAAAACGCAAGTTTGGGCAATGATTTAAAACAGAGAGGAAAGAAGCCAAAATAAATGAGCATTATTTAATCCTATAAATGTGCTATCCTATGGTGTACATAAAGATGTAGGTAAGAGGCATTTGTTTGCTCACTGTTGTGGCTGGAAGCCTAGGAAAATAAATTTATTCAGGCACGCCAGCCTGTCTGCAAAGACTTCCATTTCGCCTTTTATGGAAATCCTGAACAAAAGAGAATATCTTTGCTTCTGTCAGGAAGGGAGTTTCAATCAGACTCATGAATAAAAAGCACAGCTGCCAAACATGATCCACGACAGGGTAAAGTTTAGGTGCCCAACTGCCCATTTTTCTATTAAAATGTGTCATTAGTGTTGGCCTGGGCCAATAGAGCAGGGCTATGCAGCACACTGAATTGCTTCTCAATTTTAAAATATCAATTCCAGGAAGAATTATGCAGGACAAAATGTAGAATATCGGCATCACAAAATAGTGGTTGTTCAGTGAGACAAATGTTTGGTTTTGCAGCCACCAGATATGGCTTTATAACATTTACATATTTGGTAATTCTGTGGTGATGCCTGTTTCCTTGGGAACTGTGTTCAATACATGATTATTCTGGGACATTACCATATTTTATCTGAAATAAGGGAGGCATTGCAGCTAAATTATTTCATTCAAAAGAAGCAACATATATGACACTTTTAGTTTCTAAAATAGTTCTGAGAAGTTAGGAAGCTCCAGAAAACTTAGCCTTTGATTTATACATCCTCATTTTATTAATGAAAACATTCAGGATAGAAGAATTTGAGACTCCCTCAAACCACATGTCTAGAGATGGTAAAGCAGCAGCCAGAATTTTAAATCCTAACCCTATCCTTTTTCCACTCAAATTACCTGTGGAAAAACATCAAGTTTGTGGTTTCTGGATAATATTTCCAGAAAGAGACCCTTGATATTTTAATGATTACAAATAACCAACCAATAAAACAACAGCAATTAGAAGGTCTCTCACACAGAGAAACAAGTCCTTCAAGTGCTAATCTCTCCTGTTACTGGCATGTCCTATGCAAGCTGTCTTTGGTGTATTCAAATGACATCAACTCTAATGTCCTCCTTGTAGTTTGCCATGCTTGCTTCTGTTTTGTGGCATATTGCTGCGTCAGAAAAGTGGCAAATATCTACTTTCTAAATATACGTAAACCTGGACTATTATAAAAATAAAGCAAAGAGAGAATAGGAAAGAAAGAAAACGAAGAGTCTTCTACATTTCTTATCAGGCTCATGCCTGAATATCATTTGCTTCTATTTTGAGAGTAATGGCTTTAGGCCCTGGTCTCCTACACAAATGTTTATTGCTTATTTTTCAAAGACTGCTGTATTAGTTATCTACTGGAACATAGCAATTACCCAACAGCTTCATGGCTTAAAACAATAAGAATTTATTTCACATTTTCTTTGGGTCAAGAATTCTGTTGTGGTGTAGCTGGATGATTCAGGCTTTCAGGATCTCTTATGAGATTACAGTCAAGATGTCAGCTGAGGTTACATCTCCTCACTACTTGGCTTGGCCTGGAGGATGTGCTTCCCAGAAGGCTTACTCACGTGATGCTGGTAGTTGGCAAGAGGTTTCAATTTCTCCCCGGTGGACCCCTCTATGGACTGCTGGTATGTCCTCACAATATGGTGGCTGACTTATTCCAGAATGATCAATCCAGGACCGCCAAATGGAAATTAGAATGTCCTTAATGACCTAGCCTTGGAAGTCATGCAATAATAGGGAAGTCATTTCTTCATTGTTCTATTAATTATAGAGGTTGACCCTGGTAAGAGTGAGGGAAGATTCTACAAGGGTGTAATGACCAAGAGCTGAGGATCCTCCAGCATCATCTTGGAAGCTGGCCTCACAATTGCTGTCACTTAAACTTATGCCATGTCTACATTTAGGATAATTGTTTGATTTGGCTAAATGGGCTGGTCAATACAAATTATGCAGTTGTTGACTACTTTAAGCACACTATCACTTTCTAAAACACTGCTTTCCATTATTATTTACATAACAACAGTGGCTAGCTTATAATAATAACCTTATACTATTTATAATATTTTCACAGGCATGATCTCATTTGATCACAACTTTCTTTTTTTCTAACTTCTTAAAATAATTTAAATGGTATTAACTTTAAATAAGAATTCAAAGATAATAAAAATAATTCTCTCATTCCTTTACCCAGATTTTCCTGTTGTTTACATCTTACATAACCTTACTAGTTGTCAAAACTAAGAAAATAACACTGATACAATACAATGAACTAAACTATAGGTTTTATTCAGATTTCCCCAGTGTTGTCATTAATATCCTTTTCCTGTTCTAGATTCCAATCTGAGATACCACATTGCATTTTGTCACCTTATCTCCTTAATTTCTTCTATGATTATTCTTCAGTCTTTTCTTGTCATTCATGACCTGAGTCTTATGAAGAGTGCTGGTCAGATATTTTGTAAAAAGCTCCTCAATTTGAGTTTGGCTGATATTTTCTCTTAATTAGACTTAGGGTAATGGACTTTGGGGAACAAAACCGTAGAATTGATGGGCCCTTTTTATGATAGCAATATGCATTACTATTACTGGCAATGTTAACCATGATTACTTGGTAATGGTGCTGGCAGGTTTCTCTACTGTAAAGTTACTGGTTTTTCCTTTCAAAATTATATTTTTAAAGTGAGTCATTAAATCCCACTCAAGTGGGAGAAGAATTAAACTCTACCTGCTGGAGGGAGAAACTCCAAAGACTTTATAAATGTAAGTTAAAGCCATCATAGTCATTAATAAACATTTTGGGTGAGATATCTTGAAGCTATGCAAATATCCTGTTTCTTTTTAAAGTTTTGCCCACTAATTTTAATATCCATCAGTGGATTTTGCTGTGGTATCCTAACAGTGAGTGTCTAGTCTCCTCATTCCTTCTACATTTATTTATTGGAATTGGTCTGTTCTGAAAGTTTGTCCGTTCTCCTCCATTGAGTCACTCAGTCAATCATTTGTTTATGTATCAACATAGGCTCATGAGTATGTGTTTTATATTTTTGGTTATAATCAATACTGTCATTATTTATGTTAATATTCAGATTGATCCAGGTAGCTAATGAAAAGTCTTTCAGGTTGCTGCCTATTTTCTTATGACCATCTCCTTTCCCCTTATCTACCTGTCTGCTACTGCTCCTTTTTTTTTTTTTTTATGTTAAGAACTTCTTGCTTTCTGACACCCTGAAATATTCTAAGCTTATCTTGATTTATTTTTTATTTTGCCCAAGTCTAGAATTAGTATGTTTTTCAAGAAGCTGTTTGTTTTTTTGTTTGTTTGTTTGGAGAATGATATTGGAAGTTAAGATCCGAGCATTAGTTGTATTCATTGGCCCTGGAGTGTTGCAGCTTCTAGGCCCTCTCTGCAGAGAGACCTGGGAAACATAAACACATATGTGAAACCAGGTACAACTTTTATTTTTGAGTGTCTTCTATATGTCAGACACCATATTAGGCACTTATTATTTCTCATTTCATCTTGTTCTCACAGAAGCTTTATAGAGTTAGGTTTCATGAGGCTCATTTTACAGAGAAAGTAATAGAATTTCAAATTAAATGTCACACAACAAAGAAGAAGAGCTAATATGAGAAATTAGGTCAGTAGACTCTAAATCATATCTTAATTTCTTTAAGTTAGCTTAGGTAGCTATGGACTCTTTCTCTTTCTGGGACCCTCTTTTTATCTTTCCTTCCTTATATTTCTTCTCATTTTAATCCTCCTCTTATATTAATTCCATCATGGCAATAGATAAATTAGTTGTATATTTAATGAGTTGTGTCTAGGCAGTAGAATTACTATGACCTTTTACATATGTTTTTAGCTTAAGTTCTTGTTTTTGGCAGGATTTTGATATTTGGAATGAGACTCTTCAGAAGATTTTCCTCACCAAGTGTATAGCATCTCAATCCATCACTCTACTAATATTTATCATTATGATGTAGTAGGCCCAATTCTAGATGCTTGGATATAGTGGTGGGAAAAAATAGACAAGTCCTATTTTTGTGGAGTTTATTATCTAGCGTGGAAGAAAAACAAAAAATAAAATACAATAATTCTGTGGTTTATTAAAAGGTGATGTGGAAAAATAAAGCAAGGAAGGGGATCAAAAGAGACAGAGTAATTATAATTTCAACAGAGTAGTGGAGATAGTCCTGTCTGGTAGGGTGACAATTGATCAAATATATATAGGAGATTTAGAAAGGGTCTACATGCATTTATGGGTGAAGCCCATTAAGGAGAATGGAGAAAAGTCAATTCAAAAATTCTGAGCCAGGACTGTACATGTTGTATTTGAAGAACAAATAGAAGACCAGTAAACCGGAGCCAGATGAGCCTGTGAAAGCAGGAGACGATGAGGAGTGGAGAGTTATGGATGGGAGCATAGATCATGTAGAACCATGAGGCCATTCTAAGGGCTTTGGCTTTTTCTCCTAGTGGTGGAGGGATGCAGTAGAATTTCTTTTTTTTTTTTTTTTTTTTTTTTTGAGGCGTTGTCTCACTTTGTCGCCCAGGCTGGAGTGTAGTGGCACGATCTTGGCTCACTGCAACCTCCGCCTCCCGGGTTCACGCCATTCTCCTGCCTCAGCCTCTAGAGTAGCTGGGACTCAGGGGCCCGCCACCACACCCGGCTAACTTTTTTTATATTTTTAGTAGAGACGGGGTTTCACTGTGTTAGCCAGGATGGTCTCGATCTCCTGATCTCGTGATCCGCCCACCTCGACCTTCCAAAGTGCTGGGATTACAGGCATGAGCCACCGCGCCCGGCCAGTAGAATGTTTTGAGCAGAGGAGTGACCTGATGTAACTTACATTTCAAAAGGACCACTCTGCCCACCATATGGAAAATAGAAAGGCCCAGAGCTGAAGCTGAAAGCACAGTTAGAAGGTGGCTCAGTGAGATTCAGTGACGGCTTGGACCTGCATAGTAAGTCTGGCAGTAGAGAAAGGTTATCAGATATTAAAAACATTTATAAGTTGAGCCAAGAGGATTCTCTTAGCCATAGGATAGGTGGTCTGAGAGAAAGAGAGAAGCCAATCGAGACTTCTAACATTTTAGTATAAGCAACTGGAAAGAGGAAGTTGCCATTACAGTAGAAAAAGATTTGGGGTGGAGAATAAATACTTCAATGTTAGGTTTGGGATGTCTATATATTATTTGCATGATGTAAGATTAAATGAGACTGGGGAAAATATGAGGCTCTAGTAAACAGATGTCTCTCTGAGACTGAAGATAGGAATGTAATCTCAGTCTATCAGAGTCATGATCCAATCTTAAGTTGGTATAAGGAATAAAATTTGACTGGGAAAGTTCTGGGAATACAGCAATCTCAAGACGAGGGAATGTTTTCAAAATATCCACCAGCACTTGAAAATGCATATTGGATCACCCAAGTCTAAATTTATTTGTATCTTAAAATGTAATTTTATCTCTCCTCATTACTGTAATTTAAAATAATACTTCCTTTATTTTTCTTAACAACAGGATTTGATGATAATTTCACATTCATTCTCAACCTACTTTATGTTTTGATGAGCATTTGTCTTTTCAGACTATGGAGGTCTAAATTTTGCAACCCCTTTTTCTATGACCAACCCTCATTGAAAAGAATTTCCAAAAGATACTTTTTATGTATGTATGTATGTATTTGTTTATTTTTCCCCAGAAAGTCAGATAAATAGCTATTTAAAGGAGCAATTACAAAGCAAGACAGAACCTCATCTACACACACTGACAATGACTGGAAAAAAGAGAAAGTCTTAATGGGGAGAAGGAATGAGTTTGTCAGAGACTGCTTCTTGTAGGTGAAGAATCTTCAACTTGGCTTTAAAAGAAGTGATGGCTTACATAAAAGGAAGGCCCATTTATAAGATTAGTTTGCCTGGGTGAATGAGAAAAGTTCATGTATTTTTTTGAAGGCAATTATAGGCTTTCTGTCTCATCCTCTTTTGCTTTCTATTTTCAAAACCACTGTATTTTGAAAAGCTCATCCCATTTAACTCTCCTGTGGTTTAAAAATCTAACGTAGACATATGCTGTTAATACTTTCATATGTCAGGAGCCTGAAGGGTAGAAACAATTTTAAACTTAACTTTTTAATTTTGGTTTCTTGACAATGCTTTTTTTTTTTGAGCCTGAGGAATTTCACAATGCCAAAAGTTATGAATTGTTCTATACTCAAACCAGTAAGTGGGGTGACATGAAGTAAATGATTGATTATAAACAAATGATGGAGTACAGGAAGGTGTCCCCATTTGCTGATATACATTTTGGGGTGTTTTATCATGGTACTGGAAAGGCTGACTAAGTGTAAGATAATGATGAAAATAAATGAAAAACTTGAAAACATTAAAAAAAAATGCAGTAAGACACTTTTTCTTCAAAAAATTAGAACTTAAGCTTTTGAGAACAGGCACCACATCATCCCTAGTAGAGAAGTCGATTCATAATAATAGTAGCTCAGTCAATACATTTAAATTGAATTGTTATGACTCATTTTTTTTTTAATGTTAATTCTGCAGTCTGAAAAAGATCAACCTTATTTCTCTCATTTGGTGAGTATTTTCAGATGGCTCTTAAAATTTTTTTTCTTTCTTTCTCTTTCAATTGCTGGAGAGCAACTAGAAACAAATCTGTTCCTTGGAATAAATGTTCAGTCCATATGTTATTTTTCATGGTAACTGATCGAAGTGTGAAGTCCTCAATAAATTCAGCCTGCACACTTGCTCTACTTTCCCATCCCCCACTGCCACCATATGTAACACATCTTGGGAATGAAGAGAATAATTCCTTTATCATTTGACTTTTGTGGCTTCCATTTTTCCTCAAGTAACATGGAGATTTTAAAGAGGATCAGAGGTACTAGTGTAAAGAGTTGACAGGCCAAACCAGCTCTTCTGAAAGGCATTTATGATAAGCAATGGTCAATGGAAAAATAAAGAAAACTATGTATAACTTTTGCTTCCCCCCAAACTTAACTACTAATCACTTACTGTTGACTAGAAGTCTTACCTATAACATAAACAGTCAGTACATATTTTGTATATGTGTTATATATTGTATTCTCACAATGAAGTAAGCTGGAAAAAATAAAATTTTCTTAGGAAAATCATAAGGAAGAGATAATATGTTTACTATTAATTAAGTGGAAATGGATCATCATAAAGGTCTTTATCCTTGTGGGCATGTTCAGTAGTCTGGGAATGAGGAGGACAAGTTGATCCTGTTGTTTCAGAGATGGCAGAGGCAGAAGAAAATCCACATATAATTGGACCAACACAGTTCAAGCCCAAGTTGTTCAATGGTCAACTGTAATTATAAACATTAACTATATTCTTCAAGTCTATGCACTGTGGGAGACAGGATAATTATCATAGGCTTTGGAAGTAGAGAGATCTGGCTTCATTCCCAGCACCACCACCTACCTATGTGATCCAGACAAGTTTCTTAATCTGAATCTGAATGTTCTCACATGGAGAATGGTGGTACATAACCTCACAGTGCTAATGCAAGAATTTAGTAAGATAATGCAGGAACAGTGACTAGAACATAGAAAGTGTTCACTATTTGTTTCCTTATTCTGATCCTTCCATCTCACTGTCATTCCTGTTATCAGTGATGAAAAACTCTTGTTTGTGTTTCAATGATTTATGAGTGTTCAACCAAGACAATGAATGTGATCAAGTATATGTTTTATAGTAAAAGATTCACTAGAAATTTTCTTTTATAGTAAAAAGTCAGTCTAAGTTGACTGCTTTTGGCAAAGTTTCTGGTGCAGTTTGTAGGTGGGAGTTTAAATATAGATGAATGCTCTAGGAGATTTTAACTCTAGGCCAGATGTTTTATGCTGAGAAAATAGTCTTTGATATTTGAATGGCTCTGAATGTTACACTGAGAGCCAAATGTGTAGGGGTATGACCCCTTGTGAATTGAAATATCAAAAAAGATTTGCATTAATTTCCTGCAAACCAAATATATAGAGTTTCACGCAGCTCTAATTGAAATGTAATAACTGTTTACAAATTTGACTGCATCATCACCACGAAGTAATTGGTTTTCCACACCAAGCAAATGGGAGATGAAGTAAATGTGTCTAGAAGGGTTTTGAAATTAAATAAAATATTTCTAAAATTACTGCTATGAATGTTGTCCTTCCTGCCTTGACACCCACTTAGAGTTGGACCTCGATGGAATCAAGTTACTGCTGGTCTTGAGAGTCAGAAGAGACCTTTATTACTCTAGGCCGGGTTTGTTAAAACATGAAGCTACATTATCTCAAAAAAGCAGCATTTTCGAAAGGTTATTTATTGTTGGTCTTTTATATGTTCTTCACAGTATTGGGTTCAACTAATCAGGGACATGTTGGCTTTTTATTCACATTAAGTATGTTGGCATCTCTTGGAAGGCAGAAAGAGAGAAGGCAAAGAACAGTGGCAAACTTGAATTCCTAATGAATCCCATTGCAATTTGGTCATTGTGAATATGCTCGATTGATTTATAATGAAATAATAACCAACCCTGCTCAAAGCAACCAAGAATATAGTGTTGTTGTTGTTGTTGTTGTTTTTAAAAAAGAAAGAAACAGGATTTGAGAAACTATTTACTCAACACAATAAAAGAAAATGTAACTTTCCTCCATACCAGTCCCACAGGCTTCAGAATATCTTTGTAAATGGCAAAATAATTGAGGAAAAGAGGAGAGTTCTACCTGTTGAGAATGTCATAAAAAATAATACTCCATTAGAGAAGGAATCTAGTTTTTGAGAGTTTATAACAATCCATGGTGCCAGTGTTGTTTTCCTCATTTTAAAGATAAGGAATCCAAGGCTCTGGGAAGTTGATTATTTTCCAGAGAGTAATTTGCAAAATACAGATACAAATATAATCTGTACTTTCTCCAAAATCAATGGTCTTTCTTGAACAACTGACCAGTTTCAAAATTTAAGAAGAGATCAAAATATCTAACATAGGTTCAAAGAAAAAATACATTTTTTGTTATTAGGATCTGACTTAAAGGTTAGTTCATTATTTTCATACATTATATGCTACTACTTAGAAAGTTAAAACATGGGAGAATGATTAAAATAAAATTGCTAGACCACAGGTTTCTACTTTAAAAGATGAAAAGTATAATTTAAATTTCCGAGGGATATTATGAAAGGTACATGAAAAACAATAGTTACTGAGCAGTTGGGAAATATTGGTACTTTTTCCCTCTCTTTTCTTTTTTGAGGGAGTCTCCCTCTATCGCCCAGGCTGGAGTGTAGTGGCCTGATCTCAGCTCACTGCAACCTCCGTCTCCCAGGTTCAAGCAACTCTCCTGCCTCAGCCTCTTGAGTAGGTAGGATTACAGGTGACCACCACCACGCCAGGCTAATTCTTGTATTTTTAGTAGATAGGGGGTTTCACCATGTTGGCTGGGCTGGTCTCGAACTCCTGACCTCAAGGGATCCACCCGCCTCAGCCTCCCAAAGTGCTGGGATTACAGACGTGAGTCACTGCGCCCGGCTGGGAAATATCAGTACTTTTTATGATGAGCATTTTGTACAAACTGAAGCCATTTTGTTTTATCATATGCTTGTAAACAGACCTGACTTGGAATGCCAGCACCATTTATGTAATAACAAGAAGGTCGTGTAATAGCTGAGGCAACTGAAACCTCAGTTTCTGCATCTACAAAGTGGGATCATAAAAGTGCGCATCGCACAAAATAAGAAAATGCGTATAAAGGGTGTAGTATGACTGCTAGCACATAGTAAGAATTCATCATTCATTCTTATTTTTGACACAGTAGCTCTGACAATAACGGTAATATAGCTTAGAGCACAATTGCAGGTTTCCCAAATGGAAAGAACCTGCTCCCTAAATTATTTCAATTATTTGTCAACACATCTCATACCAATCTTTGAATAACTTTTTTCCAGATGTAAGATTTGGCAAGGTACTTTTATAATGGCCTTTGAAGATTTTAGGGTTGCAGTATATCCTGTGTGAGATGGTACCTTTTCTAGATCAATATAACATTTTTCGCACAAGAAATTTAGAAAAAAGAAACTAATCTAATTGAATATTTACACTTTTTTTCATTGCCGTACTTTGTTTTATATCATCTTCTCTAGCATGAACCATACACAGTTAAATATGTCTTCAAATCCTACACATCGACACACATAATAAATAGAAAATAGTGTGGCAGAGGTTTTGTGGTAGGCAAAATAATACATCTCCCCCAAGGTGTTCAGGTCTTAATCCCTCAAACTTGTCACTATGTTACTGTATATGACACTTTGCAGATGTGATTAAGGATCTTCAGATGGGAAGATTATTTTAGAATATCTGGGTAGGCCAATGGAATCAGATGAGGATTTTTTTTTTTTCCTAACTCTTTTTGTTTGTTTGTTTGTTTGTTTTGTTTGGAGATGGAGTTTCAGTCTATCGCCCAGGCTGGAGTGCAGTGGCGCAACCTCGGCTCTGCAACCTCAGCTCTGCAACCTCTGCCTCCCAGGTTCAAGCAATTCTCCTGCCTCAGCCTCCTGAGTAGTTGGGATTACAGGCGTGTGCCACCACACCCAGCTTATTATTTTGTATTATTAGTAGAGACAGGGTTTCACCATGTTGGTCAGGCTGGTCTCAAACTCCTGACCTCAGATAAATCACCCGCCTCAGCCTCCCCAAATGCTGGGATTACAGGTGTGAGGCCGCCGCGCCTGAGCAACTTTTTTTTTTTTTTTTAAACTGTTTGTGTTTTACTTTAAGATCCAGGATACACGTGCAGAATGTGCAGGTTTGTTACGTAGGTATACATGAGGTTCTTTGTAAGAGCAAGGTGGAAGGATCAGAGTCAGAAAAGGAAATGTGACAAGGGAAGCAGAGGGGAGAGAGGTGGCATTCCTGTAAGGGGCCATGAGCCAAAAAGTGGAGGACGTTTCTAGAAGCGGGAAAAGATAAGGGCTGGGACCTCTAGAGTCTCCAGAATAAACACAATCTCCTGACTCCTTGCTTTTATTCCTGTAGAACCCATTTTTGGACTTCTGACCTCCAGAAAGATAAGGTGATAATCTCATGCTGTTTTAATTAACGAAATTTGTGGTAATCTGTTACAGCAAGCGCAGGAAACTAATATGCGTGTCTTTTTCATATTAAGTAGCTATTATATTGGAGCTCTGAAACGTTATTATCAAGACAAAAACATTTTGTCATAAAACAAGTATATACACAAATGTATATACACATAAATATATATTTGTACCCAAATATAAGTATATCAAGAGGTATAAGCCATAATAATATTATCTTACATATTATTTTACTTTAACAAGCAATGCATCAAATTGAGGATAAAATCATCTTAGAAAACAATAAAATAGAAATGTTAGCATTACCCAAACTTTAAATAAAAGAGTCTCTTTTCCTTTTCAAAATCATTATTGCAGGGTATTCAATAACTTTGGCCACAATCTAAATATATTTGAGAAACCGACTTCTACACATTTAAAAAGAAAGTTTTTTTTTTTCCCCCATAGCATTTTCCACAGATTAGATGTCCTGTTGACTCATGATATATTTTGTCTGCCTTTATTCAAATACAAGTTTTCAGGGCATGAAAGAGAAATGAAACAAATTAGAGGATCATCTTTATTCTTCGTGTTCTTTGGATATGTCTCTTGAAATGGCAGTTCGTGGAGAATTTTAAATTTAATTTGTCTACAGAATTGATTAAAAAGTAAATGGATTGGTTTATTGTTGTCTTTTCTTATTTTGATTATGGTTATAATATATTTTAATGGGCTTAACAAAATGAATTTAAATTGGCAAATTCATTACTTCATAAGTTTGATAAAATAAAGTCCAGGGAATAATTTTTTGTCCTATTGTTTTTGAAAAAAAAATGACTCTTGAAACGTGCTTGGTCTGTAAATTTGATTCCATTCTTCTCTCTCATTTGCTAGTTGACCTCAAACTAGACCCTGGAGTTGTTGTTCCTCTGGTGTTTCCTCATTCAAAACATAAGGGAGATATCAAATTGCTTGTAAAAATAGCTCTAAAGTACTATACTAAAATATACCAAGCATATAAACTGCTCCACAGACTATGTAACAAGCCCCCAGAAGCTGTTAAAATTAACATTGAGCTGTCATTAACTAAGTGTCCTCAAGTTGTATTGTTCTTACTGGTCTACAGAAGAAGACTGAAAAATAGCCATACAGTGTTTTTGAACTTGAAATCATAAAACAAATTCTCCACAATCTGTAAATTCTAAAACCAACTCCAACATTTATGTAACTACTTATTTTCAGATAAATGTTGTGAGATAATCCAGGTAAGTATGTCTTATACTTGTATAATCCAGAGATCCATAGAATATTTGAACTGGACTTGATTTTATATATATATTTATTCCAGTCCTCTCAATTTACATCCTGAGACAGATGCCTAACTGCTCCCAGTTATCTAGTTAGCTTGGGGAGTGCTACAAGTGAAACTCAGTCTAAAGATTTATAAAGTTCATTTCACAAATCTCAGTATTTCTCTTTACAAGGATTTCCAGTAAATGTACTGCCTGAATATTACCCTTTATTCCACAAATACCAGATTGATTCTTGTAGAATGTGAAAGTCATTGATTCCATATATTTTTCTTACTGAACGACCAATACTGCTAGCAGGGAATGGTATATTCTTGACTGCCATTTAGCTGATGTGTTAACCACAAGGTAGCCTCTATTCAGGGATTTACTACCAGATAGTTTAGCTGCGACTGGAAAATGACCAAGAAGGGAATTATGTTGGATGAAGAGCCCGAAGAGTGAGGAAGACTTAACTCCCCATTGTTACATACTTAAACACTGACAGCCCTTCCTAACATTTGCTATTAAACTGTGAGTAAGTTGAAGACAAGAATAAAGACTTATTCACTTTTTCTAACTTATTTTCCTTCTTCATAGTCTACATGTTAAACTCAATTAATTCCATTTGTTAAATGAATGAATGATTATAGCTTCCCTCTATAAAGTGTACCAGATTGGGTCTAAATCCCAGCTCTACTAAATGCATATTAGCTGTGTAGCCACAGGAAGCTAACTCCTATGCCCCAATTTCCACAATTTTAAAAATAGTTAATGAAAATATTTTAATTGTAAAAAGATTTTGAGGATTAAGTTAATTTATACTTGTAAAAGTGCTTAAACTTTACCTATGTCGGGTAGGCAAAATTTTACCTCTATCCTCCTAGGGTTTTTGGGTATGCCTGTAAGTTAAAGTGACCTGAGATCTATTAACAAGAGAAAAGCATACAGAATTATTTAATATAAGTTTTACATAGCACAGGAGCCCCCACAAGAAAATGAAGGCCCAAATAAGTAGTTACAGTTGAACACTTATATATTGAGTTGGACAAAGTGCAGTAAATTATGAAAATGTTGCAGGGCAAGGGGACTTGGGCTAGGGCAGTTAATTGTGGAGAAATGACTGGAAAGGCAAGGGTTAGTTTACAAGGTTGGTTTGCACAGACTTCTCTCAGCCTCAACTTCTAGTCCTTGGATGACAAGAATGTGACTCTCCTGGTATAAGGAGAACATCTTCCATATGTGTTTTTTTGTTTGTTTGTTTTCAGGAAAAGCAGGGGAGGTCATAGGGGGCCTTCTTATACCTGCTGTTTTTTAAGTGCCTTCAGCTCAAAACAATATTTTGGGGATTGCATATATTGCCACACTTCACTTAGGACATAGTCAGTTCTGAACAAATATGAGCTAGTACTAGTGGTTCCCAATGAGATATTAATTTTGCTCCCCCAGGGGACATTGGTCCATTTCTGGAGTCATTTTTGATTGTCACAACTTGGGGGAAATCTACTGGATATGGGTCACAGATTCTACTAAATATCCTACAATGCACAAGGCATCTCCCACAACAAAGAAGTACCTGGCCCAAAATATCATTTGGGCTGAGGTAGAAAAACCCTAAGCTATTACTATCGCTGTTATTACTACTCCTGCCACCCAGCCATTACTCCTGAGAGGCGTAATATGGCCATAATTTTTGTTTGTTTGTTTGTTCATTGTTGTTGTCAATTAAATATGGAGATAAGACAATTCCTTCTCAAAGGAGTAAAGGGAATTTAGTCATATTAGTCAATGCCTACTATCTTAATACAAAAATTGCTTTCTATGAATAATATGTTTGCCTAAACCAATCTTCAATTCAGAACAGGGCAAGCTTAACTTTGTTAACAATTTCACTAAAACTGATGAGGATCTTAAGCATTAAAAACAAAAGTTCTTGGCTGGGCGCGGTGGCTCAAGCCTGTAATCCCAGCACTTTGGGAGGCCGAGACGGGCAGATCACGAGGTCAGGAAATCGAGACCATCCTGGCGAACACGGTGAAACCCCGTCTCTACTAAAAAAAAAAATACAAAAAATCAGCCGGGCGAGGTGGCGGGCGCTTGTAGTCCCAGCTACTCGGGAGGCTGAGGCAGGAGAATGGCGTAAACCCGGGAGGCGGAGCTTGCAGTGAGCTGAGATCCGGCCACTGTACTCCAGCCTGGGCGGCAGAGCGAGACTCCGCCTCAAAAAAAAAAAAAGTTCTCTTCAATGGCCAATTTAACATTAATATTCTCAAAGATTAGGGGCTCCCCGTATTTGTTGTTTAATGGAAAGCAGACTAGCTAGCTGGAATATTAAGAATGTTGATTTGATTGTGTAAAACTCAAATTCTTTTAAAGTTCGTGACATCACTGATGTTCTAAATGTGAGACATTACATTTTTTTCTAATTTTTAAATTCAGTTTTCCCAGGGGATGAAAATAGAAAGATAGATGAAAGCAACGAGTGAGAGAAGAAAATTTTATTCTACTCCATTGTAATCTCTCTCTTTCTCTGGGACTAATTAGAGCTGGGAATTTTATTTGAAAGCATGTTTTAAATTTTGCATGTTGCAATTAATTAATTCTGAAGGAAATTTCTTAGGTTTACTTTTCTGTGCAAATTGTTATTTTTTACTATTAGTCTGAGAGGCCAATATGTAGAAGAGAATGCTCACATTTAAATATATGCCATATTTACATTTTTTCCATTGTAGAATACTGTACATGAAATAAAGAAGAATATATGTTCATAAGCCTCCAATTTTTAGAGTCTAACATGTATTCTGATTGTAATAAATTAATTTTGAACTAAGCAGGATCCACAGCATAGTTTCAACATTTATGTCCTCGGCAAAAGAAAAAAATGTTAACTGAATCCTTGTGATCTATCGTTAGGAAAAAAAAAAAAAAAAATGATTACCGGGCTTTGAATGTGACTTTGGATAATCTTTAGAAATATTTTAAGCACATAAAACGTTAAAGTCCAATTTCCTGTGATCTACTGATTTATTAAAACATTAGGTCAATGTTTTGGCTTTCTAACCAGTTACCAAAATTTCCGCCTTCCTCTTCCTTTCCCCATCTTGCCCTCCTTCTGCTCTTATTATGATAAAATTCTGCAGTATTTGGATTTGGAAATACCCTAGAGAAAAATTTCTGTACTATAAATTGTGAAAGAAAGAGTCTTTCTTTCACAATGATATGTGATTTATGACAACATTAGATGGAATCCCTTTTCCAAGCCTGGTGATTATCTCTTCAATCTAATCCTTCACGATCTTTCTTGAGTGATGGCAAAATCTTTGCAAAGAACAGTGGATGATTCCACACTTGCCCCAACACCTGACCCCTTCAGTTCATTCTCCACTGAGACTTCGTTTCAAAGCGTAACTCAGATAAACACCGTCCCTCCAGCCTACAACTCTTAAAAGGGTTTATAATAAGATCCAAACTCCAGTCTGTATGTGCTGCTTTCTTTTCATCATTTTATCCTTGGTACATCTCTTATCTCTTATCTCTTCAGACAGTTGTTCTCCGATCACTTTGGTTAAAGCTTTAAAGTTCAATTTCCTCTGTTCCACTAGTTTATTAAAAATATCAGGG
>NW_016804447.1:2988546-3004443 GCF_001698545.2 Rhinopithecus bieti | reverse complement strand
TTTTTTTTTTTTTTTTTTTTTTTTTTTTTTTTTTGGCTTTCTAGCTAGTTACCAAAATTTCCACCTTCCTCTTCCTTTCCCCATCTTGGCCTCCTCCTGCTGTTATTGTAATAAAGTTCCCAGTCCCCACCAAGCCAATCTCCAACTCATCCTGTTTTACTTTCTTTGTAGCACTTGCCGCTCTTGAATTCCTATGTATACATTTATTCTGTCTCACAATTGTATTGTTACCTTCACTCCATTACAATTTTAGGTCCACTACAGCAAAGATTTTGCTTTATCACGTTCATTGCTGTGCCCTTGTGCCTATATTAGCACTGGCATATAGTAAGTACTTGTATTTTTTTTTTTTTTTAAACTTCCTGTGTTACAAATTACAAAGAAGACCTAGAGGTTTAAAATAATTCAGACATATTCTCTCATGGTTTCACAGGTCAGAAGTGTGGTCATGGCTCAGGTAGATTCTCTGCTCAGTGTCTCATCAGGCTGAAATAAAAATATCTGCCACGCTGTGCTATTTTCTGAAGCTTGGGATCCTGTTTCAATTTCATATGGCAATTAGCAGAATTAAGTTCCAAGTGGTTGTGGCACTGAGGCTCATCTTCTTTTCCTAGTTTTCTTTTCCTTCTTTTCCTGGTTTTCTTTTCCTTCTTTTCTTTTGCCATTAAATCTAATGGTAAAAACCGCAATTACTTCTGCACCAACTTATAGATCATGTAATGTGTTTTCTCATTTTAAACTACTCTCTTAATGTAATGCTTAATATTTTCTTTGCAATGGTATGTGATTTTCTGATGAGAATTTAGAATAAATCATTAAAAATACTGTAATTCTCTTCACATTTTTTTTATTCTTTAATGTTTTTCTCTCCAAAGTAGGAAAAAAGCTTTAATTTTAATTTTGATTGTGAATATGAGTTTATCATGATAGATAGTACACAGGAAAGATCAGGCTCTCTGGACTCATCAAACTCTGAATTTAGAGTCCACTCTGTAATTGTTGTAAGTTGTAATCATGAGAAACATCCTCCTTCCACTTCAATTAACCTGTCAATATAATGTGGATAATAATACTTAACTCAAAAGACTGGTGTAAAGAGTAAGAAAACAAATCATTTGTGAAAGTGGCCAAACAATAGGTGTGAAAGTGAGATTTCTTTTCACAGGTGGAAAATACAGATATGGGTAGTATTTCCCTAAGCAGGCTCAAGGATACTTGCTAAAAAGGCAAAATCCTAACGCCCTTCCCCAGACCTACCAGGTCAGATGTCCTAGAACCAAACTCAGAAATCTACATTTTAAACCAATATCTCAAGTTGTTATTAGCACACTAATATTTGAAAACCAAAAGATAGGTAACTACACACAAATGTCCTTAAAGTATATTTTCATGTGTTTAAAATGTTGAAAAATATTTTTTATATTTGTAAAGGAATAATCATCATGTAAAATGTCATTTTCTTTCCTGTTTTGTTAAATTCTGCATACTACCTGTTAACTTTCATTGTATTAAAACAAATAATGCATAACTTAATAATCATATTTTTACTTCTTCCAATGTGTTGCAGACTGAAATAACTTCATCCTTCTCACTGTCCAGTGTCTTTGAGGCCTGTATTTTCAAAGAACCATATTCAAGAAGTAAAATACTATTCACATTCTGAGTCTTCAGTTTCACATTATAAAGATGGGCTTATATATATGTTATATATATATATATGTTTTATATATATATATATATATGCTTGATCTTCTATTAGAAACAAAATAGTGATGATTATAAACCAAATACATCTTAATCTTTGTGTGTACGAGGTATACAAGCATATTTTGGAACAAAATCAGTATGTGGTTAAAAGGATGGAGACAACTGGAGAGAATATTTGACTATTTGAAGCCAGCATATCCTGGAAAATCAGCCAAAATCTGGAGGTTCACTAAATGTCTGTATGCCTGATTACTCTATTGAATAAAGAATATGAAAAGGCTCTTAGGTCTTTTAATTCCTAGGCTTTTATATTTTAAATGTTATGAAATTCAGAAAGATGTCTCTCTTCTCTTCTGTAAACCCCATCTCCACTCCGACCTTGAACTGCCTGTAGCTTGATTTTTGATTAGAACCATGTGCAACACTATTCTTCACTAGGATAGAAGCTGTTCATTGCAGTGCAGCATAGCTGAAACCCATAAAAAGCTTTATTGCCATCATCCTTTGAAACAGATAGAGAATGTGGTCCATCTTCCCACTGTGTCACATCAGCCCAGCAAATTATATATTTTCCCTTCATGAGGAGCCACAAAATGCACAGATGCGTTTTCTAAAGCACAATTTGAAAATAATGAGACAAATACCGGATACAACATGCTCTTAACAGAGGCCACTGAGTCTAAATCTGTGAAAGAGAATTAATTTGGCAAGATATTGCAGCTACAGCTTAACTTCTCTCACTTCTGCGATCACCGGGATTCTCAGATTTAGAAGATACCAATACACTGATCAAAAATTATGCTCTAAAATGAAAATGGTAGTTTTACAATTGCCAGTGACATTGAGCCTTGTTCTTGGATGGCAGAACTGAGGAAGCCTAACTACTTATGCAGCTTACATTGCTCACATGAGTGTCAAGGGTTTAGATTTAAGCTACTCCCCCATCTCCAAAAAAATGCCTCACTTCTTTCTAGTTTTAAGGAACTAAAGACTTCAAATAGACACTGCCATTTTATACTTGATATTTTGTTGTGATACTGAAAAGATCTTTCCTGGTACTAAATATGACAAAAACTATATAAAAAGGTTATACATACACTTAAAAATAAATGGACACATAAATAAAGGATACAATAGGATGTAAAACTAATTTAATATTTATTATGAATTATATTCTCTGCTGAAAGCACAGATTTTAGAGGCAGATTCAAATTACTAGTTTCAGAACTTTAGAGAAGTTACTTAGACTCTTCAGATCTTAATTTCCTCACCTATATAATGAGGATAGAACCGACCACTCATAGTTGTTGTAAGAGTGAAGAGTTACTACATGGACAACACTGAGAATGTTGACTAGCATATCTTAAGTACTTAACAAATATTATCATTAACATTAACTATAACAATTAATAGCTACTATCATTCGTAACAACTATTAGCATTAAAAATAATTTTAATATTAGTAATTAATAACAATGCTAATGTTAGCATTACGGATAACTATTTTAGTGATAATTTTATCACTCATGATAACTTATAACTGCTCTAGCTAGTGATGGTACATGATACCTGTCATTACTTTTAAGCATTACTTCTTCTAATTTCAGAAAACCTTCTTAACCATGGTTCTAGTGTCTTCCTTATGCAGATGCTTGATCATACAAAGTCAAGAAAGAAAAAATAAATTGCTTGAGATTATATGACCAATAACTGGCAGCACTGGGCAGAAGTTGTCTAACTCCAAAATGTGAGGGATTATATGTTTTTGCCTCTGAGTTTAAGCAAATAATTCAAAACAAATGTAAAAGGCAACTACACACATAAAACCTGCGTATGGATGCTTATTTATAATTGCCGGAAGCAAGCAAGATGTCCTTCAGAAGACGAATGGACATATAAACTGTGGTACATCAAAACAAGGGACTGTTACTCAGTACTAAAAATAAGTGAGTTATAACTCTGTAACTTTATAAAGCCATGAAAAGAAAAGGAAGAAACTTCAATGCATTATTACTAAATGAAAGAAGCCAATCTGAAAATGTCTATGTACTGTATGATTCCAACTCTATGACATTCTGGGAAAGGCAAAACTATGGAGAGATAGTAAAAGGATCAGTGGTTACTTGAGGTTAGGAGGAAAGGGAAAAAAAGTGGGGCATGGGAGATTTTCAGGGCAGTGAAGCTATTCTGTGTGGTACTGCAATGGTGGATACATATAGTCATATATTTGTCCAAACCCTTAGAATGTACAACCCTAAGAGTGAGCCCTAATGTAAACTATGGACTTTGGGTGGTAATGATGTGTCAATGTAGGTTCATCAATTGTAACAAATTTACCCCTCTAATGAGGATGTTGGTAGTGGAGGAGGTTGGTGGGGGAAGGGGTATATGGAAACTCTATACTTTCTTCTCATTTCTTGTGACCCTACAACTGATTTAAAAAAAAAGTCTTTGGGGGGAAAAGTAACTACCATTTATTGGGCTGTACCTATGCTCCATGGGGTCTTTATTCTGCATAGGGACTGTGTTTCCCCACTGAGATATCTGAAAGCAGATCTTCAGCTGCTTTCTTTTGGTATCAGGTAACACATTTGTGTGCTGTGTATGGGGGATGGGATAATGAGGGGAGATCCCCTCCAAACCTCTCCCACCCTTCCAGCAGCATTCTTAGCAAGTGTTTATCAGTGTCCAGAGACACTGAAAATAATGAGCCAGATGATATCCTAGCAATGTCCAAAGATTCAGCCACCTAATCCTTCACCATCAACTCTCAAATTGACCATCTTCTATCTTCTATGTCTACAAGACATTATTCCAGGCGTGGAGGCTTAGCACTGAAAAAGAAAAAAAAAAGTTATCTGCTCTCATGGAGCTTACAACTCCACAAATGAAGAAGAAAGACCACAAGCGAACAATAAACCATAATATGTATCAGTATGAAGGGCTGAACTGTGTGACGGAGGATGACTGTCTGACTACTTTAAATCTAGTGATCAGGAAAGGCCATTCTGAACATTTGAGCTGAGATCTGAATGACAAAAAAGAAGTAGCTATGGAAAGATTAGAGGAAAGTGCGTTTTGAGAAGGAAGAGTTAGACAAAAACCACCCAACATGCGAACAGCCTGACATTTTTGAAGAATCGAAAAGTCCAGGATGACAGGGAGTATTGGACAAGGAAAGTGGGCTAGACTAAAAAGAGCTTGATAAGCCAGGATCCCATAGTTAGATGTTACTGTGAGTGATAGGAAAAGTCATTGAAGGTGGTGAAGTGATCTGGTTTACATTTTGATTTTTTCCATCACTGTGGCTGCCACATAAAGCATAGATTTTAGAAGAATGAAAGAAAAAGGCCACTGGGAAACTAGTGAGGAGGCTATTGTAGGATTCCAGGTAAGATATGAGGGTGGATTGGACTAAAGTAATTGAAGCACAAAATGGAGGGACGTAGACAGGTGTGCAGGTGAGCTTATAAAAGAGACCTGATAGGTTTGCCAAAAGGTTTCACATACATATTCAGGTGAAGAAAATAATCAAGGATGACTATAACTCCTAGTGGTCAGTGATTGAAGTCTACAGTTAAATCTAGATGTCAATAGAAAGGACAGACAAAGTGGTTTCCGAGTCCAAACACTTTTAGTGTCTATTGAGAATTGGAAGCATTTCTTCTCATGGAGCTACTAAGGTAGGAGGGGCAGACAGTGCTCCTACATCTCTGGACACTGACTCTCCTCCTGTTTGTGTGGTCCTACCAGCTCTTATTCCTTCATTTCAGGCCCCACTGACCTCCCCTTAGACCAATTCTCTTCTGTCTCTCAACTTTCTTGTATAACCAAAGATATCTTCCTAGTTTTAGGAGAGGTGACCTGTTCTCTTATTCTTTGCACATTCCCCCATACCTCTTGCCTAAGAACATACATCTTCCATTTTCCAAGCCTAGACTTTATGCTTTTAAAACACAAAAGCTACAAATTTATTGCATTTTCGTTTCTGCTATGTAATTTCCTTTCTGTGTCAAATAAATGTTGAACGTATGTGTTGTCTAAATAGAGGAAGAGTCTAGGTTAGGAGAAAACTCCAAGAAACAGAAACACACACATGCAGACATACATTGATTAATATTTCAGAATTGTTGTCCCTCCATGCGTACTTTGCCTTATTTAGTCTCAAATACCATTTTTTTTGTTCCTACTACTCACTGACTTTAAGCTTGTCCCTTGGCCTCTTATGGGTTAGTTTTATCATACATTAAATTAGGAAATTGTAATGAATAATAATTAAATCCCTTTTAGATCCACAATAATAAACTATAATTCCATTCTAGATTCTGGATAGAAACTAATATTCACTTGCTGCCTACTGTCTCCCAGGAGTTTAGGAGAAAATTCAGTCAGAGTTTGTCAGCCTATATTGTGTCCCTCTCTTGGATTCAAGATACATGATAAGAGCATCAATCAAGACTATTAGGATTCTATTTGAATTGATGCACTAAATGTCTTCAAGAAGAGAAGTCATCCAAAAATCCCAGATAAAGCCTAAGTTGTGTGTCTTGAGAATCTAGGGCTATTCTGAGAATTGCAGGAACTTGGTGAGAAATAGCAACACCTCGCAGTAGCAGTTTGTCTGCAGGTACCAAAGGCAATAGCTGAGATTAGAGGGAGACTAAAGGGAAGGAGAAAGAAAGGCAAGAGTGAGGGAAAAATAAAAGAAAGGAAGGAAAGAGAAGGAAATAGGAAAGAAAAAAGGATAGAAGATACATATGGTAGACATATACATAGCAGATACATACAGCAGAAAATATACATAGTAGATATTACACATGAAACATATCATGAGAAACCCCAGAAATAAGTGTGGAGGGGCAAGAGATAAGAGGATGATAATTTGACTACACAGTGGTAGCTGAGGAATACAGTTCACACTTTCAATCGATTATTCTAGAAACTGAAGTTTAAAAGGTTAATTTTGCAATATTTTATATAAATAGAAAAAGTGGAAAGAGGAGTAATGTATCCTTTCAAATAATATTTGTTGAGCACTTACCATGTGTCAGGCACCATTTTGGGCACTGAGGATACAACAGTGATAGAAAATGTCACTGACCTCATGGAATTTACATGAGATAACAATTAGCAACTAAATAAGTATGTTTTATATTAGATGGGAATAGTACCACAGAGAAAAATGGAATAAAGTTGAAGGAATAGAGAATGGAGGGGGTAGGGTGGGGCAAGCCACATTATTTTATATAATGGAAGTTCTCACTGTTACAGGGACTGATAAGGTTAGCAAACCAAAGTCTGAATAAATGTGACTGGTTAACACTTGATTCCCCAGTGTGTAAGCATAACAAGTTGTCATATATTTATGGTTCCAAAGACAACGTAACCTTCCAATTACAACAATGCCTTAGTCATGGTATATTCAACACAGCATGCAAAATAATACAAGTCATGGATAAGATCAGGAATAAAATTCCATTTTAAATGTTGAAATTCCTAAATCATACTATTCCTCTATCTGCTTGACTGAAATTATACTACCCAACATAATATTGTAAATAGGGACCATACAATTATAAAAAAAGTTAGGGACACACAAAATCAGAGGTAAGGCAGAAATCTAGGATAGGTGATTGAAGGTCAGATAAGGAATAGCTTACATTCACTCTTTAGTAGGAGACATTCTAGTGCCGAAACATTGTTACTGACATTTCATTTTCCTGAACACTAAAAGAGTCTTTTCAGATGTTTCCTTTAAAAATAGTTAATTCTGGCTCTAGGTCTTATTGAATTGATTAAAGAGAATCTTGTTTGAATTTGCCTTAGCCTTGCAAGTCAAAATACCAATTGTGTTTTTAATCCCAAATAAGGAAATGAGAGAAAGTATATTGCTATATTTAGGGAACTGCTCATGTAATTGTCTCCTTGAAAATTTCTTAAGTTAGAAAACCAAGAAATTTGAGCTTTCCATAGCTAAACAATCATGTGATGCTGGCGCATTAACAGGGAAATTGGCAGCTGCCACCCTCAAAAATTTCAATGGGATATTTTCTATATCCTTGCCACCCTCACCTGCTATCAATCCACCATCACTCTCCAGGAATTATACTTAACCATGTTAGGACTGAAGACTTTACTTTCCTGTAATGCAGATTCTTCCCACTATGCCTCTTTTTTGCTGTGAAACCTTGAATTTATTTTCTTTAAATCATTGCTTCCTCATTTTTAAAATTGGTGTTAGTTAGATATTTCTAAAGTATCTTTAAACTCTAGTAGCCTTAAGTCTTTGTAACACTTGCGAGATGTTTTGCAGATTGAGAAATATTTAAACGCCTTTTGAGTCAAACATGCATTTGAAGCCTGATTCATCAACTTATTAGTTGGGAAACCTTGGGCTAATAAGTTAGTCATTCTGTATATATATTTTTGTCTTTAAAATGGAGATTAAAAATACAACATATTTAAAAAGATAAAATAGGTAATAATGAATGAGAAGTACTTAGTTCAATGTCTAGCACTTAATAAATATTCAATAGATGTTTCCTACTACATCCATGTGTCATGCTGCTCATTTTCCCAAAGACTGTCGGTAGCTTTTGACCATCATTGCATTCATCATATTGCTAAAAAGGGTGTGGTGTCTGCAGTTTTACTAGAAAAAGGACAGCAATTAGATGTGCTTGTACAAAGACATCTTGGGCTTATATAGTCAATATTCTTAAGTTTGAAACAAATTCCTCTTTGAATGAAATTGCTAGCTCCACCAGCATTGACTTTGTGTTTGGAAATTTTCTAAAAGTATGTTTGTTAGATTTACTGTGGAACAAACTACCTCCAAACTTAGTGACATAAAACAACAACAATCATTTTATTTAGCCCACAGTTCTGTGGGTCAGCTAGACAGTTTTTCTGGTCTAAGCAGGTCTGGCTGGTCTCTGCCAGGCTCTCTTATGTACCTGTGTCTAGCTGGGGAGTAAGGTGCTAGCTCGTATACTGTCAGTTAGTGGGCTGTTGATCAGGGCAGCAGAAGTGTCTGGGATGACAGGGTCTTGATCTCTCATTAGCCAGCATGCTTGCCTGGGCTTCTTGATATAGTGATGATGACAGTTTTACCAAAGCATGAAGGGAGAGCAACAGTCAACGCACACACAAAAATTTTGCAATTTTTATCTTGTGACACATTTGCTACTATCCCATTGACTAAACCTAGTCACATGGCCAAGCCCAGACTCAATGTGGAAAGCCAATGCCTATCCAGGGCCCTGGAGAAATGAATGGGAATGATTTAAGCTGTCTGCAGAGATTCTGCTGGACATGTACATGCCGTGTTGATTAATCAATGTTTAATTAACATTACAAAGTTAAAAGACAGCTGTTTGAAAGAGTAAATAATTGCAGTCACCTTAATGTTTATTTTAAAAATTCTGCAATATTAACTGTCTGTTGGTAACCCTCTTTTTTTTCTGCTGAATACACTCTATGATATACAAATCAAATTGAAGCAGGGTATTCTACTGAGAAAAAAATAGATAGCATCCAAATATACTTTTCATTATTGTCTTAAATCCTGAAAAATTTAGGACTACACTTCTTATTCTTGATTGGTACCTTAAATACTATAAGGAAAATAAAATGTTCAAACTGACATGGGAAAGCTCAAAATAACAGGTTTGCTTTTATACTGTAAAACAGGTATGAAGAAATATGCAGTGAAACATAGTATGTTACCAATCTGGCAGTAAATACTTGTGTTTTATTTTTTTTTTATTTTTTTCTAGAGTCAATAAGAGAATATAGATAACAATACATTTTTTATGAGTCTTCACTATTCCAATGACATAAATAAAAGCTATGTTAATTTTAGTTAGACTGGTTCAGTCTAATACTAGTTAAGTCTGGCAATAGTAATGTGATGACTTCTTATCTCCTTTATCTCTCTTCACTCTTCCAAATGGCCAGCATCATAAGTCAAGCAGAAGGGAATTCACATGTATTCCATGTGCACAGCATTTTGGATATTCTGCTAGTGGTATAATGTATCTTATTTGTTTTCATTTTGAAATATATTTTGGAGGATGCTCAAGCCTGCTGTACAAACTATGGTAAGAAGTGGTTCTCACTTGGTGTCTGATGCCCTTTTTGATTCTTAAACTATGAGAAGTAAAGCATGTGGTTTTGTGGTTTTTAGTTGTATCAGAGAACAATCATATCAAGAACCAGAGCCATATTGTAGCTATTCTTGTGCCGAACAGTATTTCCCAAAAGTCTACGAAAAAATAAAATAATAGGCATAAGGGTACTTCTTAACTTAATAACCCACTGATTAAAAAAAAAATATTTAGCCTATACGATATAGAAGACACAGTCTAGACACTGGGAATAAAAGCAATACAAGCTGTGCCAAGGTCAGGGTGTAAGGAATGGTCTGTCCCAGGTACAGGCAAGTAGGAGGTGTGTTGTTCATGGAGAATTTGAAGACAATCATAAAGGCAACTAAAAGTCGGTCTTCTTTCTATTATCACTATATACTGGAAATTGTAAGCAAAATTCGTCATAAAGTACTCTACCCCACCCCTAATATCTTGTTAGTATAAATATTTGAAACCAATGTTGCAACTACTGTCCAGCTTTTATAATATATAAATATTCCTTCATTTAAACACCTGTTTCTAAGCAAACAAAGGTAGCACATTACACAGATGAAAAACAGAGCTTGAGTTACCACGATCTTCTTATCTTATGGGGCCACTTGGAATTTGTATTTGTTCTTAAAGTAGAGTGCAAATTTTCAGGTGTAGTATTTTTGGTTGGTAAGTGTGAATTTTAGTTTACAGATAAAATATATTTGTTGCACTTATTACTACTGAAAATAATTTTATCAAATGGGAGGATGTTAAAAAATTATCTGCTCCAGCTACCAAATAATGTTACTATAGCAACCCATTTGATATAAATACACCTCCGAGTAAAAGCACAATTAAAATATATTTCTAGGCTTATGAAGTTTTCAATATAGTAAGTCAAATCGATATTGGAATGGGTAATTGCAATACTGCATAATTATGTACATAGCACCCTGTTGGGACAGAGAAAGGATAAATAGGAATATAAAGGGCCTTTAGAATTATTTCAGACCAATTGACAATGGCCCCAAAATTCTCAAAAAAAAAAAAAAAAAATTCCTTGGAAAGATACCATCTTGGAAATATTTTAATCTTTTGGTAGTATTTTCCAATATACTATGACCAAAAGGAAAATTTTCAGACTAGAATTACATGTTTTATCTGTGTGCTTGCATTTTCATCTCTGTGTTATCTTTTGTACTTTCTATTTCTATGAAATAAAATATGTGAGTGCAAATAAAAACACAAGGCATAATTGTTCATTTGAAAATATTTACTTCAAGGAAATCTTGTGTTTGCCTATGGTTCATACACACATTTTTGCATCTATTAGTCTATTATCACATTGCTGTAAAGAAATACCTGACACTGGGTAATTTATGAAGAAAAGAGGTTTAACTGGCTCATGGTTCTACAGGCTGCACAGAACAGGCATCTGTTCAGCTTCCGGGAAAGCCTCAAGACATAATCATGGCAGAAGGCGAAGGGGGGAACAGTCATATCACATGGCCAGAGCAGGAGCAAGAGAGAGAGAGGGGAGGTGCCACACACTTTTAAACAACAAGATCTCTCGAGAACTCACTATTGACAGGACAGCACCCAAGAGGATGGTGCTAAACCATTCATGAGAAACCACCTCCATGAGCCAATCACCTCCCAGCAGGCCACACCTCCAACATCAGGGATTACATTTTGACATAAGATGTGGGCAGGCACACACATGCAATCTATATCAATGTGTTTTGTTTCAAATAAGCTTTAAAAGCTGTGTACCAATTATTATCATTTTCAGTGTCAGAAGAGATACTCTCTTGGGAAAAATATAAACACTTTTATTTAAGTAAGTGGTTCACAATATAATCTGTGAACTCTAAAGTTTGCTTTAAACTTTAAGAAAGCTTAAAGTTTGCAAGTTCTCTTAAGTAATTACCTTGCTAACCTTTTTGGAACATTATGAGCAAAATAAAGGAAGGACTTTTATTGCTTTGTTCTAAAATGGCATTTTAACCAACACCATGGATTTTTTAAAAAAATATATACATTAAGTAGAAAGAGAAAGAAGTCTTGTTAATATTGCAAACAAACTGGACAGAATGATATACTTAAATTTGAGGCACTCTCAAAGATTAGAACACAATGGCATGTAGAAATAAGTAATACCTGGGACTAATGATTAGCTTTTTGTTCTTCTTCCTAAAAATATTATTTAAATAGAATAATTAGAGTTAGGTGATACATACAATGTAGATACATTTATATACATACACATGTATATGTGTGTGCATATGTATGTATATATCAGGTTGATTAACTTAAGGATCAAATCCCATAAGAGAAAATCTACCCATATAGCATAAAAGAGATAAAAATAAGAATTAGGCAATAGTATAATACTTTAAGACACCCCTTTTTCAGTAACTTGTAATTTTTTGGAATTCAAGGGTTTTAAGGAGTAAAGTTTGGAATTTTCAGGACATAGAAAAATGTTGAATTATTTAAAATTCTAGATGGAAAGAATCTATACTTCTAAATATGCCAGTGAGAATCTAAATGTGCTGCTCATAAACACACTTAGATTCAGAAAGCACATTTAAATTCAAATGTCTGTTTTCTGTAATAAATAAGCACTAGATCTGTAGTAAGATCGGAATTAGAAATAAAAATTAAATTCAATTTTAGTGTAAAAATAAACAAAAACAAGTAACGTCATCTTTCACAATAACTTTAATATCTGAGTTCATTTTTTTTTTTTACAAATAATTTTATTTCTTTGTACATAAACGTTTTTAAAAAGGTACTATGACTATCTGGGATCTGCTTTATGAATAAACAGGGTAGGGATATAATCTTAAATTCTCAGTAGCAGAGTTCATTCTGTTTTTTGTTTTGTTTTGTTTTGTTTTGTTTTTTGAGACGGAGTCTCGCTCAGTCGCCCAGGCTGGGGTGCAGTGGCAGGATCTCGGCTCACTGCAAGCTCCGCCTCCTGGGTTCACGCCATTCTCCTTCCTCAGGCTCCCCAGTAGCTGGGACTACAGGCACCTACCACCACGCCCGGCTAATTTTTTGTATTTTTAGCAGAGACAGGGTTTCATCGTGTTAGCAGGATGGTCTCGATCTCCTGACTTCGCGATCCTCCCTCCCCGGCCTCCCAAAGTGCTGGGATTACAGGCGTGAGTCACTGTGCCCGCTCCCATTCTGATTTAAAGTGGCTCAAACTACTAAGCTCAAATNTAAACAAAACAAGTAACGTCATCTTTCACAATAACTTTAATATCTGAGTTCATTTTTTTTTTTACAAATAATTTTATTTCTTTGTACATAAACGTTTTAAAAGGTACTATGACTATCTGGGATCTGCTTTATGAATAAACAGGGTAGGGATATAATCTTAAATTCTCAGTAGCAGAGTTCATTCTGTTTTTTGTTTTGTTTTGTTTTGTTTTGTTTTTTGAGACGGAGTCTCGCTCAGTCGCCCAGGCTGGGGTGCAGTGGCAGGATCTCGGCTCACTGCAAGCTCCGCCTCCTGGGTTCACGCCATTCTCCTTCCTCAGGCTCCCCAGTAGCTGGGACTACAGGCACCTACCACCACGCCCGGCTAATTTTTTGTATTTTAGCAGAGACAGGGTTTCATCGTGTTAGCAGGATGGTCTCGATCTCCTGACTTCGCGATCCTCCCTCCCCGGCCTCCCAAAGTGCTGGGATTACAGGCGTGAGTCACTGTGCCCGCTCCCATTCTGATTTAAAGTGGCTCAAACTACTAAGCTCAAATAGTTAAAAGGACCCCTTGAGAAATAAAAAAAACATTTTTTAGTAGATGGGAATGAATTGATATTCATCTCTTATTTCTTCTCCTAGATATCTAAGGAATCTATCCCAATATTTCTGGAGCAAATCTATTCTGAAAATATTTGTCTCATTAATATTCAGCAAAAAATGAAAGCTCTATAAAACACTTTTCATGAAGCACAATGGTAATATAAACCTTGATAAAAGCGGAATTTGTCAACAGCATTTTTTTCCTTGCCATCTTCTTTTCAAAGTCACGTAACACTTGTTAAACTTAGTAGAAGACGGTATATTCTAACATTATGACATTCACTTTATCTTATTATAAACATAGGTTCCCATTTGCCACTGCTTTGTTTTTTTTTTTTTTTTTTTTTGTTTTGTTATATAAAATATTCACCCCTCTTCAGGCTTCCTGAGTCTGTTATGATTAGTATAGGGTGTTCTGTTTATTTTAAGTCATATGGAGCAGTGAAGTCAACAAAAATCTAAGATTTTAGCATCACTCAGAGCCAACTTAATCTTTTCTTATGTCACATAAACACTTGGAGTATTCAATCTAGTAAAGATAGGCTATTCTTCAACATCTTCTCTTTGCTCATGGCCAAAAACAACTGTGGCCACCCTGGTGGAGCTCTGTGGACTAGAGATGTTTCTCATGATTTTTCAGTGACTTCTTAGGGGCCCCAGCCTCTCAGGCAGGTTATCATGACTTTCCCTCTGAGCTGATGAGATCGAACATCAAATAAAAATATTCCACCATGTCATATTTTTTAAAAAAAGAAATTGATAGTTGTGGATTACTGGCTTTTGACTTTGTCTAAGAAACTTTGGCTTCCTTGTGAAATGTGGATCATATGAAAGGTTATAATCATTTCACTGGAAATAACAAATGTGGTGTGGAGGAAGCCCTCCCACAACGTCCCACTTCTGCCTAGACTCTAAAAGTGGCTAAAAGATAAAGACAAATGAGTCCTTGTCTGACAATAGAAATTTGATCCCTTCTCATGGCAACTCTAGCTCCAACTTGTGTCTCTGTCATGTTGCTAAGATGGACATTCCATGAATGATGGATGAAAGCTACTGCGGTTTGAGTTATGATTGTGTGCTGGGCTCTGTGCTAAGTGCCTGACGTTTTTTGTTTTATCTGATTTTCACAGCAAATTATTCACATTTTCGGACAAGGAGATTGAGACTTAAGTATTGGCAACAGTTAAAAGGTGGTGTTTAAAAATTTATGTGTCTCATTTCAGAGGTCATGATAAATGAATTGAAGTGCTTCTGTGCCTTATTCTGTCCCAGTGTAATCCTCTGGGTGATTAGAATTCATCGTCACCACTCTGCTTTGCTTGTTTCTTCAGATTCCATCCTTGCATTTAGAGCATTAATTGTATTAATTAGGATGGGTGATATTTTGCTGCAATAACAAGCAGCCCACAATCTCAATAGCTTAAAGCAGCACAGGTCTATTTCTTGTTTGTGTTACATATCCTTTGCTGGTCAGTTGGGGATTCTGCTCCTCAGTATCCATGCTCCACGGCTAAGGCTACTCTTCTAGTTGATCAATATAACATGTTTGTTTTCTACATCATAAAATACTATTTTATGTCCTCTGCTATGTGGATACACCCTAACTTTCTTAACAAGTCCCCTATTATTGCATCTAGATGGTTTCACAATATTAGTTATCTGATATTCCCATAACTGTGAGAAGATATATTCCCTAACGTTAAAGAGCACAGTCCTCAGCCAGGTGCGTTGGTTCAGGCCTGTAATTCCAGCACTTTGGGAGGTCGAGGTGGGTGGTTCACTTGAGGTCAGGAGTCTGAGACCATCCTAGCCAACATGGTGAAACCCCATCTCTGCAAAAGTTAGAGGGGTGTGGTGGTGCACCTGTAATCCCAGCTACTTGGGATGCTGAGGCAAGAGAATTGCTTGAGCCCAGGAGGCAGAGGTTTCAGTAAGCCAAGATCACGCTACCACACTCCAGCCTGGGTGACAGAGGGAGACTCCATCTAAAAAGAAAAAAAAAAAAAAAAAGGCACAGTCCTCAAGAACCAGACCCTATCCAGACCCTATGGATTTACTGCATTTGTGCCAAAAGCTGTATGACATTAAGGAAGCTACTTAAACATCTTGCGTCTCAGTGTCCTCATATGTGAAATGTACTTGTAACTTACAGGGTAACTGTGTGGATTAATTGAGGATTTAGATGTATACAAAATGTGTAGACTATGGCTGGCTCATGATGGCTGCATATATATATATATATATATATATA
>NW_016804447.1:2957779-2986051 GCF_001698545.2 Rhinopithecus bieti | reverse complement strand
TGTTAATAATTCACGATTAAAACATAACAGTTTCTGGGAGTAGAATATTCAAGTGACAGGTTATACAAATAAATATTAAGGCTTTCAATACACAAAGCAAAATTGAAATGTATTTTTAAACTGATTCCCTGAGAGGAGCTAAAATTACTCTATGGAGTAGATCATGCACCATTTTCTAATGAAGAGTAAGGAACGAATGAAGCCCTCAGCTGCATGTGGACAGCTCAGTGTTTTTTCAGTACTATTTTCATCCTAAATAACACCAAATCTACAGTCTCCTTTAATCAACTTCCTCTTTACACTCTGGCCTATGACCCACATAGAATTGTAGGAATATTTGTTCTTTGTTAAAAAGCTTATTTCTGGATCTCAGACTCTCTCTGATATAAGGCAAGCCCATCTGTCAGTCCCACCCTTCAGACCTTTAGCCCCTTTCCTTTATAAAAGGCAAGCAAGAACAATTCAACTTAACAAACATCGTTGATAGATGCAGGAACTAGTTCTACGTTTTCTCTCCATGTTTCAAGGCTCTCAGCAGCATATTCTTCCCCAGACATTTAATACATCCCATCAACATTTACATTTTTTCTTACCATAAGGCTATATCGCCTACACAATGTTTACATGAGGCAATGAAGTTTCCAAAAATAAAAAATATCACTACAGCACAGTCCATATGTTGTTAAGAGTATCTATTATTATACTTACTATTTGACTTTTTCTTCCTGAAGAATCTAAAAACCTTATGTTCTTTCTTGAAACTCCATGTACTTACTACATATTGCTTTTTACTAAAATAATATACATATTACAGAGAAATAAATGCAAAATTTGCATTTAATTTGCTAAACAAACAAATGAGTTGAATATTATAGTTTTAGAACAAAACATGTGGCCGCATGTCAGTGTAATCTGAGAGCCTAGAAATCCCCATATTCATGGATGGAAACACTCAGATACCATTGATTTAGAAACTCAAAGTCCACTGAAAATGCAGAGCCCAGATTTAGCTCTTTGTTCCCTAACCCATCTGACTAGCATTTGGTTAATGTCAGTGTCTTGATAATACGTTTAGGGCAATCTCTTCCTCAGCATGATTAACTGTAATAGGGCTGCTGCTGAAAAGGTGTGCTTAATGTATTGTAAAGGGTCACAGATGGGAAGAATTAAGTCCAAGATGCCCAGCTAGCTAGACTATGAAAGACATAATCCATATTTAATATCCTTTCTCATTAACGATAACAGTCACATATAAGCAATTTCCGTTAAGAACTAATCTAAAGCGGTAACAAAGTTAGATGGCATCCCTAATTACAGAAGGTAGGGCTCCATTAGTCCCACCCACTATTGGCTGTTCATCAATGTTACTAGAAATTAATGTGGGTCTTATGACAATAGGGTGCTCAAAGCAGATTTTTGGCATGTGGCTATTTAAGAAAAAAAAGGATCAAGTTTATTGCACATCTTCAGTCATTTCTTTTAAAAAACATGATTAAAAAATCATCTAACTTAATATGTACTCATGTTTTTTCTTTTTATTCTTTTTTGAAAATTAGTGGATATTTATAGGGCAATTTATGTATTCAGTATAAATGAAGCCTCTTTCAAAATATGACTATTTTTGAGATCATCTGATTTTGTTTAGTGGGATTAATTAAATTTATTTTCACCAGATAGACTCTTTTCTTTCTGACAGTACATTATAAAAATGACCTAATGCACTTACTAATTTACAACCAGACCAATTAAGGTGAACCTAGTGTCTGCAGCCTTGAAAGATACTGTTAAGTTAAAAAAAAAAAAAAATTGCATAGATAAGTTATAATAAAACCATCAAGGCACCCACAGCAGAAAGATACCCATGCTTGACTGTGTTCCAATTTAGTAGGAATTTTCCATATAAGTTTGAGACTTTGTACTCACGACCTTCACCAATTTCCTATTCCTCTTCCATATGGAATTATTAGCCCAGTGCACATTCATAAACTGTCATTCATTTGTTCAATTGGTATTTATTAATCACCGTACTGATCAACGTACTAAGAGAGAAACAGTTATAACAAAATAGACAAACTCTAATCTTATATTTCTAACCTCAATATTCTAGTAGAGGAGGTATGTTGCTCAACAAATATAAACACAAAAAAACATAAATTATTATGAATTTATATAAGAACAATTTATATAAATGTCTAATTAGGAATTTATTTTATAAAGCCATCAGTACCCTGATTTAAATCGGGTGAAATGGAGAAAGTCTTTTAAAAGGAGTACATTGAATAACAGGAATTTAGAAGACAGAGCAGGGGGGATCTTTCAGATCACACAGAAGAGAATGTGCAAGTTTCTTGGATGGTAATGAGCTTGGTAACATCAGGAACTGTTTTTTGAAGTGTCTTTTGCATGATTAATCTTGGGGAACAAATTATCATCAGGTGGTAAAGGATAAGTGCACATATTGTGTCACAGAATTTAATTTGCTCTGGCTTAACACAGAAGAATTTTTTCATCGTTTTGGCTGGATTTGTGCCCAAGGCAGGCTCTTCTCAGAAGCTCCAGGCCCTGGGAAAGAATAACGTTGAATCTACCCACAGAGTCTGGATCTAAATGGATAAATTCCACCAGCAATTGAATTGCATTGAGCTGCTTATTGCTTTATCATGCATCTGTTGCCTAGAAGCTCCTTAGACATCCTCTCTCCGTCTCAGTCAAATTCAGCCCACTACTGGATTTCTGGTCATCTAACCGCAAAAGAATGCTTGTATCTCCAAATCTTTTTCCTCATCATCTTCGGCAGACGTTTTCTTCTTGTTCTCCACCCTCTATCTCTTCACCTCTGGGGCTAATCAAACATTAAGCTTCCTAATTTCTTATTCCTTTATCTTCTGTCAATCAAATATCTTACATACCTATAACCAATTTGCCAAGATTACAGTTAAGACAAGTAAGTTGCTTTTTTAAAATAGCATCTCTTATCACCCATATTATCACATAAAACACATTAAGCTATAATGGAAATCAAGAGAATGAGAAGACAAGCCACAGACAGAGAGGAAATATTTGCAAAAGATACATCCGATAAAGGAATATCATCTAAAATTATGAAGAACTCTTAACACTCAATAAGAAGGAAACAAACGACCTGATTTTAAAAATGGGCAAAATACCTGAACAGATATCTCACCAAAGAAGACATACAGATGGAAAGCAAACATATGAAAAGATGTTCAATATCAGATGTCATTAGCAAATTGCAAATTAAAACAATGCTATACCACTACACACCTATTAATGCTCAAAACCCAAAACACTGACACCACCAAATGCTGGTAGAGATGGGGAGCAACAGAAACTCTCATTCACTGCTGGTGGGAAAGCAAAATGGTACACCTACTTTGGAAGACAGTTCAGCAGTTTCTTACAAAACTAAACATACTCTTATCATGAAATCCAGCAACACTCATTAGTATTACCCAAATGAATTGAAAACTTATGTCCACACGAAAACCTGCATAGGAATGTTTATACTGGCTTCGTTTATAATTGCCAAAACTTGGGAGCAACCAAGATGTCCATCAGTAGGTAAGTGGATAAATAAACTGTGGTACATCCAGACGATGGACTATAATTCACTGTTAAAAAAGTAGTTATCAAACTATGAAAAGAGATGGCAATAACTTCAATGTACATTGCTAAGTGAAAGAATCCAATCTAACAAACTTACATACTGTGTGGTTCTAACTATATGACATTCTAGAAAATGTAAAGCTATGTAGATAGTAAAAGATCAGTGGTTGCCACAGGTTGGTGGGGTGGGGGAAGAATAGGTGGAGCATACAGGATCTTTAGGCCAGTGAAACTACTTTATGTGAAACTACAGTGGTAGATATATGTCATCATACCTTTGTCCAAATACATAGAATGCACAACACCGAGAATGAGCCCTAACATGAACTACGGTCTCTGTGGGTATGTCAGTGTAGGTTCATGGATTGTGACAAATGTACTTCTCTGGTGAGGGATGTTGACATTGGGGGATGCTATGCATGTGTTGGTGGAGGGCGGGGTACAGAAATCTCTGTACCTTCTGCTTAATTTTGCTGTGAAGCTAAAATTGCTCTGAAAATGAAGTTTGTTAATAATTATTATTATATTTGTAAACAAAACAGACCAAAGCTTACAGCCAATTATATTAAAATATATGAGTAAATACATTTGCATTTATACAAATACAACTACAAATTATAAGAAACCTAACAGAGGAAAAGTAGAGGTAAGAGTATATAACAAGTGAAATTTAAGTTAATTTAAACTTAAAGATGAGTAGCTATTAGTTGGATAAAGAGTGGGAAGGACAATTATTCCAGGAAGAAAGGTAAGTATGTGACTAAGAAAGAATGATATAAACAGTAAGGTCAAACACGTATGTTAAGAAATAGGTAATGGATGTAAGAAAGGTACTGGGGTGAAGATACTAAGAGACAAGAAAATGTTTTCTTCAAGCTTCCAGGCAATAAATATTTGGTTCTAAGGTGTCTGCATTAGTGGATTGTGTCTAAGATGTAACAAGTGAAACAAATTAACACATGCCAACTTAAATGGTATATTGAAAAAGGCTACACAGTATGGAATTATTTGTGGGGCATCCTGTGGCTATTACACTTACTAATTTGCAATATCAAAGCTATTCATTCTTTGGTGTGTGAATCTTAGTACAGGCTTTCCCATATTTATACTATTAGTGTAGATTCGTGTTTTCTATTTTACTTTGCTTTTAGATGATACCTGGAGCTGGACAAATGGAAAAGTGTGAAGGCACAGTTCCCAAGACAGCCCTCACTTCTAATAACAACTGCCAGTTTGGGTTGGAGGGGTTTTAAAACCACCCTCAGGCTGGATAATTCACTAGAAGGACTCACAGAACTCACCAAAAGCTATTATTTCACAGTTATGGTTTACTACAGGGAAAGGATATAAGTTAGAACGAGTGAAACTAAAACACGTATAAGGCAGAGTATAGAAGGTTTCCAAACATGAAGCTCCTGATTTCTCAGGATGTTCCATCCTCTCAGTATAGATATATGGCAATATGCAAAGAGGATTGCCAACCTGGGAACCTCACCCTAGCTTTGGTATCCAGAGTTTTTGTTGGGGCTTCATTATGTAAGCTTAATTGATTAACTGGTTGCCCACGTGATTGAACTCAACCTCCAGCCACATTCTGCCCCTATTCGGGATACCATGTGGCAACAGGAGCACACGATGAGTCACCTTGTTAGCATAAACTATTAGGTGTGGTAAGAGGGGCCCACCGTGAATAACAAACGCACTCCCAGGCAATTAAGCACAGTAACAAACTACAAAATTAGGAGAATCAGTATAGATGCTCATACCCAGTTATTGCTATGTTGTGGCTGGTGAGTAATTTCTGTCAGTCAGCTGGATCCAGTGCTTTTACAGTTGGAAAATGGGTCAGTTATATCACTTATCAAAAGGGTTCCAGGCATTAAAAACAAGTGGCAGTGGTGTTTAGTGAATTGTGTTTACATCAAATAAAAACGAAAGCCCTAGATAAGCCTCAAAACCTTGACAAATTCTGTGTCAGCATGGCATGTGATTGGATTCCATACAAGTCAGGTAGAGAAAGTCCTTGGGAGGGAAGTTTGGGTAATAGGTGTGGCATATTTTCAGGGCTACATCCAATGCTGTATTATCCAACTAAACAAACAAATTGTGTCTTATGTACTTCCTATTAAACTACAAAAGAGAAGGAGAGAGAAACAGGATGGAGAAATTTTGTCTATATTTTTGCAACTAGAACATCTAGGAAGATGCTATTTTAAGTCCAACACAGTTCATTGCTTTACAGTTAGTAATGTTTTGTTTTATGAATTACATTTGTATGAAAGCTAAACTCAAAAGTTTTTAATCCAACTCTACCCAAGCCAATCGGAAGAAAATTTCTGAATGTCTCGATTTTAAGATTGAATAAACAGGAAGATGTCATAGACAGGGAAATAAGAACAACATTCAAAGTTCAACATCTGTGAGTAAATGAAATGTGACTGATAATCAAAGGAAAGAGCTCTTCCTTTTGTTTCTTTTAGATGGAAACTGAGAAGAAGCCACAGGTGCATATTAGATGTCTGATTCAGATGCAGGAAAAGCTCATGGAGAAAGAGAGATGAATTTCATCTAAGCATCTAGTTAAAAAAAAGTGGGAAAACTCATCCTGCAAGGCATAGAAATAATGATATATTGATTGATGATTCATTCCATTTATATTTAGCATCTAGTGTCTGCAAGGTACTGTGCTAGATACTGGGGATAGTGGGAATAGAGAAATAAACAAAATAAAAGGAGTCGCGGCACTCAGGTGGCTTATACTGTAAAGGCAGAGACATCCAACATACAACTTATTATGCACGTAATAAGATATAATTCCAATATATCTTCAAAGGAGAATTATGACATGCTAGAGAATACCCAGGTGGGAAATACAACCGAGAATGTGTGTGTATGCGTGTGTGTGTATGCGTGTGTGTGCACGCGTGTGTGTGCACGCGTGTGTGTGTATGCGTGTGTGTATGCGTGTGTGTGTATGCGTGTGTGTATGCGTGTGTGTGCACGCGCATACACTTTGAAAGGTGCACTTTGAAAGAAAGGAGCAAGGCATGTGCACTTTGAAAGAAAGGAGCAATGAGGAAAGACTCTTCCAAGGAGGTAACATTTTGAGTCAAGACCAAAAGGATGATGATAACTTAACCAAGTGAAAACAGAGGGTGTTGGTAAGAGCAGCTGATAGGCAGAAACAACATTGTATCAATGTCTCTATGACTGGAATTTAGATAGCAAGAGGCATAAAGTGAGGGTACTAATGTTGAGATGATGCATAACCAGATGAGACCTACTAATAATTTGGGTGTCCAATATGTGGAAATACCTTAAGTGTATCCTGGAATGATCAATGTTATCAGAAGGTTATTTTGTGAAATAGCAAGATCAACATGGAAAGCCAGAAGGCCAATTAGGGGTCTATCTTCTTATGTCATCAATCTATAATGGTAGCTTGGACTAGAGTCACAGAGTGGACATAGAGAAAGGTAGGCAGATTTGGGAAATATTTTAGGAACTAACATTGACATTGTAAGTTTAGTAATTGACAATATAATGGCTGAAAAGGGGGTGATGTCTAAAATGACTTCCAAGTTTTTGTGTCTCGTTTTCGAACTTATAATTTTGAAAGAAAAAAACAAGAATTGACTTTAATTTCTTCAAGACTCTTGAATCTCTAACAAAAAAAAATTTGCCTCTTTTTTGATATTTGTGAAGATGCGCTTTAGTAGAATTAAACATACATTTGGTAGACGGGATTCTGACCTTTCCTAGTGCTATATCAGATTCTTTTCTTTAAAATGGGAAGTAGGGATGAGGATTTCTTAGGAAAATAAATAAAAAGCAGTGGATGGGTGGCAGTGATGAAATACGTTCACAGAGCCTATTCACTTGTCACTTGGCAGTGACCTATATTATGGAGCCTTGCTACCATTTCTGACAGTTTCATTAGATAAGTCAAGTTCAGGGCTGTCAGAAAAGCTAAGATCTCTTCTCTTCAGTCTTAAAAAATAGTCCGGAAATTTACTTTGGCATATTTGCAGAAAAGAGCCTGGAACTGCTATCTTCGGAGACATCTGCTTGCAAGGTTGTGTCTTGGTTGGTGTCTATGAGCTTGTGTGGCAAATGGTTCCCTGCACTAATATAAAACTCTCCCTAAGTAATAACAGTGGCTCACTGTGCCTAAATCATATAAACAATATGGTTTATGCTAGACATCTGCTTTCCTTTTGGAAACCTGACATTTTGGTACAAGCTACATAGAGAGTGCCCATGTGACCAGCCCCCAATAAAAACCCAGGGTGCTGAGTCTCTAACAAGCTTCCCTGGCAGACAACATTTCACACATGTTGTTACAAATCACTGGCTGGGGGAATAAAGAACGTTCTGTGTGACTCCCCTGGAAGACAACTCTCTATGGCTTATGCCTGGTTTCCTCTGACATCTGCCCCATCTACTTTCTCCCTTTCTTGATATGGATTTGTTCCTGTTCCCTGTAACCAATCTTTACCATGAACATGATTATAAGTTGAGTCCTATGAGTCCTTATAGGGAAGTATCAAACTAGGGGGTGGTCTTGGGGATCCCCAATACAGTAAATTATGGAGAACATTATCTTGCTGTCACCTGAGTTATTCCTTTAACAAGGCATTGGACATGTATTATCAATATAATAATTCAAGAGAGTAATGAGCTTGTCATGTACTTTGGGTCAAGATTATTTAGGACAATCTCAAATGTGAGCGCATCCCTTTAATATATCTTGAATTTGTTCGATTCACCTGAAGAAGATGAAAGTATGATTAGAATTATAATTTTGCATGTGATAATCTCCAGGAGTATAAAAACAAAAATGTCACTGATGTAAGTACTTTGGACTTCGTTTTCATTAAATTTTCTTTCTTGCTCACATTCATATCATTGATGTTATATTCCGACCACAAAGCTTTATATGAGAAGGTTGTAGTATTCAAAATGTTTTCTAAACAAAGGTAAAATATCTCATTGAAATGATGGTGAATGAACAATATACAGGAAGCAGCTGAAAACTGCTTCATGCTAAAAGCTTCCTGTGCCACAGAAGATGGAACAGCATAAATAACATTGTCAACCATACGTGACCCCTGGATTTGAATTGTGATTGCAGAAATGGCAATGTCCTTTCATTTAGGCAATTACTAAACCTCTTAGAGCAACTTATGTGTGCAGGGTCCAAGATTCTTATTACCTACTGAAGCCTTTATTACCCTGCACAAATTTAGCACTCACTCTCTAATGCTCTGCTTTATCAAATTCTCATAAAATATCAATAATGTGCCCTGAAGAATTTTCTACATTTTTCCCCTCCGGAGCCATAACACAGTTCTTTAACCTCTGGTTATTATTTTTCAGTTGAAACATACTAGGCTTCTCTTGAAATGTATTCCTAACCCTACCTCACCCAGGTCCATGATTGGATTGACACTGTGTGTGTGTGTGTGTGTGTGTGTGTGTGTGTGTGTGTGTGTCTACTAAAAATGTCCTTGGGTAAGGATAAAGAGTAATTGTGAATATTAGCCCATGCTTCACTTTATGTGATTTTTGAACTCATTCTTAAGCTCTCCTAAGGTTTGAAAATAAAAGTTAAATATTTACCAAGAGATTATTACTTGCCTGATACTATTCTATGTTTTTTTTTTTAAACACACCAACTCATTTAAACCTTACAGTAGGCTGGGCACAATGGCTCATGTCTGCAATCCCAGCATTTTGGGAGGCTGAAGCTGGTGGATCACTTGAGGTCAGGAGTTCGAGACCAGCCTGGGAAACACTGTGAAACCAATCTCTACAAAAAATACAAAAATTAGCTGGGCATGGTGGCGGGTGCCTGTGATCTCAGCTACTTGGGAGGTTGAGGCAGGAGAAATCACTTGAACTCAGGCGATGGAGGTTGCAGTGAGCTGAGATCGTCCCACTGTACTCCAGTTGCTCTGGGAAACAGAGCAACACCCTGCCTCAAACAACAACCACCACCACCACCACCAAACCTCACAGCAGCTTATGCGTTAGGTGCTGTGGTTATCTTCATTATATCAATGGAGAAACAAGACACAGAGGGGTTAAGCCCCTTGTCCTAGGTCACATAGCTCTTCAGGGGAATAGCCAGCGTGGGATGGGTCGGTCTGGTTCAAGCCTGAGCTCTCAAACTCGGGGACTTACTGTCTCTGAATATTCATCCCTTGTTTTTCATATTCACCCCCTCAGTCACCGGTGACTGTGATTCCCTCTAATCACACTTCATTTGTTTCTGCAGCTGTATGCTTTTCTACACTTTTGCCCATGATGTGCTTTGTCCTATGCATTCTCAGTCTGCCAGCTCTTCACTCAGGCGCCCTCTCCTGTAAAAGCGTTTCACAGTCTGATAGGCAGCCTGAGAAACACCGTGCAGACGGCGCAGGAACAATTATTGCCCGTGGGGCTCAGACTGTGAGCAAAGTGTAAAAGATTATTTCTGATTCCATTACTTTCAATTATTTAGACTCCCTTATCCTAATGTGAGGAAGTGGAACTACAACAAAAATCTAGACTTCTAACATCAAAGAACGCAATTCCAAAAGACAAAAATTCTGACAAAAGAGGGCCCAGCCTTGCTTTCTCGGTATTGAATCCATCTTTGACTGTAGAACGTGTCAGACAGTTTTAAACACACGCCGTCAATTTCTACTGGGAGGCTTTACAACATTTTCCCTTCCAGTGAAATTATATAATTCTCATTAAAATATTATCTTATGGTTCAAATGACTAGCAAATACTATATTCTCTGAATCCAAGAAAGTTGAAATTTGGTAGGAGAAAAAAATTTCACTAACTACTACATGTTTTGTTAACAAAAAAATCTCCTTAGCTTACCACATAGAACTTCTTTATTTCTTTCCTTCTTTTCTTTCCTTCCTCCCTTCCTTCATTCCTTTCTCTCTCTTTCTTTCCTTCTTTCTTTCTTTCTTTCTTTCTTTCTTTCTTTCTTTCTCTCTCTCTCTCTCTCTCTCTCTTTCTTTCTTTCTTTCTTTCTCTCTCTCTCTCTTTCTTTCTTTTCTTTCGTTCTTCCATTCTTTTGTTCTTTCTTTCGGTTATAACATTCTGGATACTTTTCAGTCATGCCACACTTATTCTTTCCCAGTCTCTAGTTCTCTGTCTCAGAAATAAAACATTTTCCAAAACAGTACCAAGAATTTTCTAATTCCTCAGAATATCTATAATGTTAAATGGATGGAAAATCTTAAGGTTTTTCAAGTGTAGTATTTTCTTTCTTGTAAGTGACAACTATTTTCAATTTTCTCTCCTCTTTCCGGAGCAAGTTTCCCAGGTCATTTTCTAATCTGTTAATTCTATTAATAAACTAAAGAAATCTCAACAGAAAGAAGCAAATGGAAACTGTTGATAAGACTCATCAATCTTACATATTTCTCAGGTAAATTAGTTGTTTAGACTGGAGTCCAGTTTACGACTATCTGTCAATTGTTTATAAATGGATTCTTTTGGAAATATTGAGAAAAATTAGAGATTCACTGGAGTTACTTGAATGGAGAAAAGGACTTAAGTAGTACTCAGTGGTGTCCTTCACCAAATTAAATTTTCCTGAATATGAAATTGTGTCTTACATTGTTGGCTACAGATTTCACAAAGAGGGATTATATATAAGAAACATGATGGAAACTACATCTCATAAAAGTTTATGATTCAGGTCCCACTCACATTTCATGAGCATCTGTAATAACAAGCAATTGTAATTTGTAAGTAATAAGAAGGTGGATAAATGGATGGATGGATAGATGGATGAATGGGCAGGTGGGTGGATGGATGAATGGATAGATGGATAGATGAATTCAACACTCGCTTTACATATAGAGTGATGATGATTCATTATTCCTTCAGCTCTCATTTTCCCATGTGCACTAGGGTCATATAGATGTTTCTACTTGATGCTTAATAAGTGTTTCAAACTTAACACATCCAAAATGTCTTAATTTCTTACCCTGCTCACCTACATCTCTTCACCCCCACCACCCTCCAAAGCTACTTTCCCCCCAATATTCCAAAAACCAGTTCTTTGCACCATCATTCATTCCATTAATTTGCCAGTCCCAAAATGTATCATCCAGGTTTCCTTTCTTCAGCACCATCTCCCTACCTCCAATCTATCAGCAAATCCTGTCAGCTCTGTCTTCAAAATATATCCCAAATCCCAACACTTCTGACTATTTTCATGATCGTTTATTCAAATCTCTGGGCAATAGCATCCTAATTTGTTTCTCGATTTCTACAGTCCCCTTCTACAACCAATTCTAAAATAGCAAAAAATAGGATATTAATATGTAGATCTATTATTCTCTGATGGAAACTCTTCAATGGTTTCCTATTGCAATTAGAATAAAGTTAAGATTTCTTCTTATGGCCTAAATGATCCACCAGTGTCTGATCCCTGCACACCTCTGCTGGGTAATCTCTTACTGTTCATTTCCTTGCCCATCCTGCTCCATGTCAAACTCTTTCTGTTAAGCCTCGTCACTAGCTGGTCTCTCTGTCCAGAAAGCTGTTCTTCCATCCCTTTCCCTGGCCAGCTTCTTCCTATCATCCACACCTCTATTAAACTGTTATCTTCTCAGAGAGGTCTTCTTCAACCAGCCTAATCAAATAGCTGCCCTCACTGTCCATTCTAGTACCCTGTTTTATTTTCTTAAAATCACCTATCATTATCTGATACTGTGCTATTATATACATCTTTATTGTATTTATTTGTTTAATATTTTTCTTCTCCCAATAAAATGCAAGCTTCACGTGGCAGGGTCTTTGTCTGTTTTATTAACTTCTGTGTTCCCAGTGCCTAGCATGGGGATTGTCATGTAGTTGGAGTACAAATAATATTTGCTGAATAATTGAGTAAATAAATCATATCAGATAATTTACATAACCACCTTGTAAGATGAGTGGCATCATCACTGGAATTTCAAGGCAGTAAAATTAGCTTTCTAAAATCACACCTGGTCAGACTCAGGACTCTTCACACAATTTCTAGTTTCGTCTCCATCAATGATGGTTCCTCTCAAATGTTTCCCCACAGTGAACAGATATTTACATTAATGTTCAAATTAAACTACATTACTCAGTATATTCCCAGCCCACCTTAAAAAGAAGTCAACTTTCCACATACCTTAAGGAACAAATTATGTCAGGACAAAGACACGAACATTTATTACTGCCAATGCAGCATGAGAACAAACCAAAAACTGCAAATTAACTGGACATAATTTTGGTTGTGTCGTTCTCTAGAGCCCTTTCCTGAATGAGAAAATAATTGAGGAAAAATGTAAGTGAAAAGGAGAAGCTTTCATCTGGGATGCATAGAAAGTGTAATTGGAAACTTACGCATGTGTCAATCACTTCTGGAGAATTTCAGAGCCTGGAGACCAGAGGTTCTCAAGAAATGAGTCATTACTTCAAGAACAGAGAAATGCAGTAGGTTAAAAAAAACGATGTTGCTGCAGCTTTTGGGTTTACACTTGTTGCAGTTTATTCAATTTAGATATCTTTCTGAAACTTTAGATCAAGTCTAAAAAGTAATATCACAGGCAGGCATTTGTTTAATTCACTAATGAATATTTGTGATAAAAATTTTGAGTTTTAAATAAAGTTCTGGGTCTATGCCTGTGATTGTAGGAAAGCAAGAACTCCTGGTGTTTTCACAATGATTTTACTTGGAAATATTACTCTGGTGAGGATAATAGGGACTTCACAAAACAGGGAGTGCTATGGCAAACCATAGACATAAAAGATACCAGTTCTGGTTAAAGATGGCAGTTAAAGGTTAATGCTTAAGAAATCTTATCACTATTAATATCAATAACTTTATCCAGCATCTGTTTTGTGGAAGAACTGATGGTGTAAATAAATCTATTACACAATCTGTCAAGAATATTGCAATCCATAAAGAAAAATAATATGTATGCCTAACCTATTATCCATTTTTGCTTCTTAAGAGTTTCACTCTTTTTGCCCAGGCTGGAATACAGTGGTGCGATCTGGGCTCACTGCATCTTCCACCTCCTGAGTTCAAGTGATTCTCCTGCCTCAGGTTCCCACTACCACGCCTGGCTACCTTTATTTTTTTTTTCTTTTTTTTTCTTTTTTTTTTTTTTTTTTTGTATTTTTAGTAGAGGCGGCGTTTCACCATGTTGGAATGTTGGCATGTTGGCCTGACTGGTCTCGAACTCTTGACCTCAGGTTATTCACTGGCCTCAGCCTCCCAAAGTGCTGGGATTACGGGCATGAGCCACTGTGCCCTGCCCCGATGTTCTCTTTAGCTTAAGTTACCTAGAGTTGGTTTCTGTTGTTTGCAACTAGAGAACCCTAACTAATTTTTAACTACATCTTTCTGAAAATGCAGATTTAGTATTTTGGGCTTCAGAATGAGAATGTGCTTATCTTTTATCCAAGGGACCAATTTGACTATAAGAAATGCACAGAGGTAGAGAATAACATGAAGGCCTCTTAGATATTTTTATTTAGAAAAGAAAGGCATATTCACCAAGAATCTTAGCATTACTAAAGACATGTACGGTCTACCAGATACTAGGATGAATCTTAGAAACAACAACAACAAAAAATCAGTCTTCATTTTAGACAATTAAAGTTGTCAAATAAATTCAAGAGCTGCTAGAAATCTGAAGAGTCGTGTTAAAGAACTTGGTCCTTCACATATCCATGAAAATGAATTGATAGAGAAAGCAGCTGCAGAAGATTGAAGTGTCAGATTTCTTTGTCTTCACTTTCAACAGGAGGAGCTGTACTGTTTTCTATGGGCCTGAGACTTTCTCAGGAAGCTTCCCGGTCAGGGGAGGATCCAGATCTCTCCGTGGCAGGGATTAGCAGGATCCACTGCAACAGGGAAGTTGGTGGGACATGCGTTGAGATGCCACTTTTCCATGATCCCCAGACGTAAAGAAAAAAACCAAAAGTGGAGGCTGGCTATATAGCCTTAGAATGATGCTGGCAGTAGCTTCTGTTTACATTGCTAAATTAGGGTCAGAAGCTAATGTATTTGGTATGGTTGTGCACGTCCAATGCAGGCAAAGATTTCTGCCCCACACTTAGTTGTTGGTAAGAGTAATTCAGTCTTGTATTTAAGCAATAATGTGAAATAGCCACCAGGAACCTTAAGAAAGTGCCAGACACTTATCCATTTTCAACAGTCCAAAGACATTTATTGTCTTACCTTGAGGCAACTAGAATTCCTGGATCTTTTGACATTGAAACCATCATTCCATCACTTCAGTCTTGAGGACTGCTAGGAATTGTAGCCTCCCTTTGTACCTTTTAGAACTTGGCAGTCAGTAAAGGATGTACACATGCTCCTCTTCACTGGGAATCACTTCTCTGGGCCTCCTCTGAGTGAGGCCAGGAGCCCTGCCTGATCTATACCTGCTGAGCCATTGTGACTTTCTCCATGGTGGCATGGCTCCAGCTCACCACGCTCCCGATGAAGCTTCTTTTTGCTTCACTGCGGCTCTTGATAAGCAAGCCTTTAATCAGCAACTCAGGTTTATATCGGAGCACTTTTATTATAAAATAATATATTTTACGTAACAAAGTTTGAGACTAAACATAACCCTGATACATTTTATTTTTTCTTGGTCCCATTAGGTAAAGCAAGTAGACATTCTTTATTTAATTAGTCTATTGCAATCTTAAGACACTGAATTCTATTTTAGATACAAAGTTGGAAAAATTAAAATGAATTTTAACATATATATCATTCTTATATATATTTATTTCTATGTATGAAAAATTTCAAGATATAATCAGCTAATCTTTCAGTTTGCCTCATTCACTGGGGCTTAGGATGTTAAAGGAGAGAACAAAATTCAGTTGAGACTGAATTTAAAAAAATGAATATGAGAACTGCCTGGATTTGAGAGTACCTAGTGTCAAGAATCACGAAGCCCTTTATTAGCCTATCTTTGTAATTAAACAACCACATATTACAGTTTTATATTGATAAAGGGTTTACCAAAGACTCTTATACTCTTTAATCCTATATTTCATTCATAAGAAGGGTGGATATAGTTTTGGTTGTTGTTATTTTTTCCTTTTATAATATGAAATGGTTAAAAATAGCGGCACAGAGTAAAAATATGTCAACATATGGAACATGGATAGGTTGTTTGTTTTGTTTCCTTAAGTTACAGTTTACAAGCATTTCAGATTCCCCACACATACACTCACATTTGTTAGCTGTTATTACAGTAGCTATTATGCGAACGGATAAACAGATGGTAACATAAACGAGGCTTTCTAAAACCTGCTTTCTTGAGTTGTTCCTTCTACAGTTCTAGCCGTGCTGAGTTTAAGCAATAAGATTGTTAGACAATCATTTATTTCACTGTTATTGGGAAGAGGTAACTAATATTTTAAGTGCCTGTTTTGTAGCAAATACCGCCCTGAAAATTTTCTATTTGCTACAACTAAATCTTCACAGCATTGTTGAGAAGTACGAGATTATCTCTATGTTATCCCCAATGAAACTGAGTCACAGAGGTTACCTAGCTTGATGAGGGCTCCCCACCTATTCTGAATGGCCCCAGACCCCAAATCCAAATCTGTTTGACTCCGTGCTCTTTCCATCTGTCTCTTGCCAAACATTATTTTTATAAAGTACCCCTAAAGGCAGACGAGAATGAATATACACCCCTAGCGAATCTGGGGGTGTAGTTCAAAGGGAAGCACAGCAAGTGTGAAATTTCTTTGAAGTTTCATCTTTTATCTTTAACATGCATACAGTCTACTCCATAGTATATCTATATTTGTTTTAATATAAAATGTTTGTTTTCTAAAATCTTCAAATAAAACTGAAACCCTAGAAATATGCATTGTGTTTATCCTGTGGCCTCAAGATTCCTCCATGGGTATCACGTATAAAAAGCACAAACCATTCACAATACAATCTCTAAAAAATGAAGCATACAATTCTAGTCCTATTGGTTTTGATGTGAAATCTCAACTTACCACGGTGGTTCTTTAGAAGTGACAAGTTAAAGCACCCTCTCTATGCTTCCACAGCACCCTATACTTCTCTTTTATAGCATTCATCATATTTGTAATTACTTATTCAGTGTCTCCCTGTCTCATCCGAGTATAAATTTTATGAAGTAGAAATTCTGTGTTGGTTACTTCTAGATCCCTAGCACCTACCCCGATACCTGGAACACAGTAATGCCAAATGCATATTTGCTAAATAAACCTGTGATGCCTTTTGTTTGCGAAATCTTTTCATGAAGACTTAAGTAAGAAATGATGTAAGTGAGATAGTCCTTGCTCCATCATGATTAAGCTCATGTAGATTTGATATTAAGATACCTACCGGAGGCTTAAGAGCTGAAACTTCTAACTCTGCTCACAGAACTGATTTGTTCATTGATCCTAGATAGAGGAAATGGTTCACTGGTCCTAGAGAGAGGAAATGGTGAAAAGTAAGCAGCAACAAGGCAGGAGATAAACTTTTTATGGCTTCACATCCTCATGTTGAATATGTAACCACCTATCAGGGTTTCAGAAGCCCTGGTGCTTACCTGTTGGTATACAGGCAAGCCCACATCTAGACGGGGAGACACTGGCTTACACGTAACCACTAGTCGCATTCAGAATCAGTATCTACTAAACTGTATATATTATAATAACTGTAATCAATACCGACTATTAGCAAACAACCTGTAGGCTCAGGCAGCAACCATCAGACCAGTTTTATTTTTACTTTTTTGCAATGGCAGGTAAAGTCGGTGCCTAGAGATTTTGGAGTAGTTAAGGGTGGATATTGTAAATTAGAAGTTTTCTGAGAGTCCAGAACACCATGACCTTGATTTTGTGGCACATCCTCAGATGACTTGTCTCCAGGAAATCATTGTACCACTCCTTAGTAAGTTATGAGCTCCCTTCTCTGGGCTCCATTGGGACTTTGTACAAAGTCTATGAATATATTTAATTTTATTTCTTAAAGACTGTTTATCTCAATTAGGATTCATTTAGTGAGGATCTCTTGAAGACAAGTACTTCATTCTAGTCACATTTGTTGCTATATCCTAGAGACTGGCACATAGAAAACGCTCCTTAACTGGTTTTTGACTAACTGAATGGATGAATTGTACCACCGTGTTCTAGGACTTTCTGTTTTTTCTATATGTTGATAAAAGTGGATATGAATGTTCAGTTGTATTAAATCATTACACAAATGAACTGACTGATTAAACAATAACATCACAGGTAGCTACAGCTACCAAAAAGGGTTTGATATTGTAGTACCAGAAATATTAGGATGTATGTGCTTAGTGGTATTGGCAGCACTTTTCCATTTTACTGAACCTGGAAAATTTCTTCCTTCTTTTCCTAAAAATGTCCTCTCTCTGCTGAAGCTTAGACATGATATATGGACAGGCCTGAGACCAAGTAGAGAAAAAATATACAATGAAGACAGTGAGCTAGCATAAGCTGCTGGCTCTTCCTGAAAGCCAGCTCTGAAAGCTGTTTGAGGTGGTGCTTTTGGAAAGTATGAGGGAAGAGCAATGAGGAAAGAGGAGGAAGTGAAGGATGCTGCAGGCTGTACACAGAATGTCGGTTGGAGGATCTGCTCTTGCTTCTTGGTGGCTGGCACATGGCATCTGGCAGTCATTGACTATGATGTATTTTTAAACCTACGTGGATCAGGCTGTTGCTGTTGGTGTCCATGGGGCAATTTCAAAGCAGTGCAAAGCCTTTCTGGGGCAAGGAGCTGATAAAAACGGATACAGAATAAGTTACTACCCTAAGCATCCCCTCCTTCCCTTCTAAACCTCCAAGTTTGATAGATTATAGCCTAGGGAGGTTTCATCTCCCCATACTGCTTCTCCTAAAGTGTTTAGAATTAAAGTTGGGTTAAAGGATTTCCCCCAAGGGAGTGGCTTTGTGGTACTAGGAGCTCTCTACATTGGGCTTTATCTTCCCTCTCTCTGAATTTAGTGTTGTTGTCATAATCCAGGGCCTAGGCTTAGGCCCCTTCCTAACATACAGGAGCCAAAGAGAGAAGCTAAATGTAAAGTTACAAGACAAAATAAATTGACATTTAAGAAATAACATTATGTAATATTGTAAAAGAAAGGCAAAAGCTGACCAATGTATACTACCTACACTGGCTACAATAGAATTAGCATGCCACCTGAAGCAGAGCTATTGACACAGGTGGACCAACAATTAAAAGTTTTCATGACAAATATGAGAAAGAATATGAAGAATGATATTAGCATCTTCAAGCAAATACAAAAGTCATAAAAAAGAAGCAATTGCAAATGTTAGGTAGGAATATTGTAATCGTTGAAATTGAGAAAACAGTAGATAAGATTTTTTTGAAGTGTGAACTTAACTAGAGTAAAAAATGGTGACTTGGAAGATCAGAGGGCAGAAGGAAAGGATAAAGTAAACCTAAGAGATACAGAGAAAATGACAGGAGTTTAAGAAGGAGAGAAAAATAAAAATGAAAAGAACGATTTATTTGGAGAAATACTGGAGACAAATTTCTGGAATTGCTAAACACATTAGATTAAAAGAGGAACTGAAGTGTTAAGTAGGCAGGACAGGGGAAAAACCTGTATCTAGATATCTGACATTTAAGAATACCAAAGGCCAAAAGAAAATTCTAACAGCTTCCAGAGGGGAAAAGCAGATTACCTATGGGAGACTAAAAATTAGATTCAGACTTCTTAATAGAAACAGTGAAACCTAGACAATAATGGAACAACATCTTTAAGTTTTTAAGCAAAAGAAGCTGTGAACCAGATGTATAGCCAACAAACTTGTCATTCCAAAATTAAGGCATAATATAAAAATATTCTCAGGCATATGAGACATCACAGGCTTTGCCAAAGACCCAAATAAAAACACTTTCAAAGGAAATTCTCATTAATTAATCAGTCCAGAAGACACTATGTGAAGTTGAGGTGGTATAGCTTATTGCTAATTAAAATTTGAGACAGTATTAATATAATAGCAAGGGGAGACAATATTGGCATGTCAATATGCTAAAATACTTATTTTACTAGGGAAAAATATACATTTTAATTATTTTCAGAATAAATAGGATTAAATAATTTTAAGTATATACAAGAAGCCCAGCCATAAACATAGAAATAGAATGTATAATTTTTAAGCGTCTTGAAGGGTGCTCGAGCTATCTAACAAAGAACCAGAAGTGAGGAGGAAAAAAAAGAAAAAAAAGAAAGCATTACAAATGAACAATATGAAATATGATAATAGAAACAATTTGAAATGACTATAGATATAATACAGTGAAATTTGTCAAAACCATCTCTTAATGATAGAGACTATCAAATTGGGTCTAAAAACATCCAGTGATATGTACATATAAAGAGATATAGTCTTAGAGAACAAAGAAAGCATTGTGTATTCATTTTATATTGCATCATAACAAATCATCACAAATTTAGTGGCTTAAAACAACAAACATTTACTATCTGACAGCTTCTTTGAGTCTGTAGTTTGGGCATGTTTTGACTGGGTCCACCGATAAATCTCACAAGCCTGGAATTAAGGTGAAAGTGGTTTTGTTCTCATCTGAAAGTTGGACTAGGGAAGAATCCACTTGCAAGCTCATTCAGTTTTGGAGCCATAGCCAGTAAGAAGCTACCTCAGCCATACAGGTCCTGGGGTTCACCCAAGAACTGGGTCATGTGTGCTTCTCCAGGGGTAGTCCGTAGTGTGCCTGCTGGCTTATTAAAGGCCAGCAGGAGAATCTGTCTCTCTATTCTGAGTCTTTTATAATGTAATATAATCGTAGGAGAGATATCTCATCACCTTTATTATATTCAACTGGACGGAAGCAAGTTATGGTTCTACTCAAAATTGAAGAGAGACGATTGCACAAAGGTGTGGGTCATTAGGAGTGTTACCATAGGATATTTCTGTCACACTTGAGAATAAAATAAAAATTCATAAAGCCACAATAATTAAAGTAGATAAGAAGAAGCCATGGTGAGGGCTCACAATTGAAGAGAGACGATTGCACAAAGGTGTGGCTCATTAGGGGTCTTACCATAGGATATTTCTGTCACACTTGAGAATAAAATAAAAATTCATAAAGCCACAAGAATTAAAGCAGATAAGAAGAAGCCATGGTGAGGGAACCTAACAGTTTATCAACGAGCAGACAGATGGAAAATAAACCTTAAAAATATCCTCGATGATACATATTTAAACTTTTGCATAATACTCGGAGTGGTACAAATTTTCCAGAGCCAACATAAAACAATAAACAAACAAATAACAGAGAAAGGAGGTCACTATTATAACAAAATTACCGTTCTCATTCATCGGTAAAGGGAATAAATAGTAAAAACAAATAAGAAGTAGATGATGAAGCTGCTGAATATGAAAAGAAGTGGATTTCAATACAGCCAGAGCAGAGACACTTCCTTTAACTTAATATGACTAAGAAGTTTACAGACTTTTATCTAAAGAAGGAACTGGAAGTCAAAATCAAAACCAAAAACATGTAATTTCCTGTCTGTTAAATGCATAACTAAGCTTTAGAAAGCTGTTTAGTAAACTATAATTCATGTTTCAAAATGTGGGCTTATTCAGTTGTTCTCAGTTAATCTTTTGTTTTTATCATAGTCAAACCTCTTCTCGGTGGTATTACACATAAATATAAACTTACACTAGCATAATGTGGATTTTGGAGCAGGTAGATGTATTGGGGTGCCGGGGGCTCTATTTCTATTTGGAGCTATCCCACATTATATACCCCTCCTCTGTTTCCCTTTACAGCAAAATTACTTGAAGGCTTGATACTTGCTTTCTCCAGGGCTCATGCCCTTCTTTCTCGAACCTGCCTCAGCCCAGTCTTTACAACTGCAGGCAAATTGCTCTGGTTCAAGTTACAAATAATAATCTCTCCCTTTGCTAATCGAATGTCAATCTCAGTGTGCCATCCTCCTAGACTCATCAGTAGTGTTTGCCACCCTTGATCTTTGACCCTTGTCTTTGAAACTCAGGCTCCTTTTTGGTATCTGAAACACACACTCTGCTGGATCTCCCCACCACCTACTTCACGGGTCACTCCTTCTCAGATTCCTCTGCAGGATCCCCCTCCTTTCAGCAAACTCTACTTGTGGATGTGCCATGCCAGAGATTTATCACCGAGACTTTCCTCTGTCTACCTAGGTGGTTTCATTCAGTCTAACATGTTGATGACTCCCAAATGTATATTTCTAGCCTCCAACAATTGCCCCACTCTCATTCACATTGTATATCATTCTTCAAGTTCTTGCCTTCATATGTGCTCACACTGTCTCCTCCTCATATGAATAGAAAGTCATAATCATTTTTCTAACAGGACTGCTTCCTGGCTGCTCTTTCTTTGTGATGTCTATCAGCCCCCTCTCTGCCTTCAATGCCTTACTATGGACTGAATTGTGTCCCTCAAAATTCACTTATATTGAAGCCCTAACCCCTAATGCAGCTGTATATAGAGATAGGGCCTTTAAGGAAATAATAAAGGTTAAATGATGTCGTAAGGATGGGGATCTAACTTCATAAGATTGGTGTCCTTATAAGAAGTGAAAGAAAGACCAGGGCTTCTTTTCTCTCTCTGTCGTGTGAAGACACAGCTAAAAGGCAGGTATCTGCCAGCAGGAAGAAAGCTCTCACCAAAAATTGAACTGAGAAAACTAATGTCTGTTATTTAAGCCACCCAATCTATGACATTTTGCTATGGCAGCCCAAGCTGACTGGGACATGTTTTTTTAAGGATCTGTCTGATGTCATTCTTTTATAGCACATAGCATACTGCATTATAATTGTTTGCTTACTTCTCTTTCTCCCCAACTAAACTGGAAAATATTTGAGTGCAGGCCTTATTTTGTTTATTTTCATTTCCCAACAACCTGCAAGTACCCAAGGCATAGTAGATGTAAAGAAGGAATTTTGCAACTGATTTGAATTGAATACCAGATGTGAAGGAAGGGAAGTTTTGCGGAAGCTTAGGTTCTAGCTTCTTTCCCACACAGGTTAGTTGATTTCTACATAGAAGTAGACCTTAGCAAAACCGATGAGCAGGACAGTTCACTCTCTCTGTATAGTAAATATGTATTATATATCACTATATATAGCATATTATGTTTGCATAATTTTCACTCAATTTATATACACATTTCTCTCACATGTAGTCTCATATATCTATACACACTCATATCTATTCCAGTATATATGAGTGTATATGATATATATAGTGTGTATATATATGAGTGTGTACAGGTATGAGACTACCATATATATGAGAGACATATATAAGTAAATTGATTGAAAATTATACATACATATATACATACGTGTATTATACATATATGTACATATATTATGTTGTGTGTATATATACATACATTATACATATATGTATGTATAATATACATGTATGTATATTATACATACATGTATAATATATGTATGTATATATACACAAATATATACACACATACAAACATATATACATATATACACAAATAGATATACATATATACACAAATGTATATATGCAAATAAGGTTTTGCCTAAGAGTTCTATAGTTATATATATTACAATATATAATACATATCTATAATATATATCCTAATATATATATAGATGAGTGCATACAGGTATGAGACTACTATATATATGAGAGACATGTATAAGTAAGTTGAGTGAAAATTATACATATATCCATACATATATATTATGCATACATGTATGTATTATACATATGTGTTATACATACATGTATACATATATGTATACGTAATACATATATATATACATATATGCACAAATATACAAATATATATACACACACACACAAATAGGGTTTTGCCTGAAAATTCATTGAAACAATCAGCAAATACACATATACATTTGTATATATATTTGTCTATATATATTGTGTGTGTGTGTGTATATATATATATTTGTATTTGCTGATTGTTTCAATGAACTCTCAGGTAAAGCCCTAGAGTTTTGGCTGAAAAGGATGGAAAGCAATTTCATCTGGAAAAAGACAAAGGACAACTCTCACCAATTATTTAGTCTCTGTGTAATATCTGATTTTGAATATTTATGTATTTGATGGGCCTTCTAAATGTAGAGGTTTTCAATTCTACCCCATGTAGCATAATTCAAGCATTTTAATTTTGTCATTTATTACTGTGACAGATATCTACCATGTCCTAGATAATGAGCTAAATATTGAAAATACAATATTGAACAAAATGGATATAGCACCTATTGTCATAGAACTGATGATATTGGATCTAAGTACCTACTTATCTTTTATTTTGTTCATGTAAATGTTGGAGAATATTCAACAAATGTAGTGCTTTTAGTTGCAGCACAATTGCTGTAAAAATGTCATTCTGACCATAGTTAGCTGATGGATTTAGCTGTTCCTTAAAACCAGTTTATGTAATAAAAAATTACAAGTACTAGAATGAAGGCGCATCTGTTGTATTCTTTAGTAGAGACATGTCTTTTGATCTTCATGTTGCCACTACATATCACAGTGGCTGGCATGCAGGCAGTGTTGAATACATGTTTATTAAAATGAATTGTCATCCTATTTTCTATAGCTGGAGAATACACATCCAATTTATGTAACAGTGATGGCAATTTATTTGTAGATAAATTGGAAAGAAACAGGTTTCAGTCACAACTGTGTATCTGGGAAAATGTACCAATCAAAACTCATATTTTGTATTTAAATTTAAACTTTTTCAAAGAGATCAGTTATTTAATATGACTCTTTTCCATAACTGTTTTACTGGAGTTAATGAAGGATACCATTGTCATGTGCATACCTAAGATAACAGTTGATAACTGTAACAACTGCCTGTTGATAGACTGGTCAGTGATCTCAGCTAGGAGATTTTTCATTGTCATCCTTACTTAATTAAAGACTTCTGGTACTCAACATACTTCATGCTAACTTCTGATGCTTCACGACTGAAAGTGGAATATTTCTGGAATTTATTCACTTCTCTCTCTCACCATCTCTCCTCTATTCTAAGCCACCACCTCTCTACCTGAATGAGATAGCCTCTGCCTGCCTTCCTATCCATCTTCAACAATGCAGTCAAAGTGAGTTTCTAAACATGCACATATGATCTTGACTCATCTCCATTAAATCTTCATGGGTTTTAACTACATGAAAGAGAAAATCCTTAATTCCTGATGTCATCTTTAAGGTACTCAGGACTTGGCCTCAGTCTCCACTACAGATTCATCTCTAACACTTTGCTCTCCACTAATCACCTTATGTCAAGAATTTTCCGCTTCCTTTAAATTTTTAATGTCCTTATTTCTCAGGAACCTCACAAATTTGGTTTCCTTTCCTTAGAACCCTGTGTCTTCTAGATTCTGCCTGGTTCACTTGCACTCAGCCTTTAATTTCAGCTCAAACATAATTTTTTGCAAGATGCCTTCCCTTACTGTTCCCACTTCTAAATCCAAATTGAGTCTTGTTGTGATACACTTTCGTAGCACCCTCTATAATTCCTTCATAGGACTTATCTCAGATTGTAATTATATAATTTTAATGTGTTTTATAGTTGTCTGCCCTCCCGTATAGCTTGGAAATATCTCTAGTTTCTAGCATAAAGCTGTTCTTTAGATAAATTCATTTACTCGATGCATGTAGGAAGTAGTGAAAGTTGTAGGCACAGAAATTAAAAGTTGCATGCATGGAGTGGGTGGAAGCCTCTAGAACACAATTTCAAAGAGAGAAGGGGATGCGATCTCGTATTTGCTAATCCTAGAATAAAGCACATATGAGTTAATAACACGAAGAATTACCCACATTAGTCAGGAGATTCTTAACAGTTCTACTTTAAGTGTGTTTATGATAAAACCTCTAAGAAAACAAGGCTTTCAAAATATGAAAGAAATGCAGTTATAGTTAATATTTACTGAGAACTTACTGTACTGAATACATTCATTCATTATTGTAGGCAGTTCTTTCAGTGATTCTGTAAGATGTTGTGTTGGTAGAAAAGTAATTGTGGTTTTTGCCATTAGGTAATGGTAAAAACTGTAACAACTCTTGTCCCAATCTAATAGATACAATCTGATAGACAGAATAATAAAGAGCTGCAAGTGGCAAAACTGGGGTATGAAAACCCAAGCAGGCTAATTCCAGAGTAAGTGTAGCCACTATGCTATTATTCTAATTTGAATATGTTTTAAATCCCTATAATTTAATTGAGCAAATATATCTTGAGTATCTACCATGTACCAAGCACTCCTCTAGAGCACTGAGGATTCAGCCGTGATCAAAGCAGATACTTATTGCTCTGACAATTCTTACACTCTAGTAGAGACAGACAATTAACATGAAAATAACAGTGATAGCTTCAGACAAGGATCTTTAGAAATAAAATGTAACAGTTGGCCCAGTGTATGACTGGAATGGGGGATCAAGTTTAGATTGGATAATCAAGGTAGGGAAGTGGGGCCATTTAAGTAAAGGTCTGCAAGTAGTGAATTTTGCAGGAAGAGCCCTGACAAAAAGCCAGAAAGCCAGGAAAGCTCAAGTGGTGAAGGAATGCCAGTGTGCTTAGAGGACACAGGGGAAAGATGGAAAAGAGACGTGATCAGAGAAAGAGGCACCGGCATATCTACCAAAAACCTTAAAGAATTTGGTAAGGAGTGTAGATTATATTCTAAATTCGATAGGAAGATAATCCAGTTTAAGACAAGAGAGTCAGAGGATCTGACTTCAATTTCAACTTTACTTTTCAATCATGTAGTCTCCATTAGTAAAATTGTGTTGTGTTTAAAAGTGTTGAATATAATTGTATCAATGTGCTATTCGAAGAGAAGTAAAATTGGCTAGAATTGGTCATTTCCAGCGTTGTCAGCCATTTGTGCCTGGAGAGACTTTTCCTGGGAGACACAAGTCCTTGGAAACCTGAAAAAGCACGGTGGCTCAACCCTGTAATCCCAGCACACTGGGAGGCTGAGGCAGGCAGATCACTTGAGGTCAGGAGTTCAAGACCAGCCTGGACAACATGGCGAAAATCTATCTCTACTAAAAGTACAAAAATGAGCCAGGTGTAGAGGCACACACCGGTAGTCCCAGCTAAAACATGAGAATTTCTTGAACCAGGAGGTGGAGGTTGCAGTGAGCCAGGATCACACCACAGCGCCCCAGACTGGGCAACAGAGCAAAGTGCTGACTCAAAAAAAAAAAAAAAAAAAAAAAAGCTGCAAATAGTGTGAAAATACTGATACCTAAGGTAAATAATAAAAATAACATTTTAATTTTAAATAAAATGGTTCTTTTCTTCCCACTTATGATGATTCTGATAAAAGTCTGTGACTATCCCAGGCTCTCACCAGCTACATACTCTGTTGAATTTTTATTCTAAACAATATGTGTTCTCCAGCCACAGAAACTGCCATTGTTACTGACATTTTAATAGTCTTTTATAGTAAATAATAAATGATATCATGGAAGGAAAAATACAATTTGGAAATAGTAGAAATGAGAATACTCTCCAGATTTCTTTTTTTACATCTTCTTTTTGTTAATGAAAAAAATGACACATCCCCCATGAAGTTATGAAACAGCTAAAAGTGGAAAGCAACATCAGCTAATGCAATAAAATATAATCTATGATTAGTTATGGAGCACACATTCCTGAATTAAGCACTACTGGAGGTTAGGGACACGAGCAACTTCACTGAGAGAGAAAATTGAATTTACCAGGCATACGCTCCCTCCAGCGTCATGACTCAAACTTGACTATAATAATAATATAATAGCAGTCATTTATTAAGTGCATACTATGTGTCCAGTATTGTGAAGTGATTTACATGTATTATCACATTTGTTCTTGGTAAGAGCCCTTTGAAGGAGATACTGTCTTCATTTTGTAGACGAGGAAGCTGGGGCTTCAGGTCAGGCTATTTGTCCATGTCCTTACCTTGGTAAACAGCAGAGTTGAATTCAAGTTCAGTCTATGTGATTTCCAAACATATGCGTTGCACCCAACCACTGAACTTATTGCCTTCCTTCTATGAGTGAGTTTTTGGCTAATTGGACTGCAGCTTTTCCCTGGTCTATAGCCATTACCGATTCTGCGTATTCTGAATTTCAATATTTTTACCCTTTTCAAGAAGGAACTCAAGCAAGCATGGTTCTTTCCAGAACTATTATACAATTAACAGCATGTCGTTTGTCTCAAAACTGAACTTCTTAGTTTTGAATAGCAGCTTTTTTGATCATTTGTTCTATGACCTTGGGCAAATAAGCTAACTCCTCCAGACCTCAGTTTTCTCATCTTTAAAAATAGAATATAATATCTACGTCATAGGGTTGTGAAATAAAAACATGTCTCTCGTTGAAAGCCCTTGTAATAGTTCCTGGTACACAAGTGCTTCAGTAAATGTTAGCTATTTATAACATGCAATGATGTAATTTTATTAATGGTCTGAAATTTAGGTGCTGACAAAGCATCTTAAATATTTTGTGCAAAAAAAGCCAGGAGCTTCAATAGATGAATCAATAATGAAAAAAGAATACACCAAGTCATACTGATATGTATTTCGAGTTCT